>NC_133980.1:18963798-19295465 GCF_047716275.1 Strix uralensis | reverse complement strand
AAATATAAAGGACACGGACTAAAACTAGAAGGTTCAAATCAAATACTAAGTTACTTCTTCAGACAATGTCAATCAAGCTGTGAAATCTTTGCCACAGGATGCTGTGACTTGAAAAATCAGTGGACAAATATCTGGGTAAAGTCTGTCCATGCAATACAAAGACACTCCAGCCAGCTCTGGAACTGCACACGGTCCAGATCTGCAGAAGCTGGGAGTGTGTTCTGGGTAAGTGCCACTATTTATGGGTCTTACTCCTCTGCACGCCTCTGTTGTCAAATAGCAGCCTAGATGGACCTTGGTATGATGCAGAGCACACATCATTATGCTTTTAAGATTAATTTCACTTGATCCTTTAAGAGTTCTTTGATAACTCTTCACACTTTCCATGCTTGAATCCATAGCCTAGGCTGTGCACAGCCTCCTATAGTATGACAAAGTTCTGTAAGAACTGCTGTTATTTGTGAGCTGTAATTTGACTCAAAATTTGCATTAACAAAATTGTACCACCAGTTGAAAGGGACTGCAGAACTAAATTTTGGACTCAGTTTAATGAAAATTCATATTCATGGTGCAGAATGGGGATTAGTAATCTAAGTACATTCCGATTTTAAAGTTCTTATTATTCAAATGCTTCAGGTTCTTCTTGGTCAGGAAGCAAAAGCTACTAACATTCACTTCCTAGCCAGTAAGAATCAAAGTAAGTCTATCCCAAAAACCTCATTATTTGAAAATAGTTAAGAGTATTAGATTGCATGTAATGTGTTTTGAGATCACACTGGCAATACTGCACCATTAGTTTTCACTGGACAACTTTTGGAACTTGCATTCTAATAAATCTCTGTTATCCCTCTTGTATATATTGCCTATTGATTTTTTTGTTGTTATGAGAGATAACTTTTAGAAGGTTTTGCCAGACTAAAGAAATGTTGAGATTTCAAAGCACAAGCTCAACAGGATATATCTCGATAATCCTCCAGACACAACATGGCATAGGGTTAAGAGAGGTATCATCAAGTCCAGACTCTGAGTAGTCTCCAGAGTTAGAGCATAACAAATGATGAAGCAGTGCAGATGAGGACATCCCATTCCATCTTTCAATGAGTTACTGCATTGTACCATTTTAATATACCAAAGAAAAAGACAAAATTTAGTTTCCTTCATTCAGAGAAATTCATATGCGCATTTGTAAAATAAAGCTTTCCACATTTAAGAATCACACACAGTTGTAAACAGTGATATTAATCCTACATTATTTAAAAAGGAACATTTAGGAACCTGCCAAATATCCTTTTAAGTTACTGCAGTAAGAAATCCACTGACTTTAAAAAGAGCTATTGGACAGGGAATGATTCAAAGTACAAATTAAATGACTTGCTTAGAATCCCATACCTCTCCTAAACCATACTATCGCAGCAGTTTCTGGGATGAAACCCAGAAAATATCCCTGTGCTAGTGTGTGATGCAAGCAGCACTGATATAGTAATTTCACTATTTATCCATTGGTTTTCATTACACTTTTCATGTAAAAAGCTTTTGCATATTGGAATCAATATTACAGAAAACGTAATCATGATGCCTTCCATAGCAAATGGCCTTTCTAGGATCGTCTGAACTGGACTCATCTTGGAATCACCTTAACTGCATGTAGTCTTCATCTGTTACCTCTTCCTATTTGCAGATTTCTGCTAAACATTTTTAACCATTACCCCCATAAGGAAGCTTTACATCAGGGATCAAGAAGTTATCATCCAAAGTCTGGTTTTCCCTTGATTTCTAGATGCACCTGTAGCTGATTCAAGTGCAGGTCATTAACTGCAGTTTTTCAGGCAGCCCTCTTTAAATATAAAAATATGGTATTTAGGGAGGATTTGCGGGGTGGATGGCGGGCGTGTATCAAGCACTAAAAAATATTTACTGCCATATGCCCACTGATGAGTAAGTATGCCTGCAAGTTCATACATTTTATCATGCAAAGGCAGGCATTGGAAGAGTTTAAATCCCATTTTGACATTATTCAATTTTCTTCATACTTTCAGGACTCAAAATTTTCATGACTGATCTCATACAAAAAGCAAATTTAGGAAATCTTAGACAAAATCCGATCAATTGTTTTGAGTTCTGTCTGCATGAAAAATAACCCAAACTACATTTTTCTTTTTTACCACTATTCATATGTTTCCTTCTCTAGCCTGCTCTGAATAGTCTAGTCAAAATCCATTAATTTCTCTCAACTCCTACTTAGTGCAGGTCTGCTGTATAAAATGAAAGGCACCACATACATTTAAAATGTTACCACAGTAATTACCGCTTAAATGATACATGCCAAATTAGAACAGTCATTTTTGGGGACATCACTGAAGAAACTGGTTTCAGCCTAATGGAAGTTAATAAGTGCTACTCACTTGGAACATTGTTACTATTATTGCTTAAATAAGGTCAAATTTAATTAATAGGTCACGAGCAAGAATATTCTCAAAAATGCCTGCTGATCCTGGTTCCTGCAAATATTTTATAGACTGGGCTGAAGGTGCAGAGAGAACCACTGCAGGTGCTCCTCCAGAAGGACCAGGGACCACGGATGACATCCACCAGTCTTGTGCAAACACTTGGGATATGCTGAACATCTGAAATGGCACCGGTCCCTCAGGACTGGGCACCTGCCCCATAGCATTTAAATGTCTTTGTCACCCCAAAGAGGTGCTTGGAAATACTGATTTCTCAGATTAGAAATACTGACCTGATTCAAGAGCATAGAACAGCTAATTGCATGTGAAGTAATGGGGTTTGGGGTTTTGAGGTTCAGGAATGCCAAACAATATGGATTATGTTTCCAGAAACACACACATCAATGGGACTCCCATCAATGGAAACTATTCTATTTGATGACGAATTTAGTAGTGGTAATAGCACTTTTTTTTTTTTTTTTAAGATACAAATGAGCAAGAAAATCCAATGTGAAGAAATGTTAAGTTTATCTGCCTTCTTAAAACGTTATTTCTCTATTTACATTTTAGAATGTCAAATCTTTTAGAACTGTGCAAGAAAATCAGACACTGGTCCCAGAAAGCCAGCAGTTTTGCCCTGTAGGCTAAAATTTCTAATGATTTTTTTTTTCAATTATTGTAGACTTGTACATACATTAAATTACTGAAATACTCAGAGTTGGTTTATTATGTGTCTGAGATCTACCAGGTTCAAAAAAGACTAATAGAATAACGGGTTTTGGTTTTAATCTTCAATCCTCTATCTGAGGTGGTCTGAATTAGAGATGACTTTAGGACTATCATAAAAAAGGTCCAATTTGTATCTTTTGAGCAAAGCAGGCAACTTGAATGTATGCAGCTAGAAGCTGCTTACCAAACTGGTATGTACTTTTATTCCTAAATAAATCTGCCAAACAGTGCTGTTCCATAATTTGTTTCTAGCAAGTACTTTGAAGAATTGCTATTTAACAGATACTGGAACTTCCTTCCAAAAATTGTCTTTTGAGATTTTTGGGAGCTTAATGAGAGAGGAATATATCCTTCTTTCTGAATATCAGAAACAAGAAGATAGGAAACAGCCTGTCATCCAAGTACAGTGTTGATCTTGCCTCAAAACAATTGAGCTCATTTTTTAATATAAAATATATTTTTTTTTGTATATCGGTTCAAACTCCATTTCATTAGTAAACTGAGGAGATCCAAATTACTGTTCATTCCAGAGCCAAGGTAAACTGTTTCTGTTTACAGTGAAAATATTCCAGCAGAAAGGGAAGTGTAGTATATATAGAAAGAAAAGGAAGTACTAATTTATGCATACATTTATCTGGAAAAGCTGTACTAGTTGAATTAAGGAAAATCTCACTGAGTAGACTGAGACAGAAACCATTAACTGTAAGGCAAATATTACAAATCATTCACCTAAGAGTTTGATTTTTTTAATCCTGGTAGCTCTTTTAGAAGATGTATACCATGTCACATCCAATTCACAGAGCGTCTGAAGTTACACAGTTAGGATAAAGGGGCTCTGCTGTATCTGTATGGGAGTTCTCAGGCTCTTCCATTCTCTCCTGTTTCTCAGTCAGGATCTGTACTCACCCTAAGACCTGCATCTTAACAAACCTTACAGCTACAATTTATAAATAAATTCTGACTAGCTGCTATTATTGTCAGCAGCAATTGCTTTTCTCAAAATTTAAGCCAAGTTATCTAAACGAAGTGGCATCTGGTCTCCTTAGTGTGTGTGCTAAAATTAGAAAAACACTACTTGCTGCCCTCATACCATACTCAGCATGACGTAGGTAATAGAAGTAAAGCTGGATTTCCACCTCTTTCACAGACTGCTCCTATAAATTTAAATAAAAATTTGAGCTGACAAATCCATTTTCTTAAAACAAAATAACATTTTTTGTTAACTGGACACCAAAAGCCAGATCTTTAAAGAAATCCAGGTGCCTAATTCTCATTAATTTCAAAGAGAACAGAGAAATTTTGTTGCAAGTAAGATGGCCCATGAAAATTCTAATAAGTAATTTGTAATGCTAATAATTAAAATAAGTAAATTTCTTATTTATTTTGCTATGCATTCACATACAACCTACACACAAGTATTAAATAGCAGTATTGATACATACAACAAGTTAAATACATGAATACAACATATTACTCTAGAGTTATTGCTATCAGGTGATTTTCTACTGCTGAAAATTATTTTCCATCTATTTGGCTTGCACAGTGCTACAGCAGCTTCAACCATTTAACAGTCTCTGCTGACAACCAGAAGGTCTCCATGCCTATTATTCTCTGCTAGCTTTTCTAATCAGTTTAATACATTAATTCTTGAGGATGTTTTAGTTAATTTACATTAATACATACTCCCCTCCTATTACGTTATTAAATGCATTATTTTTTACAAAGCATTACTGGTGATTATTAGTAGCCAAGAGATTCAGAGAACACTGTCCTTGCCATAGAGTCCAGAAAAACAGAGGGTCTATGAGCACCCTGTTTCCATGGTCTCATACAGATTTATACACTGATGTTTTTATTGAAAGTACAGCAAGTAACTGTTTCTCACCCAAGACATGAGACCAGCTATGGAGAGGAGGGTGTCAACGTGAATAACATCTGCATTTTTTTCCCCTGATATAGACAGGAAGAAAACATTTATCAATTGACGGATTTAGGTAGACTGCAAGGACACAGCAGAGCCCAGCTGTAAAATCTGACCATGCTCTTGACTTTGCATCCTATGTTTGATAAAGCCAGAGCTGAAGGCCTAAAACTCAAGGGCTGAGTTGCAGAACACAAAGTTGAGGTTTGCTCATTCTATAGTTTTTACATATGAGGCTACTCCCTGCAGAAATCCTATCTTTGTTCTCCTTGACTTTGAGAGCTCTTAGTTCAAGGACCAGATTTCATGTGAATATAAAGCAGTTTCTCACCCAAGATCTCCCCAGTTTTGCACCATTTAGATTTATCTAGCTGTTTGGATCACTTCTGTATTTATTGTTTCATGTTACAAGTATAAAACTAGTGTAAGTACTGTGAAGTAAAATATTTGCCTTTATTCAGTATATTTTCCACCCTATCATTTCCTTGTTTTTACTGTCAGCATTCACAGAGGCTGCCTCCAGACACCCCTTCTGTGTCCATCTGCAGTTCTTCTGCTTGCTTTCTCAGAGAGAAATCTTTAAGGATCACACAATTTTCCAATTTGAATATTTTTACCAAAAAGAAAACCTGAACATGATACTAAGGATATTCCAATTTCTGCAGATGACTACAATTGCCTTACTTCTTCCCCCTTTCATAGGATTAAACTATAAACATGAATATAGTTACTAGAAATAGCAGAAGAAACAGACAAATCAGTCTAAAAATAGCACCCAGGAGATAGCAACAAATGAATTTTGAATTTCATATGAGGACAGGATACCTCTTGGGCTTTTTAAGCCTTTAAAAATTATTTAGCAGTGATGACAGATGCAAGACTGACATCTCAATACAATGAAACCCTCATTTTATCCATGCTATCAGCAAGGCTCCAGTTTTTGCATGATTCTATAGCTATGCAGTTTGTTACTGAATTAATTCCTTCCTATAGAATAGTGACTAATAATCCCAGCTTCTGTTGTTTAAAACAGATGTTTCTGGCCACACAATGACAAAGATCAACTTAAATACATGAACAGAGAGTATAAATAACATCTTCCTGAGTCTGCAGAACCACCTGAAAAAATTTAATGGAGAGGTCTGCTTCCCCCTAATCATTTGAAAGGGTTGTCAAGTCTGGAACTGAAAGATAAGTTAAAGTGTTGCCCTCAGTAATTATTTCTATATGGAGAATTTCAGCAGAAGCATCCAGCTTTTGTTCTTAACCTCTAGTCCAAAGCTGTCCACATGGTGGGAAAAGCAATAAAAAAATTAATATCCCAGAGGAATTCATTCTCATTATGAAATGCTTCCATATTTAACTAACTTCAAATGTCTTCTTTTAATTAAGTTACTGTAGAATATCCAGTTTCTTCATTAGAGTGCTGTAGCAAACTTGGTATAAAACATAGGTCCAGCTTGCTAAACAGCATTAGTGTCCTAAACACATGTGCACCAAGGTCCTGCATATATGTGCTACAGCAGACAGAGTACAGCATCACCAATCAGCCACAGTCGTGTTCTGGTTTTGGTAGGAATTACCCTCACTACCTTCCTTTTATTGCCAGAGAGCTCTAAAAACCAAGGTATGAAAAGATACTAGTCATGCTCTCCCTCTCAGCTGAACCTGGCAACTCTGATACTGGCATCAGTCACTTCAGAATGAGAATAAACCCATCAGTTACTTTATAGGTGTCCTCTTTATGAGGATTACATCTGATGAATTGGATTGCAGTGTCTGCCTCTGCCATCCAGTTGGCAATTTGCACAGTGCTTCTTGCCCCAACAGAGCAGCAATACAACACGGATACCTACCCCATGGTCTGCGAGTCCTGTATTTTATATCTGCCTTTTGCACATCAAAGCTCAAAAGAGAACACATGCCTATATGAAATAGGTATATACTTTGAAGCTTTAAGACCTGCAAGTGAAATATATCTGTTCAGAAGTGCAAAGTCTTCACCAAGGAGTAGAGGCTTATCAGGGTAACTGGAGAACTGCAGTCAGCTCTGGGGAAGCAGACTTATACAGCCAAGACTTTTTTAATCTGTGATGGCAGTCCTCCTCAATAGCTGCATTTCTCAGAAATGAAGTGACCAACCTCCTGGATGAAACTCTTGTAAGCAGAAAACAAAGCCACCAAAACCTGTTGGCTTGAAACTCCTCACCCAGATAAAATTAGAAGGACCACAAATTGAGGTTTAAGTGTTAAAATAATTTAACTGTGCTTTCTCACAGCAACAGTTAATAGGAACAAAGGATAGAATACAAAAGACTGAAATAGGAGCTAAGAAATACTGGAAATAGACTCCAAAATCAGACACAGTGAAAGCCTGGCCCATGCATATGCCTCCCCTCGCCTTGTGAACAGTTGAGATGAGACCATTGAGTTCTGTGGTTTCAGTACCTGAGAACTGGAATACTACGCTAATAGCTGTAATTATACCATTTTATGTGTGTTTCCAGGTCATTAGGGACACCATCAAGATTTTTCACTGTAGGAGCACACAATTCCCACTGAAGTCACCTCACTGGGAAGAGGGTCAGATATTATTCAGTCTAAGAAACAACCCATCTCTTCTGTATATCTGCCTTATTCAGTATGCGAGTTGGACTATGCCAAATGAACACTGCAAAGGGCATAAGCCCACAGGCCAGCTCCGGGCTAAATCTTTTCCCACAGTTGCATGAAAGGTAAGTAATTTCGGTGGAATCAGCAATGAGTTTGATTCTACAGCGGTGCAATATTCAGTAAATGTCGTCTTTAGTGCACAGTGTGAGAGACAGATCTGTTGCCATTGACCTTAATACTACCGATCACTATGCAGTTTGTTGAGTAAGCACTGTGTAAGTGAGCAAATCAGAAGCATATCCTCTGAATAAAGATAACGCTACATCAATATAACATTATTTTAAGCTTCCATTAACAACCCCAAAATATTTGTTAAACTAGTAGAAATTGCACCCTGTGAAGCCCTCTTTCACTTCAGGTCTAATGCAAAAATTCTCTGCAGAATGATCTCACAAGCAAAGAATGCAGAATCATATAAGCAACAAGGAACATATATAGGGTTTGCATATATAATCTTAACTTTGTCATCTCCAGACCTTTATGAAAACATAGGTTTTTTTCCTAGGAGATTTTAATCCTTCAAAAATTTCTGACCATGCTTAATTTCAGTCTACCGGGTAATACCTATGCTTTTGCTGGGACTTCTGTCTCTAAGAATGTTTTCTCTGCAAAGCCAAAGATTTTTGCACCAGTACATGAGCAGATGACTTTCATCAAGGCATAGTGCTGAATTAAATAGCTCTAAGTAATCTTGCAAGAAAAAAGAAAAATATGTTGCAGATTACTATTCCCAGGATTAATTTGTATACCCAAAGCTAATGATCCAGCATGACCTAAATGGGGAATGCCACTTTCTGTTCATTGAAAATGCAAATGGTTAAGGACCTTGAAAAGTAGTGCTTGCAGAGGTCACCTCACTGATCTGTTATCAAAGCTTGCATAATGAAGTGGATGACACAGCCATTAACTTGCATATGGGTTTGTATATGTCAAAGCAGACCAGCTTAATCTAAAGGTGAATTCAATAATGTTATGCTGAATTGCAGTCAAAAAAAAAGCCTGCAAAAGCCTATGATTAAGGGTCAGCACATCTGGTTTCTGATTTGATGTTAGCTGCTAACCTTTCTTTGACCTTATCCCCTGCAGACATTCTAAGTGACTATTGCTAAGGATATTTTACAATGTCATCTTGCTGACTCTCACTGTGCAGTGAGACATACCATGTAGCTTCACCTTTGCTGAGTTAATTTCAAAACCTCTTCAGTGCACCTGGAAAAACTAACATTTTATTTTAATTTCCTAAACCTGCTGTAAATTGTCATCTCGCATTGGGAGGACATGAATAGAAATTATAGGAAAGCTTATTTTTCATTTCAAAATAACCATTTCATGCATTAGCCAGTGTGATCTCTGGAATTTGCACGCTTTTCATAACAGCATTGGTGACAAAAATTTACTCGTCCTTAGTGTAGCCATGTGAAACAAACAGCAGAACATTTTGCTTATGCTATATAGGAAATCATTCACACTGCATGAGATCTCCTATTTTACTGACTTTTATTGTTCTTCCATTTATTCATTTCCCTGTATTTGGCAGGTTACTGTCCCATTTCTGTTGTTGATACGCTGAGGCTTGTTTATGCTTTTGAGTAGGGCAGTCCAAATCTGCCAAAAAATAAGGACAAAGTCTGTTGAGAGGCTGTATGCTTCTGCATAAAAAAAGAAAAATCTCTCTCAACTTGGCTTTCCATTTGCATCAGAAAACAAGCTGTTCATTAGAAACAGTTCGTAATCTTAAATGTTTCTCTAAGCTCCATACCAACTGATTCTTGTTACAAAACAAACAAAAATTACAATTTGCAAAAGTGAAAGGTAGATAATTATGCTAGTACAGCCAGTTCTATCTTTTCCAAGTATACAAAAGGAAGGAAATGAATTGTTTGTGAACACCCATATGCAAAAGCACACTCTTCTTAGTGGGAATAAATGAGCAAGTTTTTCAGCACAATTAATGCCCCAAGGCACCACAAGGATTTACTTCATAGTAGAAAAAGATATATAGAGAATTTGATACCTAAATATTTTAGGAATACTGATCAGTTAGAACATACCTTGGAATTGTTTCCAATACTCAACTGGGTTTTTTTGACAATGATGTGCTATAGGCTGATGTACAGGAAATAGAATCACACTGTTTCAAATAATATGGTAGCAATCATACAGATTTTTTTAATCTATTTAGATTTGTAAAAGCCTCAAAAAAGTAGCTATCCAATACTTCAGTTATTATATGGATTAAGATACATAACATAAAAGATATTTCTCTTAGAATTATCAGCAATTTCCACTTATTTCACCCCTCCTGTCACATTTAGGGAAAGTGGGGCTTAATTATGGAAGCTAGCAGCTGTTGTAGCTCCATAATACATACAAATAATACACCAAAAGACTGTGGGGCCTTTTGGGGTTACTATTTTAATGAAGCAGTATCACAGTTCTAGCCTGTTCCACCATTTCCACTGTATATATCAGCAGTAAATCTAATCAACTACATGCTGCATCACTGAATAACAGACAGAACCTACTGGGATGTAGCTGAAACCAATGTGAATTTAGAGCTATACCATATGTAGCAGGAGCTGAAAGTCCAGAGCAGGGACTGAGCTTGTTGCCTGCATCATGGCCATTTCAAAGTATCAAGCAAATAATAAACATAAAAAATAAAGTTCAAAAACTTAGTTATCAATATGACTAAACACAGCTTTCATAAACATATGGGGTCCATGCCTTCAAAGCCTTATAGTTACTTTTCTCTTCATTACTCTCAGCTAAAAAGCAAACCTTCATTATCACTTAAAGTTCACCTGATTCTCAAAACAAGGGCTTACAACACCTGTGCTGCCATTCCACAATAGAGCAAATTTAGTCCCCCTTCATAGTTGCTTCTGCTAGATTGTAACTGCCACGCAGTCTATCTGCCATTAGCAAAGCCTAGCCTGGTAATAAGAAAAAGGACTTTTTGTATATGGCAGAGAGAAGGTGAAGACATTTGCTGGATGTCATGTTGTCACTGACTTCTACGTCCATCTCAGTAATGCAAGCCTTCTATAAGCATCAGTAACTGTGTATGCACAAAATAGATGTTTCCCTTGCTTCCTGTGCAGGCTCTGCTTGGCACATACAGCAGACTCATTCTGTTTGTGTGAAAGTTTCATATTTTTCCCCATTATGAGTCCCCACAGCCCAGATTGATAGTAGACCCAGCTGTCCTTTATAATTACATTTTAATGACTTAGGATGGTTGTTTGCATTTTGGCAACTTGTTTAATAGTGATGACATTTAAATTGTCACAACTAGGCTTCAAAGTTATCAATTTATTAGATGATCAGGAAACTTCACACCTATGGTGGTGTGGTTTTTTTGGCTGCAATCTCAGTAATCCATCAGCACACTGATTTATATAATGAAGGTTATTTCATAGGGATATGCTTTAGTTAATTCAGCCCTGAAAGGGATTAATTTGCACAAATTAAAAAGGTTCTGTTTACTTATTTATTATTGCTTTAGATTGACAGATACTCTAAAAACACACATATTGTGTTTTGTCTTCTGTTGCTTTCTTCATTTCAGTATATTGACTTTTTTGTGCACACATCCATTTATTTCTTCTCCTTCTGCAAATGAACCTGGAGTTTGCAGAATCACATATGATCCGTTCAGAGAAACACTTTTCTGATACACCAACAGAAGTACTCAAATACTGCACAGATTATATACTTGGTAGATTTTTTTGCTAAGCATTTCAACACCCCTCCTCCAATGGTGCATCAAAACAGGTGTCCAACTTCTTATATAAATGTAGAAGTTATGAATAGCAGGAAAATTAACCCTGATTGCTTGTTCTGAATATCAGGTTCAACCATAATACTGTCAGCTCCCTGGCATGCTCCCTACATACTGCTTGTTTACCCCTCTTCCTCCCTGCTTCCCATTTCCAACCCAATGGTTTCAAGACTCTCTAAAGTCTCCTATCCATCTCTGTTTGACCTGCTGTCTGGAAAAGAACCACCACATGGCACAGGCAAGTAAAGCTGTTTGAGCTTACTCACAAATCCACCAATGCACAGCCCCAAGGCTGCCGAGAGGCATGGTTAAAAATGGTCAGTACTGGACAGGCCTGCTAGACAGACTTTATATCTTTTGCCATGTCTCCGGGACCTGAGCGCAGCTCTTGGATTTGCACGCACACCCTTGGCCATTCCCATCACATGGCACAGAGCAGCTCCCCTCACCAAAAAGTCTGACCATGAGCTGCCAGAGGTGCTGGAACTGCAACCCATGAGCAACCCAGACTTCTGGCACATGGGACTGAAACTGGTCAATTGATTTAGAAGTTACTGGGGGAGGCCAGCACTCAAGTAAAATTGTCACACATTAATTTTTCAGGAAATCAACTTAAAAATCCTCATATATGTGGTTGGTGATCGATATCAACGTGGATATGCCAGTCATCACTGAGGAAAGCAGCTCTGGCAGAGAGGGACTACTGCTCACTGCCAAGTCCCCGATGTCACAAATGCCACTGCTGAAAGGCACCATGCAGATGCAAACTAAAATCTTGTGAGCTCCCACTGACCTCAGGGACTTGGTCCTGTACAAGTCTGCTATATAATCTTTTCTCAGAGAGAACTGACTTTAATACACAAACAGGAGGAAAAAAAAAATCTAATGAATGTACTTCTCTTTACATTTTTGACTGGCTTTTCCTCCTTATCAGTAGTGTTACCTTCAAGCAAGCAATCATTAAGTAAACAGATCTCAAAGAAAAGTCATTTCAAGTACAGATTTCTTCCACTAAATTCCCTGGAGTGCCCACTCTATAGCCCTTGGGCAAAATCCAGCATGAATTTATCTCGAGAATAGGCCAACGCTCATTAATCAAGTGAAGGCCTGGCTGAAATCTTCACAAGCGGCTGCGCAGAACACTGAGTCACCTTGTAACTGATCTAGGTACACTGCAATGCCAAAAGCCAAAAAGCTGCCAGAGACCATTATTTTACAGATAGAAAGCCAAGTAAAGAGAACAAGGAAAGTAATTAAAAAATGTATTTCTCAAGCTCATTGGACACAGATCAAAACTAGAACACAGAATGAATAATCGAAATAAATGTGACAGGTGGCAGAAATATGTATTATCCAGCTGCTGAAAGAAAAAGCTGCAAATAGACTCTCAAGTTTTTAGGAGAGAAGGAAGAGGTCCCCAGGGCAATCCCCATGGGAATTCCTTAACTCTGGGAAGTGGGAGGGTTCATCTCACTAATGACTGAAAAACTTGCCCTTCTACCTAGAAAGCTGGAAGATCCCCAGAAACCTGAACAAGTCCTAGAAAGTTTGCATAAACACCCATGCAGATGGCCGAGCACTATCTGTATGCCCTTGTCGGTGCTCATTCCATGCCAATCCCAAGCCCTCTGCCCCAACCTCTGCTTTGTTCCAGCGGTGGCCTTTGAAGTGCGAGGTTCCCACTGTGGAGATGGCTTGTGGGACAGGACAGCCCGGGGCCCTGTTACTTGTTCTAGCTGGGAGCTGCACTGCTTCCTCTCAGCACATGCAGAGCATGATGTGAATCTTGCCTGCTCCAGCCCCACCCAGCCCCTGGAGACAGCCCCAATCTGATCCCAAGCACCTAGCCTTGTGATTTGGTTTAAAGAAGATTAGAAAGCTCTATCAGCAGAGAATTGACAGGCAATCATCTTCAGCAGAGTGGAAAATGAACTAGAGCAGTAGGACAGCAACCTGTTGCAGCTGTTTGCGCAGTGACAGCACCATGGCAGACCTTTTCTCAGCCTCAGCTGCGTGTCATGAGAGGCAGTCACAGAAGTACAGCATGGAGGCATCTCCCGCTTCTATCCCAGGTCTGAAGGAGAGCTTCCATCTGTATTTGGTGGTACCACCACCAAGCAGTACTACATCTGTTTATACACTTCTGCCTTTGTCCTGAGGAGACCATTACGGCTACAGCATCACTACCACAAAAACTGGGGTGAAACCAAGATAAAGACTGATGCCTATTTCCTATACATATACCAGAAAAAGCATCATCCCCAGCAGACTCACCACTTATTGCCACTCAGCTGCTATGTGTAACTTCCAGTGTGCTCTAAAGGTAATCAAGAAAAATGGCCCTCAATTTTTATTTAACTTTGAAGTTCACCGCTTCTATTTCAGATATGAAAGCATTGTGCACCTGAAAGCTTGTCTACTTTTCCCAGCTACACTAGCTGATCAAATAAAATATATTATATTTGCCAGAAAAATCTGTTTTGCCAGGTTAGAGTGAAATTTCTCTTGAGCTGAACCTGAGTAACACTGAGCTACAAAATACAAGCTCCTAGGTTTGGTGATATTCAGTAGTTTTACTTAGTTTGATTATAATTCAAACATTATTTTCTATGCTAAAATGCTTCAAAAAGCCCATTTGATCTTCACTTCTTTCTACAGCAGCTTTATAATTTCTACTGAATGTTTTAAAAACAGAACTAATAAAGAAAAAAATCAAAATAATGCTTTGATAGAGCTTACCAGCTTTGAATTGCCACTTTCCGATTCATTGCCTTGAATATCATTATCTGTCCCTTTCCTACTCTGGAACTACTTGTGTGAAGGGGGTCCGGCCCCAGGGTCCCTGGGCAAGGGGTGAGGAAGATCCAGGACAGCAGTTTGGTTTAACCAAGAGCCCAAATTACAGGGCAGCCCAGTGATGAGGCAGGTTGGAGACAAGCGTGGGAAGACAGTATCAGACACAGCACCAGGATGACCAGACTCTGCCATCAGCTCAGTGGGGCCTGTAGCCAGTACAAGGCTGCAGTGGAGCTGGAGACCAGCACCACTACAGCCCTGTTCAGGAAGGGATTGAAGACCTGGGGCTGACCTTAAATGAGGCTCTTGGGCCCATGGGGAGGGGGTGTGTGTAGGGGGACCCAGGTGAGGCTGGTCAGGGCAAGTAAGGCTTATCAATGCACTCTGAGCCATAACAGATGCCTTTGTTAAGCTTAGTTTTGTTAAATAAAACGTAATATGTTAATGACAGCTTTAGAAAGCCCATCAAGTTAAAAACAACAAAAAACTCAAAACCAAATAATCAAGCCCCATTTCAATATTATGAATGTTCTTAATATTATACTATGCCTCCTCACTACTTCTGGGATTCAAACTTCCATGGGAAATACCGCTTCTTTCATTGTAAGAAAACGGAAATAAAAAGACTGAATCATGAAGTAAAATTTTAGGACCGGTGTTCCACTGGTATCAGCCCCTCTTGCAAATGCTTCCCCACCTCTGCCTCTGCCTCTCAATCTCTCTACAGGGGGCATGAGCCGGGTTGGTGAACATACACATTGTAGAACCAAGGTTAGCATAAAAAGACAAAAACATGCAGAACCTGAATTCTACTCATATATCCATAAGAAAATACAGAGCAAGAAAAGACTTCCAAAAAGGGGCTTAATGCAATTTCTGGAGAAATTCCTTTACTATCTTTGACAAATCCTTCTTTACAAGGAGTGCCAGATAAAGCCCTCCAGTATTGCCTCTGGATTAGCCCAGCTCTTGAGAGCTGGGAACCTGGGAGTATTACAAATTGACATTTCATCTCCTTGGGGGAGCTCCCACTGTCCCAGCATCCTGCAGGCCAATGGAGCACACAAAGATGTCACCAGATTACTGATACAGCCTTGTTACAAAGCAGTTAAAATGTCATAAAAAAATTGGATCAAACCCCATGTTTCCATAAAGGAAAACATGATGTGAATCCTTTATACAAATAGGAAATATCACAAAATTTTCACAGCTACAGTATTAACAAAAATTCCCTGCCAGCAGCAGAATATACTTTAACTTCATGATTTATATAAACTGTGAATGATGAGATGTAAATTATGTTGCCACTGAAAAAAGAACTGTATTCAACAGAATATTTTCTGCCTATAGTATTATTATGGTTAACAACTTTCAGACTGTTTTAGTAATTATTATTTAACATTCCTGTGGTCAAGCAAAATGAACAGAAATGTTGCATATACATGTTTTAAAATCAATTGTAGATGACAGCAGGTTACTCTCTTGTTACTCCATAACCAATAACTTTTTACATTATAGTTTGTTTTCACCAGTGATCTCAAATGATACTCTTGTTGATTTTAATAACTATTTTAGAAAGCCCTTTATCTGCGCAGAGGGATTGCCTGGTACCATCTTTTTGGCACATTTCACACATTCATTTCCTTAACACTGCCTTTTGGTCTACTCTCTTCTTTCCTGGTCACATACAACAGCTTAGGTTTTTGAGGATGAAAATGCTTTGGTTTAACTGAAGTCTCAACACAATGTGGAAGTATCTGGATAAGCGGGAGGTGACTAGATGATCAAAGGCCCCTTTGGCTCTAAGTGTTATGAAACCTTTTTGATGTTAGTCTGTTTCTTCCAGCCCACATTCAGACCAATACACTTTTTTATTTTCCACCAGATGTTTCTTCCATTCCTTCCAGCAGACTATATGAACAGAGAAGAACCTCCAGGATATATTCCATTTTATCTCTATAACCTGGAGAAAGCATCTACATTTTTCACTCCATTTGTCCATATTGTATGTATTGTATTGTATTATAAAGTTATAGCGTTGGTGATGATGGCAGCTGAACTGGAGAAGGTGCAACACCAGCTAAGGAAAACTTAGTATGGGTGGGCTACATAGCAAAGACAAAGCTAATGTCAGATCAAAGACTCTGAAGGAGTAAGCCCTGAATTCATACAAAACATTTGCTATCAGATCGTATTTCCTTATGTATCTCTCAGAAGGGCTTGCCTCCACAGTTTCCGAACCAGAATGGTAGTGGTACAACAGCTGTATATAAACTAATAACATTTAAATTGATACTTTAGTCGTCTGTATTTTGTTAAATTACTGACAAACTGATAATATTCCACGTATCAAATTCTGGGTTACCGCTTCTCTCTTCTACTATTTGTAAACACTGTCACGTACTGACAGTCTAGGAAGGTCACAGTTCCTTTACTATAACTATGCTTTGACATTCTTCTTACATTTGTAGGCGAGTCCTAACTAGTTCCTTCAAGATTAACATAAACAGTGTTTCAAATATGTTGCTATCAGATTCCCAGCATTAATTAAAACAGTATCCCTCAGATATGGATTTAATTTGCATCCATGCATTCCATAGCAAGCTGTTCCTTCCCAATTACTTCATGTTGAAAAGCCTCAGTATAAATCTCAGAAAAATGAGTATTCTGAGACCTGCTCTACTGCTCCTAAAACCTGTTTAAACCTTATGCCATTAAGCAAAGGAAAGATCTCAATGTCACTTTTTCATTATGGGTCAACATATGACTAAGCTGTATGTTTACACTGATAATAGCTGTATTATAAATATTTACATGGATTATAGAGTTAGCAGTAAGGCGTAAGCAGTGATAACCGTATGCGTCACTCCTGTGCTAAGTGTACATGCGTTATGAAAATGATGTTTTTGTTTATGTCTTCCTTATTTTCATTCCAAGTATTGAATTCTCTTTCTAATCAGTCCAGCCATAACTAGGAAACAGAACCTATACTGTTAATAGTCACATAAATGGAAAGGGATATTGTCTTACATGAGCTCAACCAACCTTTCATGTGCCAGCCTGTCAGGTGGACTAAATTGCTATTCTTACTCAAGAACATCTTTCATGTTGAGGAAATGTGGGTAATCACACATTCCAGATATGTATGAGCAAGGCTAAGGAAATAAATTTCATCAACGTTTGATTTTTTCCATAAAAAGTTGTAGTTTGTGAACAGTATTTTTCATTTTATTCAATTTTATTGATAAGAAAAATGAACATTTAGCAAAAAGGTAAAAGAAAACCATGAGGTAAATGGTGGTGTGAGATTAAAGAGAGCAGCAGGTGGGTGGTTTTTTTTTCCAACCAGCTATTTATGTAAGTATAAAATAATCCAGATCTGTGGGGTTTTTTAGCAAAATTTGCATAGAAAAAGAAAAAAACAAATTTTAAGAACTTAATGGGTATCAAATCCCACACTTGGGTAAAAAAGTACAAGAACAGTTGGGTTTAAATCTATCTATGTATGTGGCCCATTAATGATGGCATCTGAACACATTTACTTAGCCTCCCATTGCTCCTGTGACTGCTATTATCCCTGCTGTATCAATAAGGACCTGAAAAGATGAAATATTAATAAATGATTGCTCAGGTTGACCCAGGAAGTGAACTAGGAGTGAAATCCAGATCTTTTGGGTCCCAGAAGAGAACCACAACCTCAGGACTTGTACATCCAGTAATAAGATCTGGACCTGTACTCAGGCAATAAATACTGCATCTTTAAGAATTATGGACTGGAATTATGATTGCATGAAAATGGAGTAAGCTATTACAGAAAATGGTGCCAATTATAGAAAACCTGATGTATGATAGAAAATCTATTATCAGTCTAGGCATTTATAACTCCCACATCCTGTGATTTCTATGAATTATTATGATTAGCATTAATTGAGGTAACAGATCTAAATGTGCTAAAACTAAGGAGCTTAAGATAACGTGTCTAAATGGTGGCACACACTGAATCTGCCCTCCTCTTTTGGCTTCTGTTTGTTCTTGGAAGAGAAGACTATGCTGAAGTTGCTTGTTTTGGCAAAGTCTGCTCCTTTAACTTGATCTCCACCCTATTTCTAGGAATTCAGCCCCTTTCATGCCTGCCAGTCTGCTGAGCTGTGTGCTGTTTTTGGAAGGACAGAATACAATTTTCTTATAAATTCTATGACATACTTGTATGAATTGCCAAGATGCTCTATGAAACCTAAGTGCCACATAAATGACGGCAAAATAGGGCCATTTACATGTAGCTTTGGCTATGGATTTTGTATGATTCATTTCTAGTCACATATTTGCACCATCAGCTTGCCAACATTTATATGATAACCTATTATTTTAGGCATTTATAATTTGCTCAATGTATTCCCTACTGAATATTAATAGCAAAGCTTGCAGTCTAGAGATCTGCATCAAATTTGGGGAATAATACTTAACACCAGTGACTAGTACTCTCCACAAGTGAAACTAATGCATTCATCTAATTGCCTTCAATGCTTGGAAAAAAATTAAGTGGTTGAACTATTAAACTTACAGAACTAGTTACTGTTTTGCATGTGCAGTAAGACCTTTTCAAAGGGAGCCTAATTATGCATTTTAATGGCAAGTAATACCAGTAACTGATATTTTCACAGACATTATTAGACTAAACACAGTTCCAGCTGGGAAGCTGGACACCTTTTATCACCTGGAGCTGGTATTTCACAAGAACATACTCGCTGACAGGTTTTGCCTAGGAGCCGGCGCGCTCTCCCCCGCTGTTTAACACCCCCTTATCTTTGCTAATTTGTACTCGCCTCAACACCGCCCCCGCCTGCTTGCAGTGCAGATAAGGCTAGTAACTTGCTAGTAACTCGGTAGTAACTCTCCTTCTTCAGCAATTGCCTCAGCTCCCGGGTGGAGCTGAGTGACGCGAGGGCGGGGCAGGAGCGGGCCACCCTACGCCCTAGGCCTCGCTCCTCCGCGGCCATTTCAAGGCCCGCTCCCCGCCCCCGGCAGAGGGCGCCCGCGGCGGGCCCGGCGCATGCGCGGCCGCCATGAGCGCCTGGGACGGGTCTAGAGCCGCCCCCCTCGGCGCTGAGTGGTGGCCGGGTCACGTGGTACGGCGCGAGGGCCGGGGCTGCTGTTGCTGCAGCCGCTGGGCGCGCGGGCGAACGTGAGTGCTGAGGCGGGGAGGGGGCGCGCGCCGCTGCTGGAGCGGTTGGTTCCTTCGGCCGCTGCCGCCGGGGCCGGGGCGGCAGCAGCAGCAGCGGCAGTCAGCTCGGCGGCAGCACGGCCGCTCCTCCCGGCGGGCGTGGTCTCCCGGCGCCTTCAGCTCGTCCCCGCTGGGCCTGTTGTGGGGCCGGTAGAGTTTGGGCTGGCGGGGCGGCGTGAGGGCCCCGGCGCGCGGCGACCGCTCCTCTCCGGCGGAGGGCGGGAGCCGCCCCTGGGGCGGGCGCGAGGGGCGCAGCCTGGGCCTGGACGTTGTGCCCGGGGGGCCGGTCTCGCCCCGTGCCGGAGGCTGTCCGGTACACTGGAACAAAAGCGCTCTAGAGGTGCCTGGGCTGGGGAAGGCTTCCCCTGGAGCCGTTAGCTCTCTGGAGCTGGCTTCTAGCAAGTTGCCTTCTGCCGAGTTTAGCTCGCCCCCCGCTGCCGGAAGCAGAGTGGCGGTGCAAAGTTTGTGGAAATGAAGTGAGTTTCAGAAATGTCGGAAATATCTAATATTTCACACTTGTGACAACTCTCAGCATTTTCCGTTTCTGTAGGACTTTGCTCCTGCAATGCTTTTGAGACGGTAGAAGGAAGCAGTGCCTGAAGGAGCGGAGTGTCGTGTAAAACGGCAGGGATGTGGCAGTGCTGGTTCCTAAAGTCCAAACCACAGATACGCCTGTCTTATCATTAAACTGCAGCAAGTTCATGTGCAGTGACACCTTAATACGCTCTGCTTCTCGTTATAGTTAGGTTGCTTCAACATTTTTGTTTACTCTCATTTCCCTACAGCAGTGTTTTTAGAGACTATGTAACTAATCAACTGATGTAGAAAAAAAAATTCTGACCAGAACTATATCACTTTTTTGTGAAAATGATAAAATAGTAAAAAAACCTCAGAAACCTAAACCTAGAAATAACTTGCACTTGTGTCAAAGGGGAAGCAGTGACCAATGTATCTCAACTATATTTGATAAACTTTCTTATGTTTGTGTAAATACCGAGTTTAAGTAATTCAGGTGTTTTAGAAAATGTATTTAATGATACATGAGTTGGTTTAATTTCCTGAGATAGCACAATGATATTCTTCCTGGAGCTGCACTTTGTTAATTCAGAGAGATTTCAGGTCTTGACAAGAGTTAACATAACACTAATACTAGAAAGTGTATATTTGTGAATTGTTTATTTAACCAGCATTATTTACAGTGGATTTCATTAGAAAGTAAGCTTCCTGTCCTTTCTCCTGCAAACTGCTGACAACTTTTATTTTTCTTCTTGCAACTTGGAATTGCTGGTTTAGTTCAGATTCTGACTGCTGTACGATGCCCAGTGTGTAAATTGTCTGTAATGCATCATATCAGCTTGAGCGTCAAGCTGAAATGCATCATGTAATTTCCAGAATAAGTCTTCCAGTGCATGCTTAGTCAACTTAGTTGGCTTTGAGGGAAGTTCTGAGAGAGCAAATGTGCAGCTGATTGGAGCTGTACATGGTGGTGGAGTAGCTCCTTCAAACCGAACGACTGTTTGGACGATGAGACTGACCTCTGCTAGGGTTAAAACTTCCAAGTTTGTATTTCCCTAAGAGTGGCCTAAGGAAGCTTGTTGGCTCTACATGCTGTGTCCTTTTGTGGCTTAAGGAAGTGTTGCTTGCTATGACTTCAGTGTCAGTGGAGCCCACTGAATAATGTGAAGACTTTGAATTAGAAGTGGATACCATGTAGGAAATGAAGGCAGATAGATAAAATATAGTTATCTTAAGAACATTTTAGAGATAATGTTAGTAGTCTCAAATGACAGCAGAGACTATAACTGGTCTTTACAATGATAAGCCTTAAAGAAAACTCCAGTGGATGCTTGTTCTGATGTTTAGATCTGTATATTGATTCTAATTAAATTTAAATATATGATAAATATATAAAGTAAATTGCTTTCTTTTTAATGTATGAAGACATGAGTCCAAAATTGTCAGGGCTTCCAGTGATATTGAAAGTTAATAATTACAATGAAAGAATTTGAATAGCTCCGTATTTTAACTGAAGGATGGATAGGTTGCAGCCTTTAAGTGTTTTGAGATGAAATAGCAGTATTCTGAATTCTAAATGCTTAGTGTCTAAGATGTTCATATGTAAGATGTGAGGCAGAGTACAAGTCCCTTCTCTTTCCTCCGAAAGCTGTCTCATTTATTTTGGGATAAGGCATCCAAAAGTATTCTTGGCATGTATTATTTAATATGTCTGTATTTTATTCTGAATAGTAATTGTCACACCCTTCAGAACACAATTTTCAGTTTTAAGTTGAAGTTGTTAGCCTGAAAGCTTATTTTGTTAAGGTCTTATTTTCAGTAGTATTTAATAGGATTAAAGAACTATAAAACATTTTCAATTTTCATGCTGAAGCAGATGTAAGAGGCAGAGGAACTTCCTTATTCTCACAGAAAACTTTGAAGGACATTTAAAATAAAATGTGGCATGTTACAAAAAACCCCACACTTTCTGGCGTAGCCTTTTATGCAGTCATTTTATGTTGTTATTTAACTTTGTATTGTTTCCATTCAGCAAGGTAGTTACTGACTTAAATTATTTTAAAACATTTGTATTACAGATGTATGACTTCTCATACCAAATTCTGAAATGTTGTGTTTTTTCAGTTTAAAGTTCAGTATTCCTTTGAATAAAAGCACATTATGCCCTTTAAAGGCACATTTGATTAATCCAGAAGTCATTCTACTTTTATAATTATGTCAGAACCTTGTCTTTTGTTATGAACTATGCAATTGTCTATGCATAGTTTCAAAGCATATTTTAACCGACAGCTTGTGGTTGACCTTCTCCTTGCATACATATTAAAAATAAAGAGGGTGATTCATTATGTTTCAAATTTTTGAGTTTTTTCTTGCATTGTTTTTTTTGTTATGCTTTCCTTCCCCTGCCCCCCTCCGAAGTTTGAGGGCAATAGTAGAATGGTTTACAGTTTGCTTCTGCCTCCTTTGGAGGACTCTTCTTTTGTCCTAAAAACACTGTTTCTGTTTCAGTCTTTACTTGGGTAAGTCTTTGTAGCCTGGGATTGTCTTCATAGACAGGTAGTGTGGGCCTGTCGTTGGCTTATCTGTGGTGTGAAGGGGTTTATGTTCAGGATCTGATACTTACCCTTTACCTGTTTCAGGTGGTTTTTACATTTGTCTAGCTCTAATCTGGACATGTAGGCTGAATGCCCAGTTTTTTTCTGGAGTGCCCAGGGTTCTTTACTGGAGCACATCTCCTGGTTTAGTTTCATCTGAAAAGAGATGAGTTCATGCACACCCAGGCCACTCCATGTTGTGAACCACAGTGAAGTCAGTGGGGGCAATGGAGAAATTCACTTCAAAATCATACTCCTGATCTGAACTGAAAGAGTAACCCTGGGATTTTGTTCTGTCAGTGAAGAGTTATACAGTGCTAAAGTACCTCCATTACAAATAATTTTTGCAAAGCAATGAGAAGAACAAAGCAGTCTAGAGAGAAGGTTGGTGACAGATCTGAATATCAGGATGTGCCATGCAGATAATGGCAAAATCTGTAGATTGTGGCTGCATTCACCCGCAGTAGGAATGAGATGTTACACATCCCCATCTATTCATAAAAATCTAGGCTTATGTCACAGTGCTATTTTTTTTTTTTTTTTTTTTAAGGAGAAGGGTAGTGAGCTGGATTTTGCTTCACATAAACATAAATCAAAATTTCAGGGTAGTTCTGTCCATTTTGGGGGGAAGCAAGGGTACAGAGAGAGTCTTTAACTTCAAATTACGGCTATAGGAAAAGACAGTATAACATTTCATTTTAACTGGTATTTACTAAAATACTTATCACATGATTTTTCAGTAATATGAAGTCATAATATTGTATGGTTGCCAAGTGAGCAAGGGGGGTTGTCACAGCAAAAATAAAAGTTTAAATGCTCTGCACTTGGTTAGTACAAAACAAACAAACAAATTCCGAGAATGTTTAGTTCAGACATTTATCTTGAGTAGGTGACAAAAATGCAGACACGTGGCAGCCTAGATGCAAGACAAATGTCCATTTCAAGTCTGTTCTGGAAATTTGTACATTTGGAAGTGGGTGGCATGTTTTCAAAAAAGAAAAAGGAATAAATGCTTCATTGTTTCAAGCCTTATTAGGCTTTTAATAAGCAGAGTAGAGGCTGCAGAAGAATGTTCAAACAGTTGAAAGCTCTATATATTTTAAGTGAATTGCATTCCAGAAGGCTCTCAAATAACTGTTTTCTTTCTTATATCTTTTCCTTTATAATCAAACACATAATGTGTCTTGGCTGACATTTTTGATTCCTCCCAGTAATAGGAATGATTTATAATATGTAGCAGTACTGTAATCATGGTGTAAACCATTCCCAGTATTGTTACGTGGTTGTTGTACAGATATGTGCTGTATGCAGGTTTCTTCTCCTAGGTGCATGTGGAAACTAAAGAGTATCAAAAGCGGGGTGGAAACTTTAAAAAGTAAGACTGTAGTATTTGGCAATTTGAACAACGTGGTATGGCAGGATTTTGGGGTTTCCACATAACTTGCGTTTAAATGATGTTGACTTAAATTCTAGCACTTTTTATGTCAACTGTTTTGTGGTGGAAAAAAATGTGGCTGTGTCAGTGGTATGAGAAAAGTCAGAGGTTTGGGCAGATGCATATAAGAACAGTTTGGGGATGTTGGTGTACCTGGTATCAGAGCATGTAGTATGGAAAAAGAGAATGACATTGATTAAACTTTTGATTAAGTAATTTTTTTGTAATGTTGACATTAAAAAGTCAAAGGCTGATAATGCTAATTATCATCTACAGCAATCAATTTACACTTTAAGAGGTCTTAGCTCATTTGAACTTTGTAGGGACTACAGCTGTGGTCTCTGTAGTTAAATTGTGAGGGTCAGAAACTGGTTTTTAAAGGCACATGTTCAAGAGGCCTGATATAAAGCCTGTTTCTGCTGTTTTGGGCAAGGCTTAGACATTATGTAGCATCTCTGAGGTTAGAGCATGGGAAAAAATGCAGTGTATTTCCTTTTAATGTAGCAAATGTGTCTACTTGCATTCTGTTCTACTACAGTTGTTTTGAGGATGCTACTAGAGTTTTTCTTCCTTCTCTTAAAGTGCTATAATAAGCATAAATGCAATTTAAAGAGAAATCCAGAGACTAGAAAAACTTAACTGTAAGAAATAGCATTAATTAATTGTATGTGTGAACTAGCATGGAAGTATATGCCCCTCTCAGATATAAGTAGAGGAGGTAGGCTGGCTCCTAGATAATCTTATTTGATGTTCAACCCTGTGCAGATTTCATACTTCCTTTTGCTGTTATTAGGATAGCATAATTCAGAGGTGATTTCCTTCTTTTTCCATGTGTTCACTTTGTGTGCTGCAACCTGATCAAATTATTAATGATACTCTGAATACTTAAAGAAAAATGTTTAGTAAAATGTTTGCGGCATATGAGTGGTCTGTAGAAATGTGAAACTCAGTCCTAATAAACATAACATGGAATATTAAACTGTGTATCTTGAGCTGTTGTCCCTTTCCTTTAAAGGTGTCATTTTTTTTTTCAGCTGTCCTCCAGAAGAATTAGATTGTTGCTTGTTTATCAAATAAACAAGAATCTGTTTACAGAGGAAGCATTTGATGTGATTAATTGGAAAGGAATTTAAACTAAATAAAAAGTTAGTATATTAGCAACTTATTCTAACTATTTTATAATGTAAGTGCAGTTGAGATGAGAATTTTTTGTATATTTCAGGAAATATTGAAACCTGATAGCAAAGTTTTGAAGAGTAGGTTTATTTTGCTGGCTCTACATAGTTGATATTTGTGTGAAATAATGTATTACATATCTTTAATAGTTTAGGAAAGAACTGCTATCCTAGAGGTGGAGAAGAGTGGCCACGCTGTTGTTGTGCCACCTTGAAGAGTTTTGAGAACTAAAACCAGTTTGGCCAACTTGAGGTAGCCCTCAGAAGCTACTTGAAATTCAGTGTCTCTTCCTGTCTTCCACAGGTGTTTCCACACTCTAGAAAATCCACAGCACCTTGTGCTCCTTATTCTCCGATTAAAATTGCACGGTTTAGCTTGATGCCCTTTCTCAGTTTCTGTTATAGTAACCCTATTTCTAGCTAGATCTAGAACTATATTGGTCCTTTAAATCCTTTTAATCCTCTATTTTATTTGACATAAATAGGACAGAGATGAATATTTTGCTATAACTGTCTGGAAATTTTATGTGCTGTTCTTGTATATGATTTCTTCCTACAGTTTTTTTCTCCATCGCATACTTTTAAACTAAACTTCAAATTCTAGCCACTAGGAAAGCAGCAAGAATTTTCAAAGCTTACATTTAGGAGTAGTTAGCCGTGTGTCTGTTACTTTTTGAAATTATAACTTTTAATTTTCATTCTTAGATTGTATTGAATATTTGTAAAAGTTGGAAAAATGGTCATGAAAATAAATTATATACGTAGCAAAAATAGGAAGCCTGAAAACCGGGACTCTAGAGAAGAATTTTTAACTGGTTTCCTTCCTGAAATTTTAATAATTCTGAGTGAATCAGAATATTAATGAGAACATGTCTAGAACACCCAGCAATTTTTATGGATGAAGTAAAGCCTGTCCAGGGATATGAAAGACAGATTGCAGACTCCTATTTCTCACACTGCTTGTCTGGATTATCTGTGTAAATCCCTTTTACTTGTGTCTTATCCCACTTTAAAAATGGTGATTTTTTTTTTTTTAATTCGAATTTTTGTTCTGATTTTAAAAAAGAGGTCTCAGCTGATTAGCTTGAAGAATTTGCTGTGTTAAAAAAAAAAGCAGTGATGAGCTTGAAAACTCCCCTGTATATGTATAATAATGCAGTTATCTTTTTTTCTTTCAGAATTTCCAAAAGTTCAGTGGTTTTGAATTCGAACAAAAGACTAGAAATCGCAATAATCTTCACACTTCTTTGAATAAGAAGTAATAATGCAGCGAAGGCAGGGAAGAGTCAATGCTGGACTGCTTTTGCTGCTTTATCAAATTTCTCAAGTTGGACTCCAGAACATTCCTTCTGTTACCCTTGGGGTACTTGCACTGAATATTTTTCTCTTTCTGAATCCTGTGAGGCCCCTATCTGAAGTGTGTATCAGTGTAAATGAAGGCTTCTACAGAAAGAACTGGCAGCGTTTACTGCTTTCTCCTGTCCACCATGCAGATGACTGGCATTTATATTATAACATGATTTCCATGCTTTGGAAGGGAATAATGCTGGAAAAAAAGCTTAAGAGCATATGGTTTGCATACATCATTGCAGTATTTTCAGTGCTGATTGGAGTTGTTTATATGGTGCTGGAATTCATGCTTGTGAAAATTCTGGATGATCCTTCGTATGAAATGCATTGTGCTGTAGGTTTTTCAGGTAAGGCACATAATTGGTCCAATTTACATATGTAAAATTAATATTTATGGGTACTATATAACCATATTTGTTGAATGCAGAAAATGGATACGCATGTATGTGGTTATGTCAGTAGAGTTATCCAATTTTTTTAGTTTAAAGCATGTACTCCGGGTATGAACTTTCTGTGGTTCAGTTCATGTTCCTGTGACCAGCAGTGTCTTTACCTGAGAACATGAAAAATACCATCATGCCAGCAGAACTATGTT
Source organism: Strix uralensis (assembly GCF_047716275.1). Lineage (NCBI taxonomy): Eukaryota > Metazoa > Chordata > Aves > Strigiformes > Strigidae > Strix > Strix uralensis. The sequence continues at coordinate 19,268,232 of NC_133980.1, read as the reverse complement.
TTCTGTTTAATGTCAGTGACTATTAGAAGGCTGATGCTTTTAATTTTTTGATATCAATAATGCTTATTAGGTGGGTTCTAGAAAAGCCTATCACTTTAAAACTTTTATCATCAAATTGCAAATTATTGATGCCTGTATTTAGAGAGACTCCCCAGATTTGTTTCTGCTAGAAACATTCAAGCACCTGATTTTGGTCACCTTTCAGTAATGGTCTTCTCTTTTCAGGAGATCAAAGTTTCAAGTCAGTCAACTCCTCCTCTTCAAAAAAAATCCCCAGTCAGGTGGAGAAGTAGCACTGCTTTTCCAGATATGTAGGGTTTTTCCTTGCGGTCACTGGGACCTAGCATTAGAAGGCAAGTCCTCCTTTTCAACCTCTGAGAAAGGTGCTTCAGCACCTCTGAGGGTTCTTTGTAGTACTTGAATCAGTGCTAGTTGGAACATTCTGGTCATTGCTCATTTGGAGTGTCACATATTCTCTGGTCACCCACCCTTTGGTCCGAGACATGCCCGGCTCTAATATTGGCCTTTATGGCTGCTGCAGGGGCCCTGAGTGCAACCTCTTCTGAGGGGTTTGGTAGCCAGTGGTTGAGGACAGCTCTGATACAGGGTAGCTGCGGCCCACCTCAGACTAGTGGGAAAAGAGGTTTGCGAGATGGCTGAGGGAAGCTTCGCTGGGGGCCTTTCACCTCATTGCTCAGCAGCTGCTTTTAAGCTCAAGCCCGCTGCATTGTCCCTGTCTGAGCTATGTTGCATCTGTGTCTGGCCATGTGCTCCTCTGACCTGGGCCCTGACTTGACTTGCTGCCTTCACAGAATCTTCTAGGTTGGAAAAGACCTTGAAGATCACCTAGTCCAAGAATTAACCTAGCACTGACAGTTCCCAACTACACCATATCCCTCAGCTCTATGTCGACCCAACTCTTAAACACCTCCAGGGATGGGGACTCCGCCACCTCCCTGGGCAGCCCATTCCAACACTTAACAACCCGTTCTGGAAAGAAATGCTTCCCAATATCCAGTCTAAACCTTCCCTGGCGCAACTTGAGGCCATTCCCTCTTGTCCTATCGCTTATTACTTGGTTAAAGAGACTCATCCCCAGCCCCCTACAACCTCCTTTCAGGTAGTTGTAGAGGGCGATGAGGTCTCCCCTCAGCCTCCTCTTCTCCAGACTAAACAACCCCAGTTCCCTCAGCCGCTCCTTGTATGACATGTGCTCCAGACCCTTCCCAGCTTCGTTGCCCTTCTCTGGACATGCTTCCTTTGGCCCTGCTTTGTCAGGAGGATGTGCCTGGTGATCTGGGCTCCTGGCCAGCCCCGCTGATGGTCAACAGCCAGCCCTGTGCACTGGGCCCAAGGGCTGTGGAGCTGGGCCCCTGCTGGGGAGGGTGCCGCCTACCTGCCTCCCTGTTCCTCTGGCATATACTTCCTTTGCAGAGCATCTCACTCTTGCTGTTCCCTAACAGTGACTGCAGAACCCCACTGAATATTTATTATTAGTGGTAAAATGACTGAAATATATGCACTTGATCCAGTCTCAGCTGGACTTTCTAGGGTTACTTTTTATACGGTATTCCAACTATTGCTGGGTGATTTGTGAGGGAAATGTGCTCTGTAATATGCTCTGTGAACAACCAGGAGGTGCTGCCATCAAGCTTCTTTTTGAACCTGTTGTATCATCCTAGACTGTAGGATGAGAAGTTGAGATCTAGAAATTGTGAAGAAGTATCTGTTTCAGGTATTTGCTTATATAATGTACCATCCATGTGAGGTTTTTCCTATATGTTCCTATTAGTTCATACCTTAAAACAGCTTAGTATCAACACAGTTCTTACTGGGAATGAGAAGGGTGAATATTTCAAAAATTTATGATGAAACTTCTTTATAACTGGGAATATGATACTACTATATAATTGGGTAGTGTTGAGATTTCACTGTAAGGTTTTTTCACCAGATTAGTCTCCAGCTTCTCAATTAGCCAGATAGCAATTTATATGTCCCTTCCCTCGAACCAACAGAAGGGAAGTTAGATTTAGTGATATAATTATCCAGGTGATGCAGGTTTATGGCTTCCCATGCTTTATGGCAAAAGGGACCAAGTTACTGAAGAGCAGTGGTGCTGGCAGGCAGGGTGAGCAGTGATGATGGGCCAGATGGGGCCCCCATTTCATTCTTTACAAGAGACTCATGTCAGCCATACTACAATATCACCTGGACCATATATTTTGGATTTTTTAGTGAACTAAAAAGAGTGGGATAAACCTCTAATCTACTAAGCCATTTGTGCAGGGGACAAAAAGCTTGACTTTTTGTCCATTTAGGATTACCTAATTGGATTTTAATTTGCATGTTCTGCAAGGTAAAATAGTTCAGATCTAACATCGAGTATTGCAACCTGTTCTGATGTCACTTACCTTTTGCAGCATCTTTTGACTATTCAAAGCTTGGAAATGTGGGTCTGCAGCCTCTTGCACCTGCATTTGACTATTATTCAGGCAGCAGGTGAAAGTAGCTCTGACAGATTTAGTATTCATAGTTGATCTTTCTAAACCTTCAGCATTCTCAACATGACCTTCAGCATAAGTAATTTGTCTTCAGCTGGGGCAAGTGGCATGTCTATGGAACAGCTGTTGAAGAAAATATGAATGTTTTCCTGGTAATTATTTCTTTAAGAGCCAATCTGTATGCATATTTGACCTGTTCACTTTAACAGGTTTTAAGATTTTAGGATGCCTGGATTTATTTTTTTTAAATTTTATTTTAAATGGATGAAACAGACCTGCCCCTTGTACCACTGGATGGAACCTGACAATACAGACCAGACACTTAAAAAAAAAAAAAAAAAAAAAAAATTGAAAAAAATAGAAGCTGTGCATGGTTCTGGTGAGCCAAAAGAGGATTGGATGGAGATGACTCCTAAACTGCACTGCTGCTATCAGATATTTCTCCCCTTTAGTAAATTCAGAGTTTCTGAACAAGTCCAGTTTTATCAGCGGAAAATAGCATGAGTATGTGTGTGTATGTGCATACACACACCTTTGTTTAGATTTGTTTGTAGAATAACAATATTTACGTCACTGGATAGATTAAGGAATTTTGCTATCTCTTGTTTTCTGTGGTGTTAGAAGGGGAGGGGAGCCTTTTTCATGATTTTATCTAGTACAGCTGTATTGATGTTCAACTTTGCTGTCTTTTCCATGTCAAATCTAGTACTTGTTGATTTTTCAGAGGTTTTTTTCAGACAACTGTGTGAGCTTTCTCTTGAGAGGAACTTCAAAAACATTTTGAAAGTTCCAGTAAATTATGTGAATTCATTCTGTCATATTAGCTATTGCTTGCATGATAAAACAGTAGCAGTCAAATAGAAATGAATGATTATTTATTGTCATTAAAGTTGATTTATCTACTGTTTTTTTCAGAAACAAGTGATTCTGGAGTATATGTAAAATGATTTTCATTTCAGAATTTGAGCTTACTGTTGAACTTCACATGTATCTCTTGTTTTCAGTAATGGCTTTTCTCAACTCATGGAATATTTTTTTTGAGTTCAATAATTTTGTCAATTATTTCAACTAGAACTCCCATTTTAAAATTATGTTTGTATTGTTTTGAATACCTGAATAGCTACAGTGAGTAGGCATATTAAAAAGCAACTTAGAATTGGCTGTTATACAAACATATAATTTTTTTATTCCTTTTTTTTAAGTCACTGAAAAGTAGCACTGAAAAAACAGCTTGGAGCTGTTGTTCTGGCATGCAACAATATGCTTCACAGTACTGTGAAACTGTATGGTACTTCAATTTTAGTAGTTGTTTGCATTTCTTTATTATTTGGGCACAACTACTTCTGTCTTTATGTGATTTCTTCTGTTTTGCAGGAGTCTTGTTTGCTTTGAAAGTTCTTAACAACCATTACAATCCAGGAAGAGTCAGCAGCATCCTTGGATTGCAGATATCCAGCAAATATGCTTGTTGGGTGGAGCTGGTGGCTATTCATTTAATCTCCCCAGGGTAAGTGTGTTTAATATTTCAAAATTAGAAGAAGAAATTTGGGCTATCTGAAGTAGTTTGACATGTATTATGAAGTATGTGTAGTGTTAGCTGGTATCCACATGGAGCGTTGAGGCTACGATTAAGTGTTAAGGCTACAGTCTGCTTTTTTCCTTAACACCCTTTATTTTGAGCACATTTCAAAATAAAAACCTGAAATACTGTGCCCAGAAGGTATTCAGTATTTGAGGGAAGATAACAAAAGTTGATTGACAAGGAAAAGGGACATGCATTTTCAGCAAAGTAACCAAACTAATACACTGTAGTGGCAAGGGCTTCATTAACAAAACTGCATTCCATTGTTTGCTTACTATTTCTGTCCTAGTGCCTTCTGTCCATTTGTTGTAGTCACTCCTCTAATTTATGATAAAGTTATCATCTAGTATTTTGCAAATTTTATGCAATTTCACTGTTCTGTAGTCTTGCTGATTGTCTTCCTCCTTTTCCTTCCTCAGTTCTGCCAGCACTGTTCATCCGGCCCTACCTCTGTTGAGAATAGTGCCTTTCTCTTTGGCAGTTGATTTCTGGAGTTCTAGTTGCAAATCTGTAATTTTCTTGTGTAATATTTTATAACTGTCAGTCATATGGGAGAATATATGTGAAGTACAGACACTGAACTTACAAACTACCAAATCACAGTTTATATACAATTTCCCACTTTTCAGAAAGATTAAAAAAAAAGGGAGCAAAACTGACAGACTCCTCATCAGATACTATGATACAGCAAATAGAACATTTCCTAGACCAGAATGAGAATTCACATATTTACGTTAAACACAGGTTTTACTGACTTACTGCCTGATTGACTACAGCTAGGAATCCTAGCTGTAAAGACAGAAGAACTGCAGAGTGCGCTGTTCCAAATGCAATTTTACGTGTGAGCTGGAGGTCACTTTCATGGCATTACTACAAGTATAAAACCAAAGTTTTCAGTGCATTAAAACATTCTTCTGAAAAATATAAATTGTCGTGTTAGCTGAACATAGTTTTTGTTTGGTGATATGTTTAATACTACTGTTTGTTTTATTATTAAAGAATAATGACAGAACATTATGTCTGAAGTAATATCATGAGCATATTGTACTGTATCTGGTAGAGGAAAAACCTGAGTTTAGTGGTTGGGTACTGCTGTTTTTCAGTTACTTTACTGCAGAAATGTCTTTGGGGTAGAAACTGTATAGACAGTCCAGAAAGAACATACCTTTTCATAATTTTATGGAAGCTTAGATTGTTCCCTGGTCTAAAGAACCTCTACCTTGTTAGATTCAAGATTGATAGTTAGGACAATTTCACAGCACTTAAATGGTAATGGGGGCCACAGAAAACAAGTAGTAATCTCCAGAAATTCATGTCCCAGAACACAACATGTTTAATTAGTAACTGCCAACTGCCTTGAAATGAACCATGAAAATTGTTGCTCTTACATGCTCATCTGCGTGCTCAGGGCATGTTGTAATATTTGAAGTATCTGATTAAATAGTGTCCCTTTGTAGATCAAGTTGCATAATTTAGTTTTGAATAGAGAAGAGGTCAGTAATTGGGGCAGAATTCTGTCCAGTCAGAAAGACATGCAATAAATTTGGACCTGCCTTAGTGGAGTGATGTATCAGGATCACCTGAGCATCCATAACCAATGAAGGAATCAGAAGTAATATTGAGGCTACTGGAAACTTTGATTTGTGTACTAGGAGAGGATTTAGGGTTTTACTGGCATCTGTTAATTCTTTTCTTTCTCGTTAATGTTTTTGTTATGGGGAAATTAGAAAGATATTACATGTCTTTTTAAATCTTTGCCTTCTGTAAAGTAAGGATATTGAGATGTAGGCTTTGTATAGCAATCCTTGGGATAATTTCTTTGATGGAAGACCAGGCCTGTGAAAAGTTATTTTATGTTTAATCTATATGCCTTTTCCAGAATTGGGCATGTGGTATCTTAAGTCATCTAGCCCTTTAGCATGAAGGTACTTTACTTATACTCACTGTTGAAGGAAAAGCCTATCTTTCAGGTTGTTTCTGAAATAAATACTTATCAGATTGTCAAAGAAGTCACTTTGGGGTTGGAAGGTGGACATTACAGTTTTTTTCAAACTTTTTCAGAAAGTTAAAAGTTAGAAAGGATGAAAATAGTGGGAGAGTGGAAAGCTAGGAGTGGAGAAGAGTAGAGGATGTTATTTTTTTCAGCATTCAGCATTTCAGTGCTGAGGTTTGGTATTGTGACTGTCCAGAATTGCTCTTTTTGTAGTTTTTCAGAAATAGCGAGACTTGCTATTCTGGAGTTCAGAGGATCTCAAAGATGTCTAACATTTCTGTAGCTCACTGCATCTCTGAAAACTGGCTTAGGCATTTCTCTAGGCCTCCTTTTGACCTGTGTTTTGGTAGGTTTTATAGTTACTGGCTTTCAGGTGTCTGAAAACATTTTCCAGATCAGTGGATGATGCAATCCATAAAATGTATAATTCTTCTTACTTTTTTCTATTTTCTAAATTAGTTCTAGCTGTGAGTTTGTTTCCAGGTTCTTTTTCATAACTTTTTCTAAATAAACTAGATTAAGTGTTCATCTGAACCAGTTCTGTTGACTTTTTTTTTGGCAATTTAAGATGCTTATTAGAGTTTTTCATCTTAAAGAGAAGGCTTTACGAACCGCGAACTATCCCACACAAGAGCACAGCAATAGATCTACATTTGGCAATAGAGATGCAGGTCACTGTCATAAGGGTTCATAGCTGACAACTGAAAACGTAGTACAGTTGTATAACGAATCAACAATGACAATTAGTTGTTGCCTCATTTCACCTGGGTTCAAGGATCCATGGGAAGTCAAAATCTCAAAGCAGATCATGGTCACAACAGGTAAACATAATAGGAATACTGAGTTTTTAATTAAAAAAACCCTAACCACAAAACACCAAAAAGCCCCACCAAAAACAAACCCCACAAAAATTAATTTATATATATTTGAAAATATAAGAACATATTTTGATAAATATGGTTTTAAATTTTGACTTGTACCCTTCTCAGTCTCAACTCTGGTATGGCGTCTGGTGTGAATACAAACATTTTGCATAGCTCTAATAAACTTAACCTCATGAGATTCTTTGTATGTATCTATTTTCTGATTTCATCTGCTTTTTTTAATTTCTCACTTGTTAATGCTTAGGAATACCACTGGTTATCAGTGAGATTTACTGTTGAACTGTTTATTATGCTTTTTATTGATGAGAACTGTTTTGTCAGGAACAAACTGATCAACTAAAAAACCTCCAGGTTTGACAAGAATGGCATTATGTGATGAGAACCATTTTATACCTTTTGTTTTTTGGTAAAATTTAACTTTTTGATGCTATTTTACCAGTGTGTTACAAAATTACTAACAAGTTCCCTATTTCCATTTAAAGAAGGAGTGGCATTTTCCTGTATAGGGCTGTGTAAAACAAGTTGACTTTTACTTATGCAATCATTTAATTTGGTTTCATTTTCATTCAGGTATATACGATCTTTTCACTAAAGAATGCAGCAATGGCTTAAGCTAAAGACATCCTTCTGTTGCTAAATAAGTGGCTTTGTTCTCTGGTGTAATTGCATGGGTAAATAATAATGCCTACCAGACTGGGGTTTGTTGTTAGAAATCATGGAAGTTAAGTGATAGGTGTAGACTTTCTTCTGTTTTTGTTTGTTGAGTCAGGTGACTGACACCACAGAATTAAAACAATTCAGCATAAATTCACCAACAGTAAGGAATTTATTTGAATTCATTGTAAGGATAGTGGAACAACATTAATGTACAAACTGATACTGAGAGGCTTGTAAACATTGGGTCAGAATCTCATGCATGAAGAGCAAATGCAGTCCAAATGGTTTTCCCTCTAGTGGTACCGGTTTTCACGGGAATTACACAGCCAAATGAAAGAGTATAATTAATTCTGTTTAGAAGATTTTTCTGAAGTAATGTGCACATCAGCTTGATGGCAAATGTCTTCAGGAAACAGTATTTAGGCATATTGCATAATTATCATTAGTATGAAGTGAATGGTTGAGATAAATAAGATCTCTGGGGAGATCTACATTTTCAAACAAAAAGTTAAATGAGACATCATTTGAATTTCTTGGTACCAGGGAGAACATTGGTTAATACTGATAAAGCTCATTGACATTTAGAGAAAAAACATGCAATTTAAAAAGTCAAGAACCCTGTTTTTATTCCCATTCAAAGTTCAGCTGGTATTATAGAAAGTGAAAATTGTACTGTGAAAAAAAAAATTGCCTGTCAATTTTTCTTTATTAACCAGCAGGAAAAAAGGCAGTAGTTTATTATGTTGCAATCACAAGAATGTTTCTTCATTAGTCTAACTGAAACCAGCAGTTTTTTAGCTAGTAAAGTATACGTTCCAGTCGAGACATTGCTGTTCTTATGAATAGCGTAAAAATCCTATTGTGGAATCAGTTGATAATGGAGGTTGCTTTATCACTGATATTGTAAGAGGTTTAAAAAATTATTCAGAATTATATATTATTATAAAAAGCAGAAAATAGGAGTAACCTCAGTTTTCTGGACTAGAGAAGAAAGAAGAGTGAAACGTACAATACAGGTGAAAGGAACCTTGGTAATACGTACTTGAACAGGACTTCTTCACACAACTTGTGCTTTTTTGTAAACTGTTTATTAATTTCAGCCAAATTCCATAGCATTTGGTTCTAAATTTTGCATATAATCCTACCTTGTGAAAACAGTTGTAGTTTTCCCATTAACGTTAATGCCTGCAGATAAAACTGAGACAGCCTCATAGGCAAGAAATCCATTATACAATTTTTTTAAAAAGGCAACCTACTGAAAATTAAAGTTCACTGTAAAATGTAGTAAAATCTCAAGAAGAGTGACAATTGAAGTATTACTCAGGATTAGTTCAAATATATTTAAGTTAATTTCATTTGAAATATGAGTATTCTCTTTAGATGAAGGCATGTGGATAGAAGAGCATTAATTGCATGTGTAAAACAGTTATTTCCTGTAATTAAATTGAATAATTCTAGTCTACTTTTTTATAAAATAAGAATGATTATAGGGGAGCTGAGTGAATCTGATCTCAGAACAAATGGTCTGAGTGGTAACTTCAGAAGGACAAACATGTATATGTTTGTATATAAACATGTTTATATATGTGTGTGTATATGTAATTTATACTTATCAATGTTTAATCTAATGCATTTTTAAAGACCATCACTATAATAAACTCTGATTGCTCCTTGCAGGGTCTTAGTAGCCCTCTCCTTTTCACTTGCGAAGTGGAGGCAAACATGGGAGAGAATGGGCCCTGAACCCAACAGGGTCTGGGAGGCCTCTGCCTCATCTGGATGGAGACCCCCCAGTTTCTCCAGGCAGTCTGTTCTTCTACTTCAGTGTCTTTAAATCTCTTGCTGCAACTTATGTGCATTACTCCTTGTCCTATGGATAGAGAATGTGGAGAGTGTATCGATTCCTATTTGTGACAATCTTTTCCATGTTTTAAGATTACTGTATCTGTGAGAGAATTTTTCAGTGACTTAAGTGATTGTGATCCCTGCAGTCTTTTCTCAGAAGTTTTTTGTAGGTTCTCCATTTTTTTGTTGCTCTTCTTTTTGTGCAGTATGCAAAAAGTAGGCTCAGTTCTCCAGCTGAGACCATTGCTGAGTAGAGGGGAAGGCTACTTCATTTTACTTCCAGATAGTGCTCCTGTTTACGTATTTCCAGTAAAATACTTGTGTTTTCTATAGTGGTCTGACATGTTGATCTGCTTTATTGCTTAATTCACTGTGTGCCCCAGGTCCCATCCTGAGGCTCTCCTGCTAGCCAGTCACTTCTAGCCTGTTTGTATAGTTGATGATTTCTGTGGTGTGTTCAGAATTCCATATTTGTCTTTATTGAATTGCGCTCTATTTTTTCCAAAACACTACTTGATTTTGTCAAGGTTGCTTTAAATTGTAATGCCATCTCCAGTGACCCTTACACCTTCTCTTAGTTTGTAAATAATACTTGGAATAGACTCTTGCAAAAATCCACTTGATTCATATCCTAAGTTTGATAATGAATCACTGATAAGTATTAAGTCAGGTTTACCAACCACTTAAGGATCTGCATAGTGTAGTTTTAGAGTTTAAGGTTTTTAAGCCTTCTTTATGACAAATGCTGTGAGATAGTGCTGCATTCTTTCAGCATGTGACATCTGCTACTTCTCCTTTTCCATGAGGCTTGTTGGCCTGTCAAAGGAGGAATTTTGGTTGATTTGACATGATTTGACAAATCTGTTTTCTGCTTCTGGTGTTCTCACCTTGCTTGTATCCACAAATCATGTCCCCTAGAAATTGTTGAACAAATAGTTTTATCTGGGAGCAGAAGATAGTGATTAGTCTGTAGTCCTCTCTCTGACTAGCATCCTCCTTTTCTATTCCTCCCCCCCCCCCGCCCTTTTCCCTGCTTAAGAATGGGTATAGAAATTCCGCTATAGTCTTCTGGAACCTTACCCATCCTCAAAACAGCCGGGAAAAGACGTAAGTTAACTACTTCAGAATTTTGCTGCATATATTTTTTTCATTTGCTTTGACAGTGTTAAAAGTTTTTAATAAAACTCTGGTTTGTGGTTTTGGTTTTTTTTTCTTGGTTAAGTTGCATTTTATCTGTATATTTTAGTTGTTACATTTGGAAAATATCGAAGATGTTTTCCATACTATAAATGATACCAAGCATTAGCAAAAAAAGGTATTAAGTTATCATTTGAGTAAATTACAATACAGCATGTTCTAAAATGAAGTGGTGTTTGCTTAACTTGGCTGTAACATAAAGCATTTCATTAATGCAGGGGAAGCTGTCTTTTTATACCCTACAGAATTGCTTTTCCTTAGTAATTACAAGTAGCAAGGTGCTACTGTTGATCACACTCAAATTAATTTTATGACAGCATATGGTGAAAAATTGATGTGATTTATCAAATGTACGCATTTTCTGCATGTCAGTGATAGGTATGTGTGCCAGTGTATCTGTTGTTATTCTTCGTTTAGAAAACCCCGTTTAAATGTTTTCATTATAAATTTCTACTCCTTGAATATAATTTATAATTAAACAGTCAATAGTGTGTAGGCATCTAGTAAGCTAACCTATTCGATAGTCGTGAAGTGGATAATATCCCTCTAAAGACTTTAAGTTGAAGGGTTTTGATTATTCATACTGTAAAAACCTTGATTTTTGGGTTTTGTGGAATAGTGCTCAGATAAATCAAGATGAGCATAAAATTTGTTTAAAACACTGGCAGGAATATAGATGAATCAATCTTATGTTGGTGATTTCTAGAGTAAGGCATCTTGAAGTATTTAATGTTTTCTGTGTACAGACATTTTCCAAGTCAGGCATGTATTTTTCACAAATTTGGAAAATCTGTTCCAGAACAATCTGTTTGGAAAATTAGTTTCTTATAGATACTTTATTTTGGTAACTACCTCTTACTTATACATTGTCACATTAGCATTTATGTGTTACTCTTAAAAAAATTCTTGGTTACTTATGGGAGAGAACTGCAGCTCTACATAGCAGAATACAAGTTTGTGGTTAAGTGGTGTCAAAAGAGTGAATTTAGATTTGATCTTCATCTCCCTCTAGTGACACATGCATTTTCTTATATACTTTTACCAGTGATGCCTGGAAGTTGTATTGTCATGAGTGCATATGCTATCATCTGTGTAACTCTTTCGGATTTCTGACTGGAATGAAAAAATGTTTAAATCTCTTTTTACATTAAACAGAGGTTTCATTTCTGCTTTATGAATGCAGAAGAGCTCATATTACTTAAATCTTTGGACAACCAGTGTAAATACAGTGAACTGAGTCATTTATAATTACATACAGTGGGAAATATTAAAGTTTAATGTATGAGTTTCTCTAACTTCATAATAGAGATGAAAAATTTACAAATAGTGTTTAAACAGAAGATTTTACTCTTAATTAGTGTTAAAACCTGATTGAACACAAGAGTTAACTTTTAATTTGAATGCTGAAAATTGGTTTATGAATTTATGGAATACCCCATAGGCATGGCAATACTTGGAGCCAATCTCCTTATTTACTGTAAACATATGCTTCCATGTTGGTTTCTCAGAAGACTCTAGAGCCTTTTCATTCTATATGTGAGGTTTTTTTAAAGAAATTGTTGGTACGTAGAGAAAAGAATTTGGATCTCAGAATTTCACCTGTTCTTTTAATTTTAAGGCACTGTGTTACAAAGATTGCAATGGATCTGCATTCATGCTTTTCTCAGATACAATCCTGCTAATTGTAGGATTGTATTGATAGTGTAGTAGAAAGTATTGTATTTATGCTTTCACTTGAAACTGTAAATGGTTTTGGTAGATCCTACCTAGACATTTCAGCATAATTCTGTGGATTTACTTTTTTTATAGATTAAAACTAGTTTCCTACCTCAGTAAGTATTTAAATGCTTTTAGGGAAACAGTATTCTGGCCTTTAAACAAGCAATTAAAGTGATCTCTCCAATTAGTTTCCAGCTTCTTCAGGATATTTGTTAGGTACTTTTCTGTAACTGTATATACCTACCCATTTTAAGGTAGTTATGAAGAAAGAAAACTTGGCAGTATGTCCTTGCAGGCAAGTCACTTCTCTATGCTTGGTCTCACTCAGGGACTTTCTCAGTTTCAAGAAATTGTGCACTCGCCCTTCTGGATCCCTCCCAAAAATGTCTGTCTTTCCATCACTCACAAGATTTTCCTTTTCTGTAGGACTTCTTTTGCTGGACATCTGGCAGGGATTCTTGTTGGATTGATGTACACTATGGGACCTCTGAAGAAGATCATGAAAGCCTGTACAGGTATATAGTTTTGTTCAATTTATAAAATCTGCTTAAGAGAAACTTTTATTTTTGAAATTCAGTAAGTCTTGCATGTAGAAATTTAGGCCATTCCAGCAAGTTTTTAGGCAATTAAATATATGCTGATTATTAAAGTGAATGCAGAAGAAAAAAAGAACTTTTCTTAAATATGGATGTTTTACTTAGGGAAATACCTTTTACCCTTCTTTTCAAATGTTTATTTGGAGTAAAGTGCTTCACATGAGATGTCAATGAAAATGTCACTTTAAATGAAGTGTGGTGAAGCCATAAAAACATGCCAGAACACAGTACATTTCCATGTTGATTTCTACTGTTTGAGTTCATTCTAGTGGAACTCACTACAGCTTGAAAAAGGCTGTGGGACACTTGAGAAATTATTACTGGAATTCTCAAGCTTTCCAACAATGTGTTACTACAGCTTTTTATATTGTAGTAATACTCATTTCTAAAAAGATTATATCTGTAGACATCTTTAGTCTAACAACTGTTTTAAATACAGCCCTGCAAACTTTGATATGAACACTCCTATGATTTTCAGTGTCTTAATTGTAAGTCTAAGCCCTTCACAACAGCTGTGCTCGTGTTGATTGTCAGAGTATTTGGGGTTTATGTCTGACTACTTAATGGATTGAGTACTTTATTCATGACTGTGCCATCAACTTGACCATGGATATGGTGTTTGTATAGTGGGAAATTAGTTGTTCAAAGGGTATGTTTTTCACAGGAGGTTTCATCGCAGTTTGGTGATACAGCCTGTAACTCATGTATGTTTAGCAGTTTAAAGTGGAAAATTAGAGACTGAAGCATCAGATTTCCTACCCCACTGGAGTGAACAAAGTGTCACATGAGTTAACTGTTAATATTGCATGTTTCTGTGGCCTGGGGGTGTTACCTGATAGTCAAGCATTGAATTACACTGCCTAGGGAGGTTAATCAGTCTCATCCTTGGATGTTTTCAAGGCTTGACAAGATACAGCCCTGGCTGAGTAACTTGGTCTGATGTCATATGTAACCCAGCTCTGAGGGACCTTCTGAGGTCTCTTCCAAACTGTATTGTTGTAGGGTTCTGCAGTAAACCCCCTGGTACTGTTAGCAAAACACGCTATGGCGATCCTGCTGCTGTGAAGGTTGCTGTGTGACTAGGACCTGGAGGAAGAAGTGTTCTAGTATGTCATCTACACATCATCTTTTTCTCCTGCGTAGCAGAGCAGAAACAGTGCAGTGTTATTCCAGTCCTCAGTTTTCTCTGCATTTAACCCATTTTTGTAGTCTCAGCACAGAAATTATTAATTACATGTTCTGGAGAACATTTGCTAGGTTGGTTTGCATTTTTCTAGTCTACATGGATATGTTGCTTAAACATGGCACATTACTATACAATCTGGAACAACATACAAGCTTACCAATACTACATTCTCTCCCTGATGCTAGAAAAATTTGTAGATACCTGTGGTTTCACATTTGTATCTTATGAAACAGACTCTGAAAGAAAGAGTACTTTAAATTTGATTTTTGTATTTTAAAAAGACAATGTCATTATTTTATTCTAATAGTACATGTGCTGTTCTTACATTTAGGTGGCCTTTCTTTATTCACAGACCCTGCCAGGCCACAGGACTACTATTCAGGTAACTACTCTCGCCCACTTCCCTAAAAATTTATTCCAGTTTTACAAGTAATTTTTGCTAATGCTAGGAAACCTATAGAGGAGCTAGTTAAATGGAAACATATACAAAATATTCCGCACATATGTGTACCTGCTAAACTTACATTACTTCTCTGGCCACATCTCACCTTTCCTTTTTAGGGAACTGTGTGGATGTATTTTGTACAAGAGGCTTTAAACCTCAGATTAAGGTCATGACTTCATAAAATGCCACCCTGGGGCAATAGCATCCCTTTTGCAGAAGGGAGGCAGGGGGGAAGTTGTGTGTACTGAAAGCAGCCCTTGGAACCTTGGTAAATCTGCCCTGATCTGGCAAACTTATCTGTTCCATTCTAGGCTGATTTTTTTCCCCCTCTGACAAGGAACTTCTTCCTTGGAACACTTTTTGTAAATCAAGTGCTCTACATGCAAAAAACCCACTCCTCACCAGAATAAATTTAGGCTATCTTCACAGTATATAGATGGATAGTTGGAATGCTGGCATACACTTTGTATGTAGCACGTTTCATTCACCTCTTGAGCAGAACATTGAGTCATTATATGTGGAGTGTATAGAAATAATAGGTGGAGGCCTTGTCTGAGAGGGACAGAAGAGGAGCCAGCTGTGAGAAGGGCTGTGTGTTGGATCAGCTAAGGGATGTATAGCCTAGTGTATCTTATCTCCTGCAATGATTTATAGTCCTTCCCAGGCATCTGCTGTAAGAACAGGATAAATATGTAGTGATAACTCCCTGAAATATCTGCCAGTGTGCAGTGGCTTGTGACTTAAAGATGTTGTCAGCAGAAAGTTTTATGAGGGGAATTTTGTCTTTAATAGCCTGTGCTAGATTCTTCTTCCATGAATTTGTCAAAAGCTCTTTGAATCGGCATGAACACTTTTAACACCTATATCACAGAAGAAGAATTTCAAAGTTTACTTCCTGCTATAGAATCTGTCATTTTCGTTTGTTTTGCACCTACTAGCTGCTAATTTCATTTGATGCTCATTAATTCTTCTCTGGGAAGTGAAACTAAACCTTTATGTATTTTCCTCATATTCTTTATGGTTTTATAAACTTCAATTGTATACTCACCATAGTCATCTTTTCTCTCTGGTTGAAAAAATTGTAGTCTATACGGTTGCTTATATGAAAACTATTTCATATGTTTGATCATTCTAACTGTTGTGTGATGTTTAGTCATGCAGGGATTTTTATTTTTTATAGTCTTTTATAAGTGAGATGTGCTTACTCTAAGCCACAGAGAGCCAAGGTTAGTGCTGCTTTTATTCTTCATGATGGATTTTGTCCTCCCTGATCTACCTCCAATTTTATTATTACATTAAATAATTACCCCAAGCGAGATTATGTGCCCTTGAATATTTTTGAAGCATTTGTTTTATAATTCCTAACCAAAAGATCTTAACCTACTTTTCTTACCAACAGTAACTTAAAGGTATATTTACCCAGGATTTCCATTATTCCAGTTCTCAAGTTAAGAAACACTTGATCTAAAGGCCAGTAAAGAAATAAAATTAATATTGTGAAATGAAATAAGATGTGAACATAGGCTGTGTAGTGAGCATGAGCTACCTGTTTCCATGACTGGCAGTCTCAGCCCAGGTGAAGATGCTCCCCTAGCTACAGCTGGGGTTCAGCCCACCAGGGCCCCATGTGCTGCTTGCCTTGCTCCGTGTTCCGTGTTCATAGACACTGAATATTCCTTCAGTATTCCAGTATAGCAGGGTGGATGGAAATGCTAAACATATATATTGAAAAAGGTACTTTAATGGCTAATGATGATAAGAATTTGTACTTGACATTTAAGCTCCATCATCTATTGCTGCCACTGTACAAACACCAGCTGCTTGGAGCTTGGGTGGGTGTAAAAGACCGCCCTTGTGGAACAGGAGCAGATTGTGAACAGCCCTTTATATTTTTCTTTTCCAGCTTTTCCTAAGCAGGGAAAAGGGATGTAATATATCTAGCATGATGGGGGTCTACTTAGTACCTGAGGGGGAAAAAAAAGTTTAGTATGCTGACAACAAGGAAGTCGGGGGGTTTTTTTGCATATCTTGGGCGGTCCCTGAAGTAGTCATTCTGTTGCTTTGAGTTGTTGTGGACAAAAGGGAGATAAAGGAGAGGGTTAACCTGGATTATCCTGTCTTCCAAACTTGGCTTTCGGTGTAACTAAATATTTTTTACTAAATTCATTTCTCTAAAATGACTTACAATTGCAGTTTAAAAAAAATGTGTATTTGTTATATTCATTCCCTGTGTATGTACTTTGTAATTATCTTTTATCCTATTTGCAGAAGTCTTTATGGAAGATTTAACCTTTTGCTTGGTGTATGTTATATGTAATAAATTTGGCCATCTTTGATAAAACTCTAGTGTCATAGGCTAGTGATGTATGATTAATTTTTCATTTTCTGGTATTGCTGATTTATTACTATCTGCCTTTAAATATCAATTTAAATAGAAAAATAGATGAAATTATGATCAGAACAGATTTTATGAAACAGTACAAGGACACAGCTTTAGAGGAAAAAATTATTTTAAGTATAACTTTTAACACATTTAGTATTTAGTAACTGAATAAGGTTTTCTCTAAATGCAGTTCATGAATAAAGTATTAGGACATTTATTTTCATTAATAGGAACACCTTGAACGTGTCAATGTTACCAAACTGTTTTTCATTGTAAAATAAGGGATTATGGCTTTCTGAGCACTTACAACTTGATGACAGTGTAAAACATGAAACATACAGAAATTTACGGTAATAGAACAAACTTAAAGTACAACATCCTTTTTCCTTCATCAGATAATTTCGTGCTTTTAGTACAGTATTTTATAGTCTTCATGCATGCAGTTTTGAAGCCTGCAGAAAATAAATTTATAGCTGAGATGTTTATTAAGATTAACATAATGCAGAGGAGAATGAGGGGAATACATGAAGATTGCATCCGAAGTGTATATATATAACAGCTAAATGGTATCCTGCAGTCAGTTATGTTCTTCGGCAGAATTATGTCTCTTAAATGTAGCCAGTATGACTTAAAAGCTTTTAAAGTTTGTTAAAAATATGGCTATGGTTCATGCAGATTAAAAACAACAAAAAAACCCCTTTTCTAACTAGAGAAGTTGCCGATTATTTGAGAAATGGCAGAATTCCAGGTTACTGGAAGATAATACAAAGTGTTCACTGCAGATGTATGAAAATTCTCCTGATGTCAGTTGTATGTTCTGAAAAGAAAAAATTTGCAAATAGACAGAATTATATTTTTTCCTCTGTGTGTGTGTGATGTATATATGTATGCATACATCTGTGTGCACATACATGTGTATATAAAATATATGTAGGTGTATTTTCATAATGCACACAGAGGAATATACTCCTGTATAGAGTAGTGTGCAGTCACTCTGTTCAGTTTGTCATGCTTTTCCTGCATAACTTTAAGATAGGGTATTGCTATTTTTATTTGTCTTAAGGTTCCAGAACTTGGGATTTTTTTCTTTAACACAATCATTTTTTTAACAGAAATCATTTATATGTCCTCACTTCATAGTCCGTGCTTGTTACTAATCACAAAAACTCCACTACACGTGGCATCTATATAACTAATGAGATAACACAAGCCTATCATTGATACTAATAATCTGAAGATAAAAGGAAATGTCATGCTGTATTTGTTTAATGCAAAAATGTTTCTAATTATTTAGTTTTGAAAAACGTGTGTACATTTTCTGCCAGTTGGAAGAAACTGTCGATATTCCAGTAGTTTGGTTCTTCAAAATCTCCCATCCAGCAGTCTGGAAGAGAAATTAAAATATCACCTAAAGTTTTGTATTTTGAAGATGCAAAAATTGGGTAGAAAAATGGGACTTTTCTCCTTAGTTTTTCTCAGTTGTGCTCAGGCAAAATCAGACTGTGTTAAAAGGAAGAGAGTCTCACTCAATTCTCACCAAGTAATTTTTTTCTCTTAAATCCCATGTGTTTGGGTGGATGATGGTTTATACTTGGTTTTGACAAACTTTGCAAATGGTCAGAAATTCTTGGTTGTCAGTAATGCAGGCAACATACAGTGACGGTGACATTCAATGAGATCTATGGTGTGGTGGGTTTTTTCCAGGGCAGGTGTAGCTGTGCAATAGCACAATATCAGCTGTATACATTACCACAAAAATTTGCAGAAATCTTTTCCCCTGTGTTTTCTAGGTCCAAACATTACCTGAATTTATGATGACACTGGCATGTAGTTTATGGACACTGGGGAAAGGGAGAGACGGGTGGGAAAAAGCCTGAAACCTACCTGTTTTGTTGTTGCTGTTCTAATGACATTAATAAGGTGTCCGAGCATTGACAATTAAATGTTAAAAGGAGCTAATGAAAAATGTCTTTCAATTTCTATGTGAAACTTCTTAATAATGCAATTCTATGACACTTACTTATAACTATTATAAAAAATTGAGATCTTCGAGCCATCTTTTCCTCTTGTCTTTCTCTCTCCTGTTGCCATGGTCTGGCTTTGTAAATCGGAAATTGATTCATGGCATATATTGTATAAGTCATTGAATCCTAACAATTTTTTTCTTTCCCAAATTAAAATAATTTGTGGAAGAAAAATAACATAAAGATAATTATCTGATTTCAGTCTCCTACTGAGTAGCAGCAGTTTATTTTATTTATTTTGTATTCATTTTAGAGTACTATGGCCATCCAGGTTATCAATACAGGACACCAAGGAGCTATTACGATTATACTGGTGGACTTACCGAAGAAGAACAGCTCGAAAGAGCAGTGCTAAACAGTCTTAATGAAAGAGGTAGGAATTTTATGCATTTTATATTTTGTTATGTTTCAGACTGAGAAGTGATTAGCAGGGGAAAGATGTATTGTTCATTATTTGTTTTCGGTATTTTGGACATGTCTTCAAAAACAGATAAAAGTTTTCTGGTACAATTTTCAGATAATGAAGTGTGAGGATGCGGTATCATTCTCTTAGTTCAATTGCATTTATTTGTAATTGCTTACTGTTTGATTACCTTGTACTACTATAGTAAAAAAAAAAATGTTTTTATAAAAAAAAAACCTTAAGTAGACTAAGTTGCTGTGCCAAAAAAATCTTAGAATACAGAGTAGTATGAAGTGTTATAATAGAAGTGATGTTGCCAATATTTAAACTTTCTTTGTGCGTATATTTTTGCTTTTTATACAAATTTAATTGACAAGCAATGTACTGATTTCCTACTCTTCATGCTATCCTTTTCTACCTTAAAGGAAGCTTATATTCTACCTGGCTGAAAGACCTAAAAAAAAAGTTAGGAATGCTTAGAAATAAAAATGGTGTTTGTTTTTAACTAAAATGTGTTAGTTAAATTTGGTATCAAATACATTCTTTAGGATATATTTGCTCTTTTTAGAATGCAAGTGAAATTAAGAGGGAAAGAATACTTTGTAAAATCCATTTCTCAGTTTTTGAAAACTTCAAGACTTGAGGGAAAATCTGTTTAATAGGACTGATGGCATATTATTAGAGCATCATGTGTAAAATTTACATCGCACAGTTATGCAAAATTTTTATACTGAAGTGATAAAATAAAGAATAGAAATGAACATAGTATATGTTGTCTGGTACTGAGATATGTTTGATATGAAAAACTTGCATGTCAGTATGGATTCTTTTGGGAATTCAGCCAGAGGCTTTAGGTGCTCCTTAACTTAAGAAATCTGAAAGATTTCTTTTAAATTTGGTGAAGCTGTAATGTTTAATCTTAACAAAAATAATAACCTGACTGAATATCTCATCAATGTCATTTTCCTTTCATAATCTTGGTATTCAGTCTTCCTGGGTACAAAGAAGCACTCATTAGGAAAAAGATTCAGAAACCTCTACTTGTAACTGCAACCCGTAAAATGTGGAGCACCATTCATAAATCTCCACTCAGAAAATTAATTTACACCACTGTGTTATGGCTGTCAGAGAAATACCAGGCGAACATGAAAATGAGTACCTTGGCAAATCATCATCACTTTTACTTTCACACCTTCTGTGATCCTGTTTTTTATTACGAAAAACATGTCATGTTATCTGGAAGATGATTTTAAAAAGGCAGCATATGAGGCAAGTTTGTGATAGGCAAAGGCTTTTCCAGTTTGAGAAATTCATAAACATATTTTTTTAATGTAAATACAGCTTTTTGCTTTATTAAGTTTGCATCTATTGTGAGAGTCACCTGGGAGGCAGAAGTGCAGACTTTTAGGGAAATTAGGGGGGGTAAGTGAAATTTTTTTCTAGTTATCTTCATTTTTGTGTTCACCTTTGTTCTTTAAGCGTAGTTCTATCTAACTGTCCCTCAACATTGTGAAGCTAGAAACTTCAAAAAACCCCACACTTTCTGCCACAAGATTATTATTGTAATGTGTTCTAGAAATGATTGCAATCTGAGCAGTCCCATTTCAATCAAACTGTACTGTAAACCTCAGACAATAGTGAGAATCTTAGCTTTCAAATCAATAAAATAGCATTTAGTCCTTCTGGTTTGTCAGCAGAAGATAGTAAATTAGTTACTGTTCATGCTGTCTTAGGAATTTTTAAAAATTAACAAAGTCATATCAATATGTTGTCCTATGTAATTTTGGGAAGGAATGGGTCTAAAATGAGCTTTATTATAAGGGATACTTTTTACTTTACTGTCATTTTTACATGACATTTTACGTAATTTTTAACACTGAGTTTGAGAAAAAATCCTTCAAAGTTTTTAATATTAAGCGTTTTGAAATATTACCTGCAAGAATGAGCCACGCTTGTATTTTTTTTGAAACTCAAGAAAACAGGATACAAATAACAATGACAAAATTATGATAATATAAATAATTAGATAGTGTACACTTTAAAGGCTTTCATGTATCAGTGTGGAACACCTGCAACATTCATTTGTAGCCTTAAATGATCTGTGTCACTATAGGTAAGTATTTTTTTTCTGCTTGTTGGTTTTGGACAAAGATCAGTTTTCAGCTCTAAGAGGCAATATATTCTTATTTGGAGAATGCTCTTTGACACATGAGATAGAATTTCAATAGCATTTCTAAGTATGTACATCTCACTGGTAAATAACTGTGGCATGCCAAGTCACATTTTTAACTTTGAGACAGCAGCATTTCTTAACACTATGGTAGTGCTTGGTTTTAGTGCTAGCTATAGTTTTTAAGCCTCACAGAGAAATGAAGCTGGAAAATGTATCTTTGTATATTGTTTTCAATATAGTTTTGGTGTGGTCAAATATATACGTAGATGTTGTTTTCAGTGGTTTCACAGGAGTGCTTCAATTTTGCACCTCTTTCTCCTACCTGCTGGAGCACTTAAGTTTGGACAAGCAAGACTTCAGAGCTTGTACTCTTAAAAAATTTCCTTAAAGAAGCTGCTCAAAGGTGAAGCTTGCCTGTAGGCAGATGCTGTATTTCACAAAGAAAATACTATAGAGCATGTAACTGATCACATCTGTTTTAGTGACACAAAGGATGAGATGAAATTTAGTGTGCTAACGAGCAATTAGGATATCCTTCCCTTTCAGTTAGTTTGAAAAATAATTAGCTGGAACGAGCCCTGTCCTTTGAACATGATACACTTTTCCCTAAAGCATGACATTCACAGTTGCTTGCAATTACATGGATGATGAAACAGGTACTTAACATGACTAAAAATTACATAAAATAATTTGAAATAGGTAGATAAATGGATGTAAAAAGAGGTATTGCAATCAAAATTTAGGGCTCTCTTTCCTTATTAATCTTTTTTCCCCCAACTACGACATTGAAACCATCACAGTTGCTCTGTAGCTTGGACATAAAAGTATTGCGGTAATTTTGATTGATGTTTTTTAGGTTTTTTTTTTTTAGTTGGACAAATGCATTTATTAAGGTTTTTAGGCCGCAGATTGTACCATTAGATTTGGGATGTTGATCGATTCTTATAAATTACAGTGTTGGTATCCTGCTAAGCTATTAAAAGAATCAGTGACATAGTACAGCATTTCCTGGTATCAGTTGTCCACTAAAATCTAATTTGTATTAAAACATACATTGAATTTAAATTCAGTAGTTACACTTCTGTAATCCCATACATGGGTTATTTAGACCCACCACTGCATTTCTGCTTATTCCACATTCAGGCATTCCTGAACTGCAGTTCTATTTTTATGCAATATCCTGAAAATTTCTTAAATAATAATAATAATTAGTATCTAATGCAATAAAAGAAATTGCTAGGCTTGTTTATGAGATTATGTAGGCATCAGTTTTAAGACTATCTGTCATAATGATTTAGGTGAATTTACTAAAAGGAAGTATTATTTATATTCTTTACATTCCTAGTTTTAGATATGTTGTTGCCTCAAACAAGAATCGGTTTAAACAGCATTAATTTTTTTCTCCAAAGTTTTGCCTTTTTTAAAAAAAAATTTCATTCTTAGTCTCATAATTCTGTATTAATTACAAATTGCAATAATTCTTCCTTTAGTTAAATCAGTAAAATAATTTAAAAAATCTTAGCCTTTGATATTTAAACTATATGGTTTTGCTATGAAGTTAAAATATATGACTGCCCTTCTTGTTTAATACTAGTATTAGCAGCTGTCCTTAATGTAACCCCAGTATACCATATCTCTTATCTATTGTTTACTTGCTATTCTGCTCAGAAGAAATATCTTGATTAGTGTGGGATGTGGATTTGGATTTTTGTTGCGGTGGGTGTTGGGATTTTTTGTGAGTTGAACTTCTAAGTGTCTGTCTTTCAGTCTCAATAATGTTAAGAATCCCTTGCAAGCTCATGTCTCTGCACAAAGGAATTTTCCTCTTTTTCTTAAGACTAAGGTTTTTAACCATGTAGGTGATAATCTTTATAGTTTGTGAATTAAAGAGAAATACCTTTAAGTATACATACATGGCTAGCCCTCATATTTTATAATGAAACTGTCTATATATGCATTTCTTTAGTTCTAATTTAAAGCAAAACCCCATACACTCAAAGTTTTTAGATGGCCAAGTATGGGCTAGTCATAGGTACAGTTGTGGTGTAGCTAGGAAATATCTAAGCATCTGGCTTACCTGTTCTCTGAATTTTTAAGGATTCCCTTTTCTGTTTTCTTCTACTGAGACTGGACTTTTTATTAGTAGTTAATGAAATTTTCCAAATCCATGGAAGATTGTAATAAGATTGAAACTGATGTGATAAGTCAGTGTTATCTTTCCCTTCTGCAATTGTAGGAATGTCAATCATTACATTTGATAATGGGTGATTTTCTGTAAAATGTCTTAAAATAGATTATATGCTCAAATGTGCAGTGCATATCATCAGATTAAAATATATTTCAGAAAGTCACATGCTAGGGCTTGCATCTGATTCTTGAAGTCCAACTTTTTCTTTTTTTTTTTTAAATTCAGATTATGTATGGTCTCAGGTACCTAGCAACACTTTTTGGAAAAAAGCTTTCCCTCTTGAGTTGAGCTCTTGTTCTAAATAGCTTTCTAAAACTGTGACTGTGCTCTATGGTCCTGATCACTAGCACTTTCTTCAGGCAAATTTCCAGAAACTTAAATCAGTAAATTTTTATCATTTCCACAGTGTCCTGTATTCCAGTATTCAGCTGGAATAAAGTTAATTTTCTTCCTAGTAGCTGGTACAGTGCTGTGTTTTGGATTTAGGATGAGAATAATGTTGATAACACTGATGTTTCAGTTGTTGCTAAGCAGTGTTTATGCTAAGTCAAGGACTTTTCAGTTTCTCATACTGTCTGGCCAGGGGAGGCTGGGGTGCACAAGAAGCTGGGAGGGGACACAGCCAGGACGAGCCAAAGGGCTGTTCCATACCATACGGCATCATGCCCAGTACATAAACTGGGGGGAGCTGGCCAGGGGACACCACAGCTCGGGGATTGGCTGGGCATCCGTCAGCGGGTGGTGAGCAATTGCGTTGTGCATCGCTTTTTTGTATATTCTGTTATTATTTTCCTTTCCTTTTCTGTCCTATTAAACTGTCTTTGTCTCAACCCATGAGTTTTCCTTTTTTTTTCCACCAGTTTTCCCCCATCCCGCTGCAGCGGGGAGAGTGGGCGAGTGGCTGTGTGGTGCTTAATTACCAGCTGGGGTTAAACCATGACACACAGAAAGTTTTGGTGTATGCTCAGTGTAAGTAGCAGGCCACTTGCAAGAATCATAGCTAGAATTCTGTTATAAATGTTTAATGAATGTATAGCCATATTCTTCCATCTGTCTCTTCAAAAAAAAAAGCAGTTTTACTGAAGATTAAAACCAAAAAAGTCCTGATTCTCTTGATAAAGGCAGTAGAAGAAAGGCTGAGAGTTGGGATTGTTGAGCCTGGAGAAGAGAAGGCACTGGGGAGACCTAATAGCAGCTTTCAGTACTTAAAAGGGGCTTATAAGAAAAATGGGTACAAACTTTTTAACAGGTCCTGTTGTGATAGGACAAGGGGTACTGGTTTTAAAATAAAAGAGGGTAGATTCAGACTAGATACAAGGAAGATGTTCTTCACTGTGATGGTGGTGAAACACTGGAGCAAGTTGCCTAGGGAGGAGGTGGTAGATGCACCATCCCTGGAAACATTCAAGGCCAAGTTGGATGGGGCTCTGAGCAACCTGATCTAGTTGAAGATGTCCCTGCTGACTGCAGGGAAGTTGGACTAGATAGACCTTTAAAGGTCCCTATCACTGTTCTGTGATTCTATGAAAAGTTCACCAGGTGGATAAGATGAAGCACCACTAAGCCTTTCACCATGGGTTTATCTTTTAAAATAGAACCATAACCAATTAGCACCTATGAAATACTGTGGTGTAAATAATAGTTCTGTAAAGCAATGAAATCATTCTGTTGGAAAAACCTCAGTTTACATATCTGAATGATCAGGCAACTGAAGCAGTTGCTGCCCTGTGTTATTTAAACTGGTGTTCGCTTCCTGCCCATTATTCAGGACTTCTGTGTGCATCCTTTTCCCTCCTGTCTTTGAAACACTTCTAAGTACAGAAGAAACCTAGTTCAACAGTTTGTTAGTAAATTGGAAGAGCTGAGATGTGTTCTGTAAAATACCATTAACAGAAACTGGTGTTTGATCCAAAGTACATTTATATAAATGTTGGTTATGCAAATAAATGAGATTGTGTTCCCCATTTCTCTCATCTGTCTTTCCTGAAAAAGTTCTGTCCATTGTTGCAAACAATATTGCCTAAAATTTTCAGCTTGCTTGGAAGCAGCATTCCTGAGTTATATTTATAGGGATAAAAAGACAGACACTATTAATTTAAAAGTAGGGCTTCAATCCACATGAGTGATAATGTGTTTGCACTTATCATGAAAGTGAAAAATTATAAAAATAGGAAATATTGAAGCATTGTGTCACTGGTACACTGAGAATAGTTTAGAACATAATTTCACATTCAGTTTGACACCCTATTACAGTATGGCTTCCAAGGCTGTTTTGTCCTGGTATTGTTTGCTTCTCTCTAATTTGCTCTGGATTACAGCACTGTGCTGAGATTATTATATTCAGTATTTAACATTCTGGACATGATGACTCTCTCTTCTGCAACGCAGCACATCTTTCATTCCTTCTATCAAATGCTTGGTACTATATCGGGTATTTTTGGAAACAGTGCCTGAAGGGCATTGTTTAACTTCCTTTGGTCTTTAGGCAACAAGTTGACAGTGACATGGTTATTTCTTAGGTTCTGATTATTACTACAAAATATTCTGAGATGAGAATTTAAATAATGATTAATTTTGTTTGCATTTAAAAAGTATATAGCACTGACACAAAGTATTTATTCTGATATTCATGCTAAAATGTATACAGAATGCTGATATTTTTTTCCTGTGACTGCCTAAATATGCAAACACTTTTGAAGGTACTGCCAATGCAGCTTTCTTCTGGATGGTTTCCTTCTTGTAGAAGTTTCAACTGCCAAAGACAAGTAAAACAGGAAGAAAACACTTTATTAAAGAAATAGTTAAATCTTTGACCGTATCTAGAGGTGTTTTTCTTACATTCACACTACATCTTATAAAAGCATGGTTTGCATATGGAGGTAGAGGCTGTTCTTGGTGTTTTCATCCAAGACTCAGTGATACAAATGGGAGTCTTTTCACTGACTTCAGTGGTCTCTAGATTTTTTTTTTTTCCCATCAGTAACTTGGACGTTTTCTTAAAGGAACAAATGTTGTTCCTTGCACAGTGGATTTGGCAGGGTCACCTTCCTGGAGAACAGGCATTTTGCTTGACAGCTGTGGGCATAATTAGAGGAAGCTGTGTGTGGGAAGCACCCTCTTCCACTTGTGGAGAAAGTGGTAGTTGCTGTGGAGTGGCTTCAGTCTGCATTGGTGTCTGTCCATCCATTTGCATTTCTTAGTCTTGGCATTGGGAAATGGATATTGTTCTGAGTTTCTTTGTTGTTGTGAGTCTTTGTTAGGCAAACAGAAATGAAGTAAAGGGAAAAAAAGTGAGGGTTTTTTAATATATTTTTATATATATATAAAGATTCTTATGAATATTTTTCTGTTATTTGAAGATGAATGTAAAGATTTCCTTTTCATCTTCCACTTTATTTCTTCAGAATAATAATATTCAGTTAATAACTGAATAAACTGAACTGTAATATCTCTTAACAGCATGAGCTCAACAGGAAATTTTTGATACATTAAAGCAAAAGCTGTTGTCAGATTCTGATCTTAGGATCTGAGCAAGTGGTCTTCATAGCTCTCTGGCTTACCTGTGGCAGTAAGCACATATTGCTTAATTCTTGTTGGTTTAGTTCAAGTTTGTTTTAATAGATTATAAATACAGATCTTAACATGTATCAATAATTTCAAATAGGCTTTGTAAAGAGGAAAGGATATTTAAGTTCTGGGTCTAAAAATTGTAATTTCTTAATGGCCCTTCTAACACCAAACCTCGAGAAATAATACCTGTTTAGTTGTCTTGAGAAACTTGATCAAGAAAATACAAAGGGAATAAATAGTCAAGGAAAAATACAAATTAATACATAACATGGAAAGAGGAGGGGAGGGATCAAAGTGGAAAATTAGCATAACTTCACAATGTGGTATATACTTCAGAGGGATAAAAATAGAGGGAGGGAATGGATTTACACAAATTTTATGTTCTTGTTCATAATAAGTTCTGTATATTTTGTTGGGATGATGCTCAGGTATGTCAGATAATGGCAGAATGGGCGAGGTCTTACAAAGAGATCCAGATAGACTAGGGAGCTGGGCGATCACCAGCTGTAAAAATTTAACAAGGGCAAGTGCAGGATTGTCCACCTGGGATGGGGCAAGTCTGGTTATATGTACTAACTGGGGGACAAGAGGCTGGAGACCAGCCCTGTGGAAAGAGATCTGGGAGTCTGGCTTGATGGCAGGCTGAATATGAGTCAGCAGAATGCCCCGGCATGCGTCAAACACAGCATAGAGAGCCAGTTGAGGGAGGTGATTGTCCCACTCTACATCACACTGGTGCAGCCCCAACCTCTAGTACTATGTGCAGT
This sequence comes from Strix uralensis, assembly GCF_047716275.1. Classification (NCBI taxonomy): domain Eukaryota; kingdom Metazoa; phylum Chordata; class Aves; order Strigiformes; family Strigidae; genus Strix; species Strix uralensis. The sequence continues at coordinate 19,240,119 of NC_133980.1, read as the reverse complement.
TCTGGGTGCCTCAAATCAAATTATGAGACTGTCCAGAGGAGGATGACTAAGATGGTGAAAAGCCTCAAGGGCAAGACTTACACGGAGCAGCTGAGGTCACTTGATTTGTTCAGCTTGGAGAAGAGAAGGTGATGAGGGGTGCCCTCATGACAGCCTATAGCTTCCTCATGGGGGGGCAGCAGCGGGGGAGGTGCTGACCTCCTCTCTCTGGTGACCAGCATTAGGACATGAGGAAATGGAATGAAGCTGTGCCAGGGGAACTTCAGGTTGGACATTAGGAAAAGGTTCTTCACCAAGAAGGTGTTTGGTCACTGGAACAGGGTCCTCAGGGAAGTGGTCATGGCACCAAGCCTGTCAAGAGTTCAAGGAGCATCTGAACTATGCTCTTAGTCATATGGTTTAGTTTTAGGTAGCCCTGCAAGGAGCAGGGAGTTGGACTTGATATGGTTCCTTATGGGTCCCTGACAACTTGAGGTATTCTGTGAGGCTGCAGTAGACCAGAAAGTGATAAATATGGTGTTCGTCTGGAATGAGGGAAGGAGCCAAGGTTTTATATAAGCCAAGCAGCTTAAATTTCCAGAAAAATGCACTATAAAAGCCTGAAAGAGTTACAGGTAGGTAAGTAACAGGGCTGTATGAATTTGTTATGACAGTCATAGCAAACTAGTTTGAATAAAGGGATATAAGTTGTGTATATAAGGGAGAAACCATGGGAGTTGGGCTGTGTGTGAAACCAGTGTGGTCTTCGGTACTATCTTGCACAGTATTCTAAAAATAAGCGATGGAAATACGGCATTGATTATACTATTAGGTGTGTGTAAAATTAACTAGAGAAGTATGAATTATATGCAATGGTCTGCCCTGTGTGCAGTTCTACTTTGCAATTTGAATGATGCAGTGCAATGTGAGTGTCACTGGATACCAGCTCAGGAAGGCTGCAGACACACTGGAACACAGGATGAGAATTAAAAGTTGTCTTGGCAAACTGGAAGGCTGTCTCAAAAAATATGGAAGTAATTCTGTTTGAAGGTCTTCGTGCTAGTCGATAAAACCAACAACATAACATGGATGAACAGTGTCAATTATATAACATTTGCCTCGCTGTGAATCTGTGAATAGGCATGTTATCTGCAAATGCATCCTTCTGTGCTCTTCACTACGAGTGAGACCTTACATGTAGTACTGCATCATGTTTTTAGCACGTCTTTTGAAAAAGGATAGGAAGTGTCTGGAGAGTCAGAGTGTGAAAGGAGTAAGAATTAAGTGGATATCTAGAAAACACAACTGAAGAGAACATGTAGTATGAGATAGGAGGCAGAGGACAGTTGGTCTACAGAAGATACCTGATAATACCCAAATCTTCAAATACATTAAAGGTAGCTGCAAAGGGGAAGAGACTGTAAATTTATTACAATTTATAAAACAAGAAATAAAGATGTTATTTCATCAGTGGAAATTTAAGTTAGATGTTAATAATGAGAAGTAATGGAATAAATTGTCAAAGAATTTTGTGGAACCTTCATGCTGCAAGGGTTTTAGGGTTAAAAGGAGGTTTCTCATGAATGTAACAAAGGTAACTGACTGTGCTGTGAGGCATGAAAATGTGCTAGCTGATCATTTGAGGTTCTTTGTAGCCCTGGTTTCTTTGGTTCTAGCAATAAATTATGCTTTATTTTACAATCAAATCACTTTAAACTACAAATTATATATAGATTTAGTCAAAGAACTTGGAAGACCTGACAACTTGGAGAATAATTTTTAGAGGGTTTAATGACCAAGGAAGAATACCATAGAGCAGTTCAAGGATGTCTTCCTACTTAACTGCATTAAGCTGCAGAACAATCTTGGGGGGAATGAAGAAAAAAACAGTTAAATTTGTTTAAAAAAATTTAGTTGAGCTATTTTTTTAAAACCAGTTTAATCAAGCTATAAAAAGAGAAATAGGGGGTGGGTTTCAGAAAAAAATGAGTAAGTCTTCTAGTGTGACCCTGTTATGTTCTCTTTATGCTCATTTTTTACTGAGTCATCCTGTGCATTAGCAATAACAAACAAGGGACTTTTTTATTAAAGTATTTAATGTTTATCAACGAAATATAAGTATTCTTTTTTTTAACTATTGATCAAGGGAGCATTGTGTTCCATTTTTTTTCTGGTCTTGTGTTTAGGATACAGAATGGACAAGAACTTCTCTGTGAGCTTTATAATTCAGAAGTGTTGAACCCAAGTACTGTAACATCACACAAAAATATTTGCCAAGAATAGGCATGCTTTATGCTGGTAAGGACATAACTTGTGTGTAACGTCATAATTCCAAGCAAATGTGGAGGGGTGATTAAATTTCATTTGCATTTATTCCTTCTTTTTGCCAGGAGAAACTTTCAGCCCTTTGAGTTCTATTTTGCATAACTCCTTACTCTGTTTTGTTCTTGTTCTATTGCTTGTCTTAGATCTCATTTTTAGTGCTTTACTTCACTGTATTTTTGAGAGTGTTCTTTACTTGATCTGTGCAACTTACTGTAAAAACAGTCCAGGAGAATAAAATACAGGTCATGTGAGTAGCAAAATAAGTCACTTAAGTAATTTTGTAAATTAACAATTGTCTAAATGTCATTTGGAGGATGGAATTGGAAAATATGTCTAAACGCTAGTGAATATGCACTAACAAACCAACCAAGGGAAGAAACTGCATAGAAAAGAATATGGAATAACATGAGGTCTCCCATTCTATTTTTTTCAGTGAAGGTTGTGCTGCAGATGCTTGAAATAGATGAACATAAATTAAAGACATTAGGAAAAGGATACCTTGCTATTTGTAGCTGAACAAAAGACTTCTACTAGATTATGATAAATACACAGCCTACCTGAAATTCTTTTTGTAACTGAAGTTATTCTTAGCTTTCTTCTTACTGCTCTGAAGAGGAATAGATGTCTGTCTGTTTTAGCCTAAAGATAAAGTAGCATGTCTATATAGGTCAAGGCTTTTTTGAGTTGCTTAACAAATCCCTTTCAATACTTGAGAATGAAAGATATATTTGATTTTATGTATCAACCATTTTAAATTTAATAATGAGTTTAGCCTTGTTTAGGAGAATTAACATCTGGAGAATTATTAGATGGTTGGAAAATGCAGTGAGACTATCTAATGTCATCTCTCCTGTAGTATTTTCAGTATCCAGCTAAACAGTAGTTGGGGGTAGCTATAAAACTAACCCCCTTAATTCTCTTCTGAAGGACATCAAGTCCAGCAGTGGTCTATATCATGTTACTTCTGCATTGTAGTGTTGTTTATTTGTTGCAAACACGTGATCTGAGTGTGCAGGAAACTTTTGGCTTCTTCTGAGGCAGTGACTGATGGCCGCTATTCTAAAAATGTTACCAATGTGCTTTTAACAACTTATGTTACTTTAACAACAGAGTTTGTTATTTTGATGATATGGATACAGCAAAGATGAGCTTTTGAGGCATGATTAAAATAAATTTTAAAATCCTTATGTATGAAGAGATCAAGATACCCACATTAAGTTTTAGCCATCTCTTCTCCTAACCAAAACAAGTTATCAGGCCTTCTGGAGAAAATGGTTTTGTGTGTTTCTCAATTTTATCATCTCTTCTTTTAAAACCAAGAGGGACACTCTGTGTTCAAGATTGATCTCAGTTGCTCTTCTAACAATCCAGTTGTATCTGGGTTCATGGTGTATGACTTCCCTTCTAACTTTATTAGCCACAACTAATTTCCTGCTAATTTGATTTTTCATTTGTCAGCCATTCCAAAGCACAGCACACAATCAGTAGTTAGATTTCCGTTTCTCGTCTTCACCAGTTTGTTATGTTCAAGTCTGTAGACAAGGAATTTTGGCACCAGCACCAGGAAGAATAGCTTGCTTCATAGCATGACAAAATTCTTTCATGCATTGACAAAAACTTAAAGGGCAGTGTTAGAAACAATAGCATAGGCTATTAAATGTGGAGTTGAGTAGGAAAAAATTGGACAGTGGTAAGCGCTAAAAGCCAAATCTGTCAGACTGTATAGCATGTCTGGATTTTGCAGAGGGAAGGAGATGATAGAAAAGCAGATTTGCCTTTTTTTTTTTTTTCAGCTGTAGTTCCTGTCTGGCTTCTAATGCAACATAAAAGAGTGAAAAGGCTGCTGTGAGTGTTTTGTTTGCCTCAATTCTTTCTGGAAGCCTCCTAGTCCTTCTAAAGTATGAGAGGAGGAAAAATGATGTTGCATATGCACTGCCTTTCCTTAGGATACTCTGTACAACTCAATAAATCAGAAGGTAGTCAGTTAAACTAGCCTTAAGACTTGACTACTAATTGGCTGGAAGATAGGAAAGAGCTATAGCAACACCAGGCATTTGAGTCTAGCTTTTCCCTGCCCTTCAGTTTACTACCTCTATTCCATATGCATTAAAAATATTTGGTTGGCTGTGCATTAAGATTGTATGTTTGGATGTTTATAAACTGAGAGGGCTCCCATTTTCTCAAACAGAACACTTTAAACATTGGTATTGTTTATTAAAAAGCAAGCTAAATCAGGTGTATACCACAGATACGGCAGTGTAGTACATTGTGTGTAATCTGTAGCGTGCCCAAGGGCTGTTTGTGAACCTCAGTTATATCCTGACACTATAACATAGTTAGCAGGGCTATACTACTTATGGAAGAAATACATTATATAAAGCTAGTATAAATGAAAGCCAAGCAAGTGTTCTAAATTGTTATTACATTTGATCAAATATTTTCAAACCATATTGCTTAGTAGTATCAACAAATAGACTAGAAATCTTTTGCACTGATTTTAACAATCTTGATCTGTTTCTTGAAGGTTGTCATTCTGAGATCCCCAAAGAACATCACCAGCACTTTTCCTGGAAAGGTCTATACTGGAGGGTTCCATATGTTGTCATCTTTCCATACATATCTTCATATTTCCATTGGCTTAATTTCAGGAGGAGGAAAATAACCTTTTTGGGAGCCATGGGAAGGTTACCTAAGGGTAGAGAGACAGATGCTCTACACTGTCTGTATTTCACAGAAGAAAGGTTTGAAGGGGCTGAACAAACATCCTAACTTTGGTGACTATGTAAGCTGTCTTTAGACTCGGAACAGTTCCTAGAAAAAGGACTGGAAGAGCTTGCCAGATCTGTGAGCTCTTAGGCTAACGAATACAGCATTTCTCTTTTGATGATGATGTAGGTACAGATGCTGGCAATCTGTTATGTAATCAAATGACATGATAATGCAGCAGATGCAGTGAAGCAATTAAGCTGTATAAAATGATGATGATTACGTGAGATGATCCTAACAGTTCTGCATTTGTGAGGACCCAAGCTTACAGTCTTTGAGCAATTTGTTGGCTGCAGAAAACAGTTTCAAGAAAAAGAAGAGGAAACACCACAATGAGTTTGCTGTTAACCATGACAGTACCTGAACCTTGGCTCTGCTAAGGGTAGACTTCCTGTCTTTCACACCTTTCGAAGGCTGGGAAGATCAAAGCCAGGATTATTTTTGTGTACACTTGGACATGAAATGATTATATCTGAGGCACCTGTTGAGGGCTCTCCTCTTGGCACAGACCAGTCTTCTAATCCACATCAGGGCTCTTTACATTTTGGTTAGCTGTATGGTACTCACTGTGAAAAGAGATTATCGCTTGTCTGTTATTATCTTCAACAAAGCTTCTACAAAAGTAAGAGTTTTTTGGAAGTGAAAAGTGTTTGTTCTTTGTATGGGTATGTGAGCTTTGTATCGTTTGTTTTTTGTATGGGTACCACATTCACTAGTGCCAGGGCAGATAGTGATACTGAAAATTGTAAGCTGTTCAACTGAAATATTCTAGATTCTTCTTTAATACAACTAAAGCTAGTATGAAAAGGAAATACAGACACCTCCTTTTATCTAGCATCATCAGTGTTTATCAAGGACCTAATTGCATATTCTGCCAGTCAGACTTTAACAGTTTGGTAGCTTGATAAATTCTTTCTGAAGCTTACAGAAACTCTCTTGCAAATTCTATTATCTAACCTAAAACTAAGGCCATTACTTCAGAGAGGATGAAAAATCAAGTGAGTGTGTTTGATGTTACACTTCTGTGGCTTGTACTACAAGCAGAACTAAAACCCCATGCAGAGATTTTGTCTGTTTGGCTCACCCTGTAAGATGACCAGCTGATTTTTATTCCCTATGCCAAATTTCATGCAGAGGAGAAAAAAATGCACACTTCACACATGTTCCACAGGTGTTATTATTACACTTGATGGGATGGCATGTTTCAAATAGTCCTTACATCTGATCTTAATGATTAGAGGGCAGTGTATAGGTGAAGACAAAATGGATGTCTCATTTGCACTGCCAGCTGGCTGCATAAGTTTTGCTTTGCTGTCGAACAAGTCTTGCTGTGCCACAGCCAGATCAATCTCTCTGGTGTTCCTGTGCAATCTGTGTGCTGCTTTGTGGAGTGATCTGCTTGTGTTTGCAGAGAGTTTGGCAGGAGGTTCACGTGTCGTATTCAGAAGAGCAGTTCTGAATTATCTGTTAGACTGATGTAGGTAGAACTTCTAGTTCCAATGATGTCGAGTACGTCTTTAACCTCCGTGCTTGCTTTGGGAAACAGGAGTTGTCATTGGTTTTGTTTTCTAGTATTGACTGATACTAGAAAAACTGATAACTTTCCTTCACATTTGGAGGCTTGCTCTTTCCACCGAAATATTCTAAGTGATGAATTGTTGTCATTGCTGATGTTAGTTTTTTCACCCCTTCCTGTCTGCTTTTCCAGATCATGCACCTGGTAACTGTATTTTAGCATCTGAAGTGCTGAAAATGTGTGAAAAAGATCCAGGGAAGGGGGCTTTGAGCTGATCACTGTTACTGTGAAAAGCCTGGAAGAGTGTGTTGTGTCCAAGGGTTGCATTGCAGATGCATAAAATGAGAAACCACTAGACAAATCTTACTTGATAACAAGACAAGCAAAAATGAGAGGATTCTTGGATAGAAGATTAGCTATGTTAGCAGTTCGGCTTTGGGGTTAAGATGTTGGTTATGCAGTTGATCTTGTCAGGACAGACATTCTGCTGCAAAGCACTGTAAACAATAGAAGTTAAGTTTGGAATTTAGGACTGGTTTAGTAAAGAAAAAAGTATGTTTGCATTTCAGTGGCTTTCACTTTGCTTTCTGTTTGATGAAACCTGATGTGACAGAGAAGCTGTTAGATGCTGGCAAATAGTCCATGGGTTTCAAACCATCCAGACAATAAACAACTCTATAGTATTCAGTGCAGCAGCTTCTCTAGAGCCCATCTGTTTCAAAATAACCCTAATTCTGCTTACAAGGCAGAATACTGTATTGGCTGGAATTTGTCCTAATTTCCATGGTGGCCTGTGCGGCTCCGGTGCCATCTGCTGGGTGAGCCAGTGGTGTCCCCAGGCCCGGCGCCTGCTGCTTCCTTGCTGGGAGGCTGTGCAAGGGTCTAAGATCTCATCGTTTATTCACCTTGTTGCTTGCTAATGGAGTCTTACCTGCACAATTGAAAGTGTGAATTTAATATTACAAGTTAGTGTGGGCCCTCTCTCCCCCTGTTTCGTTTCTTGAAGGAGGAGAGAAACCGTGGCCCAGTTGCAGCTGTCATCTTGGGCATCTTTTACTAAACCTATGGATCTGCATGGGTTGTAAGTTCTGTTATTTGACTGTTAAATTGCTCCTCAAGCATCTCCGAATTGCTTGAAGCAATTTGGTATGTAATACTCCCTAGCTTCTTTGCTTTTCACTACAAGATGATTACATCTTTCAAAATGATGCTTCAAGTGGCACTCTTTGGAAAAGATAAAGGCTTATGCCTAGGTGGGATCAATGCCTCTTTGCTGAGCTGACTTTGGTTTTGTGCTTAGAATTAGTTTCTGGTGGTTAGGGCACTTCTGGAGATTAACTATGTTGGTGATTTGGTATAATGTGAGCTGTGAACGTCCACAGTAGAAACTCCTGCTGTTTGTTCAGTAGTGATATCTGCCTGTACTTTAATATCCATAGCATATGGAGGAACTAAAGTCTTAAATTTTGTGTTGTGATTATGCCTTATTTTTTTCAAATATGTCATGTAATGGGTATAGCAACAGAAACTCAAAATTTTTTAATATTCAAGTTTTCATCAATTGTGCTTTTTAACAAAATAAATGTGATTTAATTGAAGAAGGAACAACAATAATAATGCTTTCCTGATTGTCCTATAAAAGTACTCGGTGTGATAATATTTAATTTCAAAAAACCTTTTACTTGCAAATGACTTGTTACAAGTAAAGTGGACTATTCAGCATCAGTTCAGTGATGAAATGGAAGTTCAGGGTTTACTTCATAAATGTCTCTAATATGAATCCAGAAGGTACATTGAAACATTTATTAAGTTTCCTTCTGCTATCATAAAGTCTTTAAGGAAGTTTTGGGCATTATCAGCTGTTGTAAGTTGTTAGAGCCCAGAATTGCACAAGAACCAAACTGATGTGTATTCCTGAGTTAAGACTCTCATTTGGAACACTTGTATCCAGAAAGAGAGTCTTAACTCCTTGTATTTATTGTTGGGTTTGTTACATGTTTTCTCTGTTTGTGTAGAATTTAGAATATATTTTCTTGCTCTAAAAGAGAATTATCATTCAGTAAGATCTTTATAGACAGTGAGTATCTGCTGTGTCGGAATTCCATAATTGAAATAGTTGTTTGTTTGCAATCTGTTAATTATAAAAATTAAAGCAGGTAATAGAACTTAAGATATAAACCAGAAGTTTTTCTTAGGAATCAGAAGAACCAATATTGGGTGCAGAATTTTCAGTGCAAAGTGTCCAATATCCAATAATGTATGGCTAATAGTCTCATAGATGTATTTTTCTTTCTGCCTTATCAGATTGGACAGTTGCATTTTTAAAATGACTGCATTGAATATGCCAGTAATTTGATTCCAAAACTTCGAATTTGACTGGAACCAAGAGAGTACAACAGACTCTAGTTTCTTGAGGGATTCCCCTGGTTAATTATATCTTTTGACTTGAGAAGACTTCTGCTCAATAGTTTTTATTTTTCTGTATTGTTTAAATCCAAGAAAAAGGGTGCAAAGCTGAGTAAAGATCTGCAAATCTGTGTTGGGTTTAACTAGTAAAAATGGCCTCCTGGGTCAGCCTAAACAGTTTTTACAGCCTTCTTTCCAAAATTGTTGTCATGATTACCATACAAGCAGTTCCTCACATAAATCTTGAAGGTGCTGAAGGAATACCAGGAAGCAAGGATGGGAAACACGCTCTGTCAGCACTGGCAGTCCAAGCTGAGCGGTGTGCGACTCTGCTCTTCTGCGTGCAAAACAGTCTTCATTTTCACAACTTGCTCATTCATAGTGGGGAAAAAAATACGTTAAAAAGGGAGGACAATCAGTGTTGTCACCTTCATTTCAGACTGTGTGTCTGTGATTAATCAAATTTCTGATTTTGACATGCTGGGTAACGTTTGAACCAGTGCTTAGTGCATTATACATTATGCCTATGGGGGACTGTAGTTTCAGAGTAATGTGCTCTAATGCCTAATTACAGTAAGTATTTTAGGCATGATAAGCATATTTATTTGAGATGTGGATGAAAATGTTTCAGGTTATTAAAGCTTTATCTGTATTACAATAATACAGGTTTAGTTAAACCAGTTGAAATTACAGTGATTTTCTTGTTTTGGTCCAAGGTCCTATAATTATAAACTTTAGTATCAGAAAACCACACACAGAGTGACAGGAAAGGTGTGGAGGGTCTCAGTCTTCCATATTCACAGCACACAGTTCTAGTTCACAATAAAATTAATTTTAAAATATGATATGTAAGGGTTAGTGGTTTGTTCTGACTTTTTTGTACTATGCCCTTTGGGTTTGTCTATCATCTGGTGTTATTGCAGTTTTTAAATACTTTGAATATAATCTTAAAATCCATTAGTCTTGAAGGTTTTTGCTGATGTGTTGAAAAGATTGTGTTTATTTCTTACACAGAAGTCCAGGTGTTTCAGCAGTAGCACTGGCCTAATTACCATTTCTGAACACTGTGGCACTTAAATCTTTTGGTTAGATAAATGTGTTATTTCATTAATATTTCTACTGTAATTAAAAAAAAGAAGGTGCCAGGGAACTATTTTGGGTAACAGGATAATTTAAATATATACATACATATATAAATAGATGTATTTCAGATGACTTCACTCCTCACCATATTGTTTGATGGAAAATACTGTTTCTTGAACATAAAGCTTTTCAAAATGCGTTGTCAGTCTTTTATTTTTGGGTCAACATATAAAGGACCATTTTGCATCTTTTTTTATAACATCTCTTTCTATTTCTAGTGATTACAAAAGTACATTCATATTTTAAGTGTTGAGCGTTTTTTATGGGGACTCTGCCAGTAGTTGTCTTAACTGTATAAGTAGTATCTGATTTATTAAATAAAAACTAACCAAGGATGCTATATAGAAAAAAAATATTTTAATTAGAAGATTTGATATTTGGCAATGTCGCTACAGAAAAGAATTTTTTAAAAATGCAAATGTTCTCCTAATTATGATGACTTAAAAAATAATATAAAACTTCAGCATTACAATGCAGTTTTCAGTCTGTATGGTGCAGCCATTTGTATGATCAGGGTCTTGACTATATTACTTTTCATATATCAAAGTTTATATCTCAGCTATTAATATTTAAAGTATACCCATCAAAAGTGAAAATACAAAGAAAATACAAGGCATTTTAACTGGTGTTATTATATAAACAACACTGTGAAAAACACTTCACTTGCTTATTTCTTTTTCCATTTATTCACCTCAGATAATACATGACATTAAAAAAACCATAAATCAGTGATTTTTCTCATAAATTTTCTTGCCATGACAACATAAACATTGTTGAGAACATTGTAATGAATTCAGTGTTGTTTAACAATTTCTTTACTTACTCTAGATGATGAATAAGATAAATACATATAGATCTATTCATTTCTATTTGAGTATGTATCTACAATTCATAAATGTTGACTTCAAAAGATTTATTGAGCTGTCTCAGGCCTTTTAACTTCTTTGCCTAGACATATTCCTGCACTCTTACAAGAGGATTGGATGTCTACTGACCACCTTGCTTTATGCCTTCCAATTTGAAGCTATTGGGTTTTTTGTTTTCTAAACGAATGTTCATTGGGTTACAAAATATTGTTAGCCAGTGTGTTTTCTCAGCTTGTGGTCAGTAGAACACAGTAAAACAACTATGTGGTTGTTCTTTTCAAACAAACCTTGTGTAGGAAACAACATGAGGGGAAAATAAATGTAGTAAGTGAATATTCAGTTCAGATTAATATTTTTTTGTTAATGAAAACCATTCTGTCCATGCTGCAGATTATAGTAACTAACTTTTTTTTTAGACAATGACATTGCTCTTGGATTTAAAAAAAAAGTAAGAAGCCTTCAGTTAATGTTATCTGTGCCAAGCTCTATGACTTCCAATACATTAGCTTTCTATAATATTTTGAACAAGATTTGTTAAATAATGACGTAGCATTTTCAGAGGCAGAGTAACAGCTTAAATATTTTTCAAATTTGTCTCTAGCAAGTTGAGACACAGGGACAAGCTGAAGATGAAATACTAAAATATACATTAAATGAATTTCCTGTATGTTAATATGAATTTGAAAAATCCTTTAAAACAGTGCTTCTCATTTTATAAATGTTAATATTGCTGCCTATCAGAGTTTGAGCAGCTATAGTTATCTCTGGAAGCATTTTCCAAGAGTTTGACTTCTTGGCAAACACAAAAGGAAAATTATGAACATGTTCTCATATTTTCACCAAATTATACATTTATTGGTGAGTATTCTGCAAACTAAAATGCTTTTGTAATCGGATCAGAAACTGAGAGCCTCTTCCACAAGTTGGACTTCCTGACTTCATGTCATGTAAACAGGCCTTATGTGTTTGCTACAAACAATTTCTGATACAGGAGACAGCTATATTTGAAATTCATCTTGAAAATGAACATAATAGTATAATATTTACTGTTGGTTTTCCATATTCACTTTTGCTAATTTAAGTGAGATCCTGAGGTGAAAGTTTAAAAAATACTGAATGTAACAGAGGCTATTGTGTTACCTTTAAAGCGAAGGTGTTTATCCGTAACACTGTACCTACATTCAGAAGGCATTCTTGTTTCCCAGAGCCCTTCAGTTGAGGTGGTGCGTAACCGTTTCTTTGCCTGATGGCTTAATGTGAATTCTGAAGAGCTACTGGAATAGCCTGGTCTTGTTCTCTCTTGGGGTGCCAGGGCAGAGAGCCTTTGGTCTTGGTGTGCTATTTCTGCTCAGATTAATTTGCTCACAGTTCTCTAGCAGAGCTGCCATGTGTAGTTTATCTCTGAAATTGCTTTCTGACGACTAAGGATGGGAGCTGTATGTGCATCTGGTATGGGTCAGCACATGTTGGACTGCAATACTAAAAGCAAAAACAAAAGCTTATTTTGCCAGAAGTAACTACTGAGGATGTTTAAATAGTTTAACAATCTGGAGTTTACTGTATAAAGTAGGGATTGTGAAAACATGAACTCTCAGGTTAAAACTTGTTAAATGTTTGGGTGTTGGTTGTTAATTTGCTTTTTTTTATTTGTTGATTGTTTATTTTTTATTCCATGTCTTTAAGAGCAGTTGCTGGAAGTTGTGATTGCCCTGAAACCATTGGAATTGGAAACATTCAACTCCCTGTTTCCTTTGTGTTGTGATGCTTTGGATTACAGGATATATGTGCATTTTTCTCATCTACAAAACAAAATAACAGTTGTTTTTCATTGTGTCTTGTAGATTTTGGTGGAGCAACGTATAATAATGAGCGGCGACCCTATGGTTTTTGGTTTGCACCTGAGCAGCATTCAGAAGAGGAAATAAGAAGGCAAAGGCTTCTTAGGTTTCAGAGACGATGAAATTGGCAGGTGTTGATGTAAATTGTAAAGTGCTCTTCAGAGTTACCAAAATATTTGCAGATTTATTTGTAATACGCAGATTTGCTGTAATATTTTTCCACTTTTTTTATTACTGGTTGCAAAACTGCGGGGGATTTCGTGAGTTCAGGCTCAACATTGGAACTTGCATAAAAAGTGTGAGATAGCAATCAAAATGTGGTCTTTGGCAGTCTCCATCTTAATGCACCTTAAATATGGAAGAAGGCTGATAGTTCCAAAGTCCTTTTTTGTAAGTTCTTTTGTGTAGCTTAAAGAATTCCTTGGCATTTTGACCACTGGTATTCTCAGGCAGCAGGTTTTCTTCATCATAGATGAGAAAAACATTACTTTTTTTATACAATTGTAAAACTATGCAATTTTTTCTTACAAACTTGTCTCTTTATCTATGATGACCAACTGTTTTTTGGATTGGCATGTAAAATGTCACTTGAAAAGATTGCTTTGATGACAACAGCTAGGTCATAAGTCTAGGCTTAAGCTTTTCAGCAGTCTTGCAAACTGTGTGAAAACTAGTTGCAGCTATCCTTACCCTAAGGAGTTATTTAATACAACCCTTAGTGTTGCAGTCTTCCTTAAAACATGCCATTTTATCTAGAGCTTGTATGTGATAAAAATGAGTTGTAACTACTTATTTCCTAAAGCCTTTTTAATATTTATGTTTTAAATAAAATGTTTACCTTTATATTTGAAATAATTTGTTAGGAGTTTTATGGAAAGGGAGGGGGATGTGCCATACAAAGAATATCTTTATTTAGTAACATACTTTTTCAAAGTATCTATTTCCCTTTTTCAGGAGCCTTGGAAATTGTATCATGTATGTGCTGTTCATGCAGCTTTAGAAATTCTACTGTTTCTCTATATGTATCTCATTTGACATCCAGTAGCAGCAGTAAGAGTTTGCAGACTGGACTGGGTTTGCGTGGCAAGGTTTTGGTAGTGGGGGGACTATAGGGGTGGCTTCTGTGAGAAGCTGCTGGAAGCTTCCCCCATGTCCCACAGAGCCAATGCCAGCCGGCTCCAGGACGGACCCGCCACTGGCCCAGGCCGAGCCCATCAGCCACCGTGGTAGCGCCTCTGGGATAATGTATTTAAGGAGAGAAAAAAAAACAACTGAGCAATTGCAGCCAGGAGAGAGGAGTCAGAATATGTGAGAAACAACTCTGCAGACCCCAAGGTCAGTGCAGCAGGAGGGGCAGGAGGTGCTCCAGGCGCAGGAGCAGAGATTCCCCCGCAGCCCGTGGTGCAGCCCATGGTGAGGCAGCTGTGCCCTGCACCCAGGGAGGTCCACGGGGGAGCAGAGACCCACCTGCAGCCCCTGGGGGACCCCACATCAGAGCAGGTGGGTGCCCGAAGGAGGCTGTGACCCTGTGGGAAGCCTGCGCTGGAGCAGGCTCCTGGCAGGACCTATGGCCCCTTGGACAGAGGAGCCCACGCTGGATCAGGTTTGCTGGCAGGACTGGTGACCCCGTGGGGGAACCCACGCTGGAGCAGTCTGTGCCTGAAGGGCTGCACCCCATGGGAGGGACCCACGCTGGAGCAGTTCATGGAGGACTGTCTCCTGTGGGAGGGACCCCACACTGGAGCAGGGGAAGGGTGTGAGGAGGAAGGAGCAGCAGAGATGACGTGTGATGAGCTGACCACAGCCCTCAGCCCCCATGCCCCGTCCCCGTGCACCACTGGGAGGAAGGAAGTGGAGAAAATTGGGAGTGCAGTTAAGCTCAGGAAGAAGGTGGCAGGGGGAGGGGGTATGTGTTTTTGAGATTTGGCTCTATTTCTCATTATCTTACTCTGATTTGATTGGTAATAAACTGATTTCCCCAGGTTGAGTCTGTTTGGCTTGTGACAGTAATTCGTTGAGTGATATCTCCCTGTCCTTATCTCAACCCACGAGACTTTCTTTATATTTTCTCCCCCTGTACAGCTGAGGAGGGAAGTGACAGCTTTAGTGGGCATCTGGCATCCAGCACACAGACTTGTGGACATCTTGCCTAAATATAGGCTACCTTGAATCCTTTATTTTCTAGAAAGAATTTCTCTACCCAACTCTAGAGTAGTTGATAGGAGACCGGAGAGCTCAACTGTCACTTTGGACAGACCCTCCACTTACTGCTTGTCACACAGTGACAAGGCTGTCCTGCTTGTGGCACGTCTGTCCATTCAGTAATGAATCTGATGGTTTTCTGTTGTAGCATCACCGAAAAATTACTCATTCCCCAGGCTTTTTTTCCTCATAATAGCAGAAATTGGGGATGATCCTCTAACTATTTTCAGTCCTGAAGAGGCATGATTGCACAAGAATAATTTGATTATTGGCCTTTGGCACAGAACTGTTGGAATACCTTCAGTGCTAATTTCGTAGAGCATTAGGATGCGCAATTTAATGGTTTCTTTTCAGGTACATGTGATCACCAATCTATGCTTTATGAAGTCTACTTCTCTGGAGTTATAGTTTGAATGTAAAAACATAGTGCTCTTTTTCATACAGAAGAAAATCATGAAACTAATTTTTTTTACTATGTTCTTTAAATAAAGATTAGATCTTCTGGTTTAACTCAGCTTTTGTTTGTCAAAAAATGCACAAGGTGCTCTTTCTCTCCTGTGCCATTCTCGCTTTCACCGTCCTTCTTTTACCTGTTGTTGATTTTTATGCCAAGAAGGAGCATAATACCACATGTGTGGCTCAAGGTTCTGAGAGCCTGAAGACATGACTGCAGCGTGACTATGGAGATACTCATTCAGGTAGTGTAATACGAACAGTGTGTTCTTTTGCAGTGATCTCTGGCAGATTCTACTTGGTGCACAGGGGATGCTAATTTTTGGTGTGTTCTTGGTTGTTCTATATATGCAGTAGCCAGATAGTAATAAAAGAGCAGATACTCTTAGCTAACTTTTCTATGCTCACTAAAAATAGGTATCAAAAACCAGCATATAGTTTTCATATTTTTTTCAGTGGGTAGTAATTATATGTAAATGAGGTGGAAGCAGCATTGGTTCCTCAGACTAATCTTTTAATGCTCCAGTCATGAGTTTCAGTGTAACTTACTCTGTCTGTTAAGCTCTGTTATTTTAATTATTTAAAACCATTGCATTAGCCACTAGCCAGCTGAAAAAAAATTGTTAAGTAAAATCAAAAACATGATTACAGTTCTAAAAGCACTTGTTTTTGTAAAGTAAGGTTAGAAATACTTGCCATTAAAAATTCACCAAAGTTGTCAGTACTAATAATTGTTCAGCTGTGTTGACTTTTTTGTATACAAAATTGAAATTTTTTTTTTACATTTAAAACTGTCTTTTTTTCATTATGGTAATTAATGAGGTGTATATTTTATATTACAGAGCTGCCACCATATTGTTGAAAATGAAGACCTGTGATACTGAGGGGGAAGGTTGATTATGTTGGGACTAAGCTTGTTTCCTTTGAATTTAGTGGAAGTTTTGGGATTGGACTAATGAAAAGTTCTGGTACTTAAAGTATTTCAGAAAGTTTATTAACAGAATGATTCCTTAGTAGGATTTCTATCATCAAAAAACCCCCATTTCAGAGCATTGATGATGGTAGATGGAAGTTGCAGGTGAATTCCTAACATATGCTCGGTTGTACTTTATCTCTTCAGGGACAAAAATTAAGGGCAATCTACATAGATGAGTATTCCACATTGCGTGTTTTCTGACACTGTTTTAGTGCCTAACTCTACATAAAGTAAGGATTCCTTATGAAAACGTAGCTTTGTATAAAATATTTTAGCATCTTTGCTGCAAGACCTGTGATTTCTTGTGAATTTTTTGTACTTCCTCTAAACTCTGTGATCAGGTACCATGTAAGAAATTCCACCTCCTTAATTAATCGTAATCAGCAGACTTGTTAACAGGCACATTCTTGAAATCTAATGGTTGAATGACCTAACACATTACTGCTAATAAATAGGGGGTTCTTACAGTCTAGAATTAAGATGTAGTAGAAGAACAGTGTTTAACTTTTAAAATTATTTTACCTCTTCTGTCTTCTCTTTAAGCACAGGCAAATTATATATTCTTGTGTACGTATGCTTTTTTTCCTGGCAGTACCATCTTTCCTAAGGGGGGTAAAAATGCCCTTTAATCATACATGTTCCGCACCCCAGCAGGACAGACTGTGCTAGGAGAGTGCAGGTGGAAATAGTTTCCTCCAGACAGGCTGTAAATGAGACCAAAATCTGTCCCGCCCCCCTTAAACTGATATCTTGGTGCTGGGGGAAGTGTGTAGAGGGAGAGGATGACAATTCTGCTGTACCAGCCTCTTCTCAGAGGAGTTGCTCTGCCTGAAGCTGTTTTCCATGGCTACCTTTCAAAGGAGGTTTGCTTGCTTTTTTTGGTGAAAATCAAAATTTTCATGGTCCATTTTAAAAAAAGTTCAAGTAACATCACCTTGTTTATTAAGGGTGCAGTAGGAGGCAATGACTGGCCACTTCAGAGGAGTTTTGCCTTTGGGTTTTTTGGTTTGATTTTATTTGAAAGTGAAAGGGCAAATTTAACTCTTATCATTAGATGTAATTTGTTCATACCACATATATGCGGATAAGGAAAAAAAGGCCTAAATATTGGTTCATTAAATTAGTGGTATATATAAAATTCCATGGAATGATGATGCATCTGGGGAGAGAAGGAAATTCTTTATTGAAACAGACCTTGCTAGAAGCCTATTTTGATTGAGCTGAAGAAAATCCCAGTTTTGATAGCTCTTATGCCAAAAAAGGAGAAAAGAGGAAAGGGAGCATACCTGATAAGAGGTAAAGTCCTTGTATTAACAGGCTTTATGGCAGATGTCTTAGTTTTTATTTTAATGTATTTATTAAAGAGCTTAAATTGCAGATGATAGAGGGAAGCAGCTGTGAGCACTGTTAGTCCAAGATGGTTAACCTGACCAGATGAAGGCAAAATGACTTCTCTCCTGTTCTTCTCTGTAATAATTCCATGATTGGAAATGCCCGCAGGACAAAAGGAACTTTCTTTTGTATCCATTGCTCTCTTTAATTATGATACCCAAATATGCTAAGTGTGTATACTGTTAAATATAAGAATAAAGAACTGTTGAACTTTTAACCCTCCTGCTTGTATCTAGACCATGAAGCGTAACAGGTGTACAGTGTCTGAAGATTGCACAGCAAATTTGAGTAAAACCGAATGAGCAGCTTGAAAAACAGTTTAGGTGCAGCTGCCTGTTCTGTTGTTGTGATGTGACAGGAACAGGTGTTACAGTTCATTTTCACTTCTGATTCTGTGACTAGTGAATTGTAACAGTGTTTGGTTAGCCCTGAGTGACTAAGTATGAATCGCACTTCCACAAAACAGCTGGCTAACAGATAATTGTGTTCATTTGCTGTGGCTTCTTGAAGGAGTGTGTGGACATGAAGGACAGAATCATTTTATGGTTTTATTTTAAGCTACTAAGTGTCTCCTATGTTATAATAAAAAATAAAATTGGTGATTTCTTATTTGTTACCAGATTTCAGAGGGCAAGGAAATATTAACAATTACCAGCTTTCAGTTGTAGAACTGTTTCTAAAGGAATATCATGCTTTGTGAAGGGTCTGAATCTTGTAATAAATACTGATACCCATTTACTCTTTCAGGAGCTGTGAAAATCGGAGACAGACAGTTTGCCATGCAAATTTAATATGGTTTGGGTGTTTCTGTTTATATGATGTGCTCAGAATGGTAAACCACTTAAGTTAGTAAAAGAGAAGATCACGTATACGTATGATGCAGTCTTCTGCTGCATGAGAACAGGGGTAAGTTCATCTCTTTAGTCCATTGACAAGAAGAAATTAGCCTAATTTGCAGCAAAATGACTGAAAGCAAAGGATTTCTAAACATGTAGATAGTGAACTTTTCCAGTAGACTAGGCATATTCTGGAATTTCCTCCTTTAGTCTTTTTGGAGCAGGTTAACCAAATCTCGAAAAGGCTCTTGAGCAGGCAAAGAGTAAATGTTTTTGACTTGGTGGAGCATGTTGGGTTAGGTTACATCCTTCACCTTCATGGGCCACTTCTGTGAATCCATGTTTTCCTTACAGTAACAAGGAATGGTCCTAAAGCTATACAACAGTAATGAGTATGCAGTGACCTGTTTGCTGACTTTTTAAAATTGTATTTTAAACTAAGAATACATGTACACAGTTCTGCATCTGAAGTGGCTATTGTGTATTCTTTTGCCCAGTTAACGGTGGATCATCTTCAAGAGCTAAAGTCAGCCATAAAGTTAATAATGGAACTCAGCTGGGTTTGGTAAGGTTTTACATTAGTACAAAATGTAATTCAGCAACTTCTGATAAAAGCTTTAAAATATCTGGTGTGCAAGGGTGCAAGGGACAAACCTCCCACTGTCATTTTGTCCAGCGTTTTGAAAAAAATAGAGCTTATGTCACAGTGGCATTGATTCTGGAAAGCTTTGCTGTTCAAAACAGCACTTAAGTAGATGATTATGTAAACACATACATTTTCCTATACAGCGGCCGGGGATGTTACAGGTTTGTGTGTATTGCCGTGTGTCTGTTGGAGGAATCCAGGTAACCGTTTTGCTGCTGTTTAGAGCTGATGCTTCTGGTTGTATTAAAAATACATTATTTGTTCCTTTTTTACTGCTACATGTAGCTACAGACCTGAAATCCAGAATGAGCAGTTAGCTTATAAAAATGTATTTTTGAATTGGATTATGTAAGGGAAATGAGTAGGACAGAGGGTCAGTGATCAGGGACACGTTTAATTTGGAAGGCACTGTAGTGACTAAACACTTCTTTAGGCAGGATGCTTAAATTCTCAGTTTTCTGCACATCATCATCAGGAATCATACATTCTATTTGCAGAGATACAGCCTATCTATGTATGTCCAGAAGTTCTATAACATTGGTACCATTTATTGCATGTATTTCACTTTTTACATGCATCTTAAATGTTTAAGCACGATAAATCATTTGGAAGTACTAATTTGCTTTAGCGTTTTTAAAATACAGAATGCAAAATCTAACAAACTACAGGTCCAACTGCCTCAGAGTAGCCATTTCCAATAGATATTTCTTCAATTCCCATCAGAATTGTTTTCTGCCTCTGAGAAAGTTTAATCTCCACTAATGAAAACACCTCTGTCTTCATCATGCTAAACTGCGTAAGAAGGAGCATCTGTCTACTATAGGAGTGGTATTTGCAATCAGTGCATGGAAGACTATAGATTTTGAAAAAGACCTTGCTTTCTGTGGACTGAACTTTGTTTCACCAAGCTGAACACGATGTTGGATCAGGGCTTGAGTGCTTCATTCTGAATCTTTGTATAAACCACTCGGGGTAATACACAGTGGTTGTTCTTTAGCCTGGTACCTTACTACCTAGGTTTGTTTAGAAATTGGTTAGAATTTTGTCTCGGTGTTTTGCATTTCTGCTTCACTGAATCTGTGGAAAACATGTAGAGTATGTGGAGTTTCAAACACCACGAAGCTCAAGCCTGTCACCTCTTGAGAAGCAGTCGAGCACTGTGTGGTCAAGCACAGGGTGGGATTTGCTATGAGGTGGCGTTAGTTACATGCTGAAGGCTGCCTGCAGTGTATTGAGGAACCATGGTTGGTTAATACATTCAGTCTAGAATGATAAATGTGGAGTTGTTTTGTACTTTACACTTAAAATACCACCTCTAATTGAACTTCCAGTACTTTCTGGAGCATCTGGATGAAGTGTTAAGTACAGCTATGGAGCAGTATCTGTTTGAATGCTGATGGTGATTTTTCCTCCAGCTGGCTAAGGTGAGCAGAATTTCAAAGGCTGTTTTTGTTGGTTGGTTTAAAATGCTGATTTCTCAAATAAGATCCAGTCATGAAATAGATCCCCATTTTGATGAAGCAATTGCTTCACCTGCTGGAAAGAGTTGTCACCTACTTACCAGAGTTGTTGTCAGAACTTTTGTATAGTTTTGGAGTGAAGGCAGATCAGCTCTGTCCTTGCCTGACTGCTCCTCCTCACAGCTGGCTTTGGAGCAGAATTTTTTCTTGCAAACAACTGTTCTTCATCATGTATCTTCCCATGGTTTTGACTGTTTTCTTTCTTGCCCAGACATGTAAAGCATTGGAACAGAAGTCCTCATATTTGTAGCCTTTTTCTATGTATGGCATAATTCAATTCAGTTATTTAAGGATTACTTGTAAGACCTGAAAAGGCCGGGCAGCAGTCTGGGGTGTCACTGTACAGTGATGTTATTTCCAGTGGTCCATGTGGAACAACAGAAAGTTTGTTCCCCAGATGGATATGACTTATTTCCTGAATTTAGATCACGGTAATACTTCAAGGATTGATGAGGGTTGATGTTGTGGTCTTGCATGCCATGCTAGGGAGCTTGCACGGTCATTATAGACTGGCAAACTTCAACTATGTACCGGGAGCAGAAGGCGTGATGCAGAGCAATTTTGGTTCTCTTCAATAGTGTGCTTTAAAACTTCAGGGGGAGCTTTTTCAAACAAGAAAACAGCAACTTGAATTGATGGATAAAAGGTTTGTTTAATTTGCCTTAAACACAGGCAGAAAATGTACGGACTGTAAGAATTTTTAGCATGTGAATTGTGGACTTCAAATCCAGAAATTCTGCTGTACACAAATAAATTTAAAGTACACCTTAAAAATACCGTTTTTACAATACAGCACCATTGTGATAAAATGAGTGATACCTGTTTTCAGTTTTGCTGTAGTGTCTCCCTTCTGACATGCTCTATATACACCAGAAGATGAAACTCAGTTCAAAAGACACTTTCATTATTGGGCCTGTGCATCTCTTCCCTTGTCTTGTGAAAAACAGAAAATGAAATGAAAATGGCCACATTTTTCAACAGCAGATCAGGGTCAGGCTATGCACTATGTTTCTTCCACAAGTTATCGTCCAGAAATCCTGATGCAGAGGGATGTGAAGGAAAGAGAAGAATCTGACAAGTGCCCTGAGGATTTGCCACAAGTTAGAGCCAGGCATTGTCCCTGCTTCCTACAGGTTTTGCATGTTTGTGAAGTTTGCGAGGGTGGTGGGTGAGCAAGTCTCCTCACTGTAAACTGTGGGTTCTGCATTTATTTCCAGGGCAGTTCACCCCAAATGGCTCTAGTTTCAGTGACCTCCCAGTGTAGCCAGCTTTATTTTCTGTGTTGCTGTTAATATCCTGCCTGCTATTTTTAGGGTAAAATTCACTTCTATACCAGGCCTACACAAGCTCTAAAGCTCCTGAATGCAGCAGTGAGGGTAATTTGGACTCTAAGGACTAGCACAAGGCCATTGCCTTTAGGAGTGCTTTTACTCAAGAACAGTTTGAGCTATTCCTTTTTGCACCTAATTTCATAATTAAGTCCCCTATGAATTACTTACCAATTATTTCTCTGCTTATAGTCACTGGACAAATGATTGCAGAATTAAAGCATATGCTGCTTTATACTTTAGTCTGTCTTATTTGCTTTGTAATATTAAGCAATTTGTCTGCAATTTCATTTTGAATTAGTACAATATTTCTGACAAATGCCTTACAGAGATAAGCATGAAACAGGAATTTACACACCCATTAAATATTTAACCTATCAGGGGTAGTTTAAAGATACATCTCCTATATGATATGTTCTTATAGAACATAGTAAAATCTAACTGGCATAGGTGCAAAAACCCGGCATCACTGATAGAGAAATATGACTGGTTTACATGATGTTTCTAAATCAAACAAAAGAGCAAGATGGTAAAATGCCATGAAATGACTTATTTAGATTATCGCATCTTTTTTTTGTTGATTCACTCAGATGTTTTTAAGATTTTTCTGTGTACTTGTTCAAGATAAGTGAACACAGATCCAATTCCAAAATCCCATTTTATTCCATCTTGCTTGTTGTCTTATGACAGAGTCTACAATAACATAGTGTATAAGGTTTTCTTTATTGTTTACCCAAGTGCAGTTAGTACGAAAAGCCCCACTCTAAATATTTCCAGCAAAGCAACTGCCCTTCTCCAGGGAACTTCTGAAAAGAGGCTGCAAATGCATAACGGAGGAGCTGGTGAGGACTGTCAGGAAAAGCTCATAAATGAGGCCTTAATGTGGAATTATCTATAGCCCCTGAGGGAACGGGGACATCACCTGAGGAAGTGGGGTATCTGTCTGCTACTGTGACATAAGCTGAAGCTACCAGCCTGTTGTGGTTTTAGCTGTGGCCTTTTTGGAATTAGTTTGCATGCCTCAGAGAATAGGCAGGCGACGAAGGCATGGTGCTCCTCTCGACATGCTGCTTGTTTCTCGCACAGGTGGCCTCTGAAGCTACTCAGCACCTTGCAGAGCTGAGACGCTGGTTTTCACCTCAAACCAGAAAGCCAGTCTCTCCAGCATGTGGGATGCTGTCTGAAGCAGGAGGGGATTCAATTCTTTAGTGCAGCTCAAGGGTAGGGATTAGTCCCTCCTCAAAAGACTGCGTGGTGTGCCAGATCTGACGCCTGCGGCTGGCATCGCTGAAGGGTGAACCGAGAGGTGTGCCCTGTGCCAGCCGGCCAACAGGACCAGAAGGGAAATGTTCCCCAAGAGAGGTGGGGATGAGACGTGCCCCAGGAGGGCTCTTGACCCTTTCCCAGGTGAAAGAGCAGGAGCGTTAGCTGACCACCGTGCAAGCACAGCAGATCAGAGGTTTGGCTGGTGCTGTCGGAAGGAAGTTGCACAGTCTGATGCATTTACACTTGAACGGACTTACCCTCTGACTATTTTGCTTTCCTCTGGCTGAGACTGGAATGTCTGTCTGTCCTGCTCTTTAAGTTTGTGTATCCAACTTTTAAATTGGTTGATCAGCCTGTTGTACTCGTGATGGCTTCAGAGGGAGTTTTCTTTGATTTAGGACTCTTGGACATGGATCTTAGTTTCCTTGAAAACCCTTTTGCTGGGGGCATGTCTCTTAGTGAACACAAATTGAAATGAAAAGTGCTGGAAAAAGTATTTTATTTCATTCTAGTAAAACATAGCTTATTTAAGTGGTAAAAGGAGCATTTGTGGCCCTTCTGCACGTGATGAATTCTCCCTTTGCAATCTGTGTTTTCAGCAGTTTCATCATGATTCAAATATGCATTTAATAGTTCTGGTTTTAAGAGCTGAATGAAGGATATATAAATGTGTTTTAACTTTTTCAAAAGGTGATTAGTGCTTTAGCTTATAAACATTTTAACAATCAATGCTTTAAAAAATAAAAAGTATCTCTAGAGCTAGGATTCTGTAAGGATCTTAAAGGTGATGGTTCTTTTTTTTTGGTGGTGTGTTTACAAAAATGAAACAAAATGAGCAAAATCTATTAGCTTCAAGTTTAGACAAATGTCCTAACGCTTCTTGTATTCATCACTCGGATAAATTCACCCATTTTATCACCATGCTACTATTTCTTTTCAATTAATATTAGAAACTGCTTTGTTTCTTCAGCTACTTGAATTGGAGTTTAATAATTTAACTGCTCTTAGAAATTAATTGTGAATATAAATATAGCTTTTTAAGGATTTCTCAGATAATCTGCTGTTAAACAGATTTGCAACTTTTTGTTGCTTATGAAAGCCCAGTTAACAGTTCTTTCGTAGTTTGGGTCAGTGCTGCAATGGTAAAAGACTTTGATCTTAATTTTTTTAACAATTACATTTTCCCCTGCCCTCAGAAACAGCATGCACAAGTTTCTTCAGCTTGGGAAATTCAGCTATAGGGATTTAAGACATTTGTATGTTTGCACATCTGTATCTATAAGGATAAATATTTATAACGTGCCCTATAAATGCACATACTCTTCCTGTTGTAAATGCCATTTCTAACAGGAAATCCATTGTCTTGCACAACAGATACAGTTTCCTTGGTATTCTTGACTTGATTCAACCCTCCAAGCTCACCTTGTTACCTGTATATTATGGCAGTGGACTCCACAGTGTGACAGTTTCATTTTTTTTAATTAAGTTTTTTACACTAGATTTTTACTACCTGTAGATGTGTGTACACAGGTGGATGAGGCTCAACAGATTTTTCATCTTTCAGTCTTATATATTCATTCAAAAAAAAAACCAGTGCTGCCCACTTTCAAATATATTCAATTATTAAATACTTTTTAAACCTTTAGCATGTTCATCCTTATGCAAGTCTCCCTCTAGCTGTTTATTTTTGTTTTGCTTGTTAGCCATGCTTCAGGCACACCTGGCATCTGCTGATTTTTTTCCTCTGCTCTTGTCCTTCCTTAAGAGTTCCTGACAGGGGGGCTGATGCAAACTGCAATTCAGGCATCACGGTTGTTAGCCAGAAACTGTATTCATTAGCAAAAAACTGACATGTTCCCCGCTGACCCTGGCATTCAATGAATGGTGCTGATCTGAAGTCTTCTAGGCAACTTCCAGGTGACATAAGGGACTGTCCACCACCCTGATCACCAGATCCAGTGTGCTGGGGAAGAACAATGAAAGAACTTGATAACTGTGCATGAAAAATAGGTAAATGACATTAATCTGTCTTTTTCTGACTTTATTTGCTTTTAACTACTATTTCTGGTCATCTTAATTTGGAATAAGCTTCCTTTACTGGAAAAAATATTAATTTGCTCTGTAATGAGTTAATCTCAAAAGTCTAGAGCCAGGTCATTTATTTTTCTGGTATTTATCAAACTGAAGAAAAGAGTAATCCAGGTTGATTCTAAACAATGTTGTTATTTAAACTGCTGGAAATGTAACTAGAGGATGGCATTAAAAAGACCTGGACCTCTAATTCTGAAAAGCATGTCTTTGTACATGAAAATCCCATTGTTTATTAAAGACAAGCAAGCAAAGTTTTTGAAATTTTAAGAAATGTGTAGCTTAAGGCTATGACTTTAGTGTATATAGCTAGTTCTGCAATTGGAACTAACCCTCATTTCTTTTTGCGAATTTTCCTTTTTAATGTTTGCCGGACATGAGATAGTTTACTTTTCAGAGCTAAAAATCACAGAACCTTTAGAACACAAAAGCTGTATGAAGGAAACTTAGATATATGATCATGTGCCCAGACTCTTACCATCAAAAAGGAATATCCTATCCAAAGGCTCCTCCAGTTCACTGGGCAGGGAGGAATTGACTCGTCTTGGCTGTGAACTGCTACCGCTTGGGCTGGGGCCTCACATACAGCACATCTGCTTATATATGGTTGTATTTCTTCCTCAGAGAGTGGTGTCATTGGTAAAG
Organism: Strix uralensis; assembly: GCF_047716275.1. NCBI lineage: Eukaryota > Metazoa > Chordata > Aves > Strigiformes > Strigidae > Strix > Strix uralensis. The sequence continues at coordinate 19,213,928 of NC_133980.1, read as the reverse complement.
GAGCCGCACTTGACAACCAGTAAGACTTATCATTTCGACTGGCATAGTAACAGACTTGGTTGATATTACAGTAAGCAAATGGCATGGTATTAAACACAGGAAGACAAGATCCTGCCAGACCTGAAAATAATAACAACGATGAAAAATACTCCACTTCTTTCTAGGTAAGTTGAAAATAGTGTTCTGGCCAATGTTGCTGCAAAACTATATATCTTAACAGGAGTTATGCTATTCATGGATCTTAAACTTCCCAGGCTCTTTACCAAAATGACTAGTTATACTGCAAACAGAAACTTTTTTTACCAATAAGTATCTTCCTTTGATCAATAATATTTAATTGTGTCACAATCCAGTGTTTAAACACAATGTAGTTTGTCACCATGGGAAACAGTTATGATAACAAATTTCTTAGCTATGCCAACGCTGAAAAATAAATTAGGCAAGAGGTGGCAGCTGGTTTAAAAGGAGATTAGCTATTTACAAACTCATTAGGAGCAGTGAGAAACCAAATGCCAATGCTGATAAATAGAAAATTTTTGTAAAGTATGACAAGCTGTTGCTACCAGTGCATTAAGCTGAAATCTCAGCAGCTGTTCTGTTGCCTTCCAGAAAGGTTTCACAGACTCTCAAAGAAATAAAAGGATCGAGGGATTTTGCAGAGCCAATCCTGCAAAATTCTCATCAGGCAGACATCAGTGGGAATTAAGAAGTGACTAGTGCATACTTCAGAGGTGAAGTTCTTCTTCAGGAACTGAATTTAGAACAGTTTCATGATGACTTATTTAGTTAACAATAATAATCACTGCATGTATGTTCTGCCTTGAACTTTGTGTGTGATGTATTATTTCTGTAACACCCCAAAACCCTAATGCCTTCTTTAAAGACATGTGATGTTTCTATACAGAAGCCAGTTTTGTTTATTACTGATAATATTCCATTCCAGTACTAATAAAGAATCTGGAGTAGTTGAGTAAGGAAAATACCTGCAAAAAGAACACACTGGTCACAGGAAACAAGGACTTTATTTTCCTTGAATCTGATTTTCACTGCTGTTGTAAGGCACTCTGTTACCAACTGGCTCTCCCAACTGTTTGGGGAATGCCAAACACACTAGTGAAAACATTTCAAAACAACACTGCTGTACTAAAAATATGGGGGTTTTATTGCTCTTTTAAACACTTTTTTGTCCAGCTTATTGGGTACTTGATCTTTCCTCCTAGGAGACTTCTCTGCCTCTTGTATAACTAGTCCACAAGAATTTAGGAAATTTCTTGTGTGCAAATTGCCACCAATCAGTTCCTCAGGCTGCAAGTCAGGTGGCTTATTTAGACAGCTAATTTTAGTCAGAAATATAGAAGAAATGACCCAAGACACCAAAGGTCTTTGGGAGAAATTTGGGTCTGTCTTTTCCAAAAAATATTAGCTTCTGACTCTTAAAAGCACACAATTCTGCTGTACACATGATGCATAATTTTATTTGTAAAGGTTATTTATGCTATCCAACTGTAACCACCTACCTTAACCAGCTCTTTTCCCTAAGCTCTCCCTATAGTAAAAAGAAGCAGATCCTCCAGGGAGTTATTTCAGAGTGGCCAAATGAGATTCCTGATCTAGGAAAATCTCTCCGCTGAGTTCAAAGACACCCCATAATGGCTAGCCCGGATAAGTAAAATGAACCACTCATCTCTCCAATGTCTATTCAAAATTACTTAGAGGTAGAAATACTTTTTTCATTCAATTGCATAGCAGCAGAAAGAAATTTTAAATGGGTTGCATAATAGGGCAGCATAACCAAGTTCATTATCAGTGTAAATTAGTTTTTAGTCTGTGGAAAATAAGTAACTGATGATTCTGTAGTGTGCTCCATTTGACTTGTCTTTCATTGTACAGATCACACCATATTAGACCTTAACTGGAGAGCAATTATATACTACAATACATACCGAGATCTTGATTGTGAGCTTTCTCTTGTCCTTCCAGGTACAGCAGGCTATACCCAGTCCATAATTTTGGCATCCCCTGTGGACAGAGTGGTTCTCTGTCTGACTGACTGTGAAGGACGAGCAAGAATCCACTTGCAGATCTAATATGGGGGCCTGGTGGTCCTGGGATACCAGTCTGGCCAGGTGGACCTTACACATAGGAGAAAAGGTAAAAGACATTCACTTGTATGAACACATAGCTACTGTGAACTTTTTATCTTGTACTATATTTATGTGTTCAGTAAGGGGTTCCTGACTGAATATAATACAACTTCACAGGTTGTCATGGGAAATAAAGACACCAGCAGACTCATTTTATCCTTATGGGAGAGAAATGAACTAGATTGCCACTGAATGCTTGACAGTTGGCTTTTGTATTGTGCCTCTGTCCTGTGCTCTATGGATTAAGAAATGAACCGAGGTGGGAATGATTTCCCAGACTCACTCGCTAGGATGACTTGTCTGGACTGAATTTGAATCCCTGCAGTAACAGTCAATGCCCTTTCCTCACATATGTATTAAACCATTAATTTATTAAACAGCAGTCACAGTTAAAATACATTTTTAATTACTCACAGGCAGTTGCACCGTCAGCCCTGACTCAGAAACACATACTTATTGATATACGGCATTTAAGCATGTGTGGTTAATTGCCTTCCTGGTTAATAATGGATGCTGAGATAAATTTTCTTCAGATAGGTCTTTTTATGTGTAATGAAATCATTCACAAATGTCACTATCAGTGCTTGAACTGAGAGAGAGAAAGAAGTGTCATGGTATCTCAGGCTAGAGGTAGATGTACCCATGTGTGAATTGGAGGAGTAGAGAGAAAACTTGGTCTATAAATCATCTCACTCATCTCTCCCCCAGAAGTCATGTTCCATTCTTACCTTGTGGCCCAGTGTATCCTTGCTCTCCAATAATCCCTTGGTCACCTGGTGGTCCAGGTGCCCCAGGTAAGCCATCTTGGCCTGGCAGGCCACATGACCCTTCTTCACCTTTTCTTCCTAGATAAATACAAAGTGTATGCGCTTTCCCTTCATACGGCTGCATTTAAAGGTTACACATTCTCCAAACACACAGAGCATGCAAAGGGCCAGTCAGCAGAACTGACACCACCAAGAAATGACACTTCAGGACAGAGAGGTACAGAGTGGCTTTCTGCTGGCAATTCTCTTTACAGCTTATCCACCTTGTGGCCACCGTAGCGGCTCAGAGGCACGACTTCAGTAACAGCAATGCTGGTTAAGTCTTTATGTCTTCTCTACAGAACTTGTGTGACTTACAGTTGAAATGAAGGCACTAGCAAACATGATCATGACAAGCCTCTTGCAGAATTGCCATCAGTATCTGTACCATGTAATGAGTTATAACTCATCCTATGGCAGGCCCTCATCTTTTAGGACCCAATTCAGCAAAGTCTTTAAACACGTACTGGACTCCCTGTGAAGTAATGCCTGTATTAGAGTACTTACAGAACAGGGAGGGAACAGCAGAATTAGACTACATCCAGTAGGGAAGGGTAAAGATATTTTTAGGCTTCTGATGGTCTCACCTTTTTAGATTTCCCATATGCACATGCATTTTCATACATTAGCAGATAACAAGGTGTGGCCATGAAGTAAAAGATGTCTCATATGTAGGGCACAGATAGTGATGCTCCTGTTCACTGGCCACTTTAAACATAATCTGAATTGAACGAAGCCACACCTGTCGGGTATTACTGCACTCAGCAGTGTATTTCCTCTTTTGGTAAAAAACAGTTTTCAGATGAGTATGTTTCTCTAGCACCACAGTTGTTTCTCATTAATGGCTTGTGTTTCATTCCTTGCAAATTTTGCTATTTAACCTGCAGATTGAGTAATTCAAGGTTGTCTCACAACACTCAAAATTTCCCCATGTTACTTTTTACTAGATTCATTAAGAAAATCTAAACCAGTCAAAACAATTTAACAGCTTTTGAAGATTGGTTGCCTAGTTATTTTGCCAAGGCTCAAGTACGCTGTCGTTTTAGTAATACGCATTGCTTTTGCCAGTAAAACTTCCAGTTTGCCTTCCAAGCCAGGAGAAAATTGGAATTCTGCTGTCTTAATGAAAGGAAAAGCATTACTAAGTGTTTCTTTCATAAAACCAGTGCAAGTATGTATGATTGTATCATCTGGTTTTACAGAAACTGTTTTAATGATGTATATAATGGAAACACAGCAATTCAACCTGAGAAACACCTTTTAGTTGGCCAATCAGTGAAGATTTGTAAAATGACACAGTTCACTGAAAATGACTTGTGTTCACTTTTATGATGGGAATGACTACTGCAGGGAATCTCCTGGCAGAAAATCACGTTCTTTTTCTCTAGAGACACTGGATGTCCACTGCAGCCACCACAAGAAATTTCAGTTTCCAAAGTAAGAAATATCTAAAACCACATGAGGGATCCCACTATCTAAATTGAAGACACCACATTTAGACACAACCTAAACTGAAGACGCTACACAGACATGCTACGCTCTATTTCTGTGAAGATGGCCACGTTGTTGGAATCATCAGCATCAGCATCACCTTCACCTTTTTCTTTTTAAGATCTCTTTGGTCAGTTTTCTTTTGTGGTAACTTCTTCATGTTCTAACAGATAAAAAGTGTTATCATAGCCACCCCTCTGACTTCAGTGTCCTTCTAGGACTCTGATTAGCACAGCTTTGTGATTCATTATTGCTAAATTTGAAACCATGTATATTTTTAACATTCTTCAAATATAACCTGTCTAAACCATAGGAGTAGTCTGAGGCATTGCTTTTTCATTGGTTGGTAAAAAGGAAAAATACCTTTTGAAGAACTCCTTTTTTCAACAGTGCCTGATGTTTTTGCCCTCCCTGGCCTAGGAAAAGGGAATGCAATGCAGGCAGGCTCAAGCAGCCCAGTTCAGCTATATTGATCCATCACCCTCAGCCATTAACCAGCCCAATACATGTTTCTGGAAACTGTTAATAAGTATTTAAGGGGAAGAGACATACTTAAACACAGAGGAGTAACACTGACACTCTGACCCTTTTCAATTTGTTGTCTAAATGGCTAAAATAGACATTCTAGTTTTCAAAACACAAGCTTACCTTGGGGTCCAGGGTGGCCTACTCGTCCTGGTAACCCTACAGAGCCATCGTCTCCTCTTTGCCCTGCTTCCCCAGGAGGCCCTGGGATTGCAGGGCATGAATCATCTGTTTTCCCTGGTTCACCAGGGTCACCTGGAATATGTAATAAGAAAGTAAATTAGAAGATTGCTTAATAGCTCCTATGTGAAAAATCAACATAACTGTTAGTTGGTTTTGGTATTCATGTGTATACTTTAAGTATTTTAAAATCTTGAATTACTGAGTCTCACTGCTTTTAATTTTACTCTTAGTCTTTTAGCACAGCATTTAACAGTATGGCAAGCATGTGTTTGCAAGTGTATGCTAGCTGCTATGTTTCAAAAATTTGGTGTACAGTCTTTGTCTTAATGTGTCCCAAACGGATTTGTGTTAAAGCCTAAAATGTACCCAACTTCAGTGGAAACACCTTGGCGATGTGAAGATTTATAGCACTTTGCCTATTCTGTGGCTGCAAAACCACCAATAAGCAGACCAAAGAAGCTAATTCACAATATTCATTTAAAATAATTATAATAATAAAAAAAAAAGAATGGCCACATTTTATGTATTGAAAGTTACTGGAAGCTATTGGCTATTTGCATTGTGGAACAAAATCAGAACTGGATCAATTTAGTCAGATTAAGAGTTTAGTGTTTGTAGTAATCCAGTGTTAGGATTCGAGCTTTTGTTAAGTTCTTTGTTAGAAAGCATCTTGTGTGACAACCAAAGACCAAAATGATAATTTGAAACGTGTTTTGCAAATCTAACTGACATCACAGCATGAAACTTCTCAATGGAGCATTATCATGATATTGGTCTGCTTGGAAGTGCTAGCTATTCATGTGAAAAATCTTTTAGAACTACGTTGTTGTAGCAGTATCTTACTATTCCTAGCAGCCAAGCCAAGAATACCTTCTAATAAAAGTGGAATGTATCTATACAGAAGGAAGCCCACAAGAAAAGAACAATAATCAATAGTCATGAACTTACCTATGAAACCTGAAGGATTTGAAAAATGGAAAGCAGATTGCGGCCATTGTGGTGCAGGTGGAAACAAGTTTCAGGCATGTAAATTAGAGTAAAGAACGGAATGAGAACTGAAAGCACTTACATGAAGTGACATTAGAAACAAATACATAGTTCAGAAATTTTTACACAGCTCAAATGAGAAATCAATTAAGTTGCTTTTTTTATGAGATTGTTTAAATAGTCTGTATGCCAGTAAACGTTAGTAAGATTATATATGAATAGTAAGATCATGGATACAATTGAGTGACAGTGAGTAATAGGTTCATAAGTACCTGTGGGACCTTTGGGACCAGGTTTTCCTTGAAAACCTTGGTCTCCTGGTTGTCCTATAGCACCAGGTGGACCCTGTGGGCCATGGATTCCCATAGGACCTGGATAGAAAACAGTTGTACAATTACATGTGGTTGCATTCTGAGAAGGTGAACACATAAATAAGATGAAGTCTGGCTGCTTGAGTAACAAAAAATGCTTGGGACAGCTCAACTCTGTTATCTCCCAGAAAGAAACGCGCGTTCTCCTGGTCTTAAACTGAATTAATCGGAAGGGATTGGTGTAGGGAGGAGTTCTCTGAAGTGTGTGGAGGAAACAGAGTACCTAGATCCCTGTTTTCAAACTAAAGAATCTGTTGAAAGCCCAAAGCTATTGATATGAGGCAGATGTGGAGTCTGTGTTTGTTCAAACACATCTGCATTTTCCATGGTTTCTCAAGACCCTGTAGAGAGGTCAAGGTTTGCTTTATCTGGCAGACTCAGAAGCTTTACTGTCTCATTCTCAGGTTGGTAGGGGAGTCTTCCAACAAGCTGTTGGAAGCAGTACACATGAATCTGGCTCTACTCTGACCACCTACTCCAGCCCTGTCTCATCTGTAGGTAACAGGGTGGAGCTATGAAATGTCCAGCCTACCCCTTCTGTCTGGCTCAGTCTCCAACGGCAACCCCCTGTGCACAACTTGCATAGGGCTGGCCATAAGTGCACATGCTAGTTAAAAACATCTCAGATCATACCTTTTGGGCCTCCTCTGCCTTGATTCCCTGGAAGACCTCTTGCTCCTTGTTGCCCTCGCTGCCCAGGATTGCCTGGTGCCCCTCGAATACCGGTATCACCTGGATCTCCTCGCACAAAGATAGTCTCTCCAGGAGGACCAGGATTCCCAGGCTGACCTATGGTAAAATAACTTTAATCTTAATATATACACAAAGCATAAACATCTAAAAATAGCCATGTTCCATTGGGTTTTTTTACTTTTGTTTTTTTTCCCTGGCATGTAGGACAGCCCTTGTGTGTTTTTGGAAATATTAGTATTAGCCTTTGTCCAAGGCATTGTAATGAAGACAATAGGAATAGCTCCCAAAACTATGTAGATTCTGTGCAAACAAAAGATGGCAAATTAGTGACACTGAGACACTGTTTCTCTCTGTTTATTATAGCGTTGCTTACCCTTCCACTCTCCATCCCCGATTTCCCAATAGGAAGTAAGTCTTTGTACTGGGTAAGAAAGGGTTCAGATACTTAATGTAAGGGGTCAGAACAGCTTGAAGGAGCTCCATTTGAAGACCAGAATCTATAGGAATTGACTGGATCCCTTGGCAACCCCTGCTTCTAACAGAAGTGAGGCCTACATAAATGCTTACAAAAGAGTTGCCAGTTTTAGCTTTCCCAGGGCTGGATTTAGATTGGCAAGCACTTTGTGGGTTTACCAACAACAGCAGGCTTCTGGACAATGTGTGTTATCCTTCTTGCTAGGAAGAGAGGCCGGTAATCTTATTTCTGTTTGCTTCTGTGGAAACTGAGATATGTTGTAGCAGCAGGACTTGTACAGAACTACCCTGTGGGCCAGAAAACTGAATCTGGAGATTGGTATTTTATCCTTGCTCTGGTGATCATTCCAGCGTTCACTTCTCTGTGTATTCACTTGAGGTATTGTTTAGTTTCCTTGTTCTCTATGCGCTTTTATATATTGTTCCACAGACAGCAACACAGTGACTCCTAGTAGCCTCAGGGTCTTTTTACATGATCAAATTTGGTATTTTTGGTTTTAATACCTCTGATGCCATCTAAACCAGGTGGTCCTTGATCACCTGGAGGACCAGGAGAAGCGCTATCAGGAGATCTTCCCATAGGTCCAGTGGGTCCAACAGGTCCTCTTCTGCCTAAGAAATTACATTTTACAAAAAAAAAAAAAAAAGAAATCTGAGGTTTTTCTAGATTACAGAAATAACTTACTGACTAAAAGAATGCTGACATATGAAGTCATGGATGAAATATGGGCTCTCACTTGTATACTGGACATATGAGTGACTAGACTAACAAAGACATCTTGTAGAAATGAAAATATTTGTTATCTTTTAAAAATTTTTATTTCTTTCCATAAAATCTACTTAAACTATAGAATGCATCATCACACATTGACATATTGCCACAAATCGTCATCTTCTTCTGAATTCTAACAACGGGAGAAATGGTAAAAATGTAAGATGAATGGGGACTATGAAATCATTCTGCCTGGGACAGGTAAGTATTCACAGATTGTTCCACGTGAAAGTGAGTTCAGCCATTTCTTAAAAACCTCAGTGAATAAGATGAATTCACTAGCCTTAAATGTATTTTTTTCCCTAATTTGTAATCTCGATTTTTGTAAAACATTAGTGCCCTTGAATGTGAAAGTCAGGAAAAGTTACAGGTTACCATCCTCTGCATAACATTTCTGAAGAGTCACAGCTTCTTAGCATATGTGTTGCACTCTGTTGCCTTCTCTTTTCTACAAAACCCCAAATCTAGTTTTCTCAGTCTTGTTTTCAACCCCGTCCTTCCATTTCCTCTCTATTGAGTTCTCCCTAATTTGTCAAAGCTGGACACAGTATACCATAGGAGGCCTTGCCCATCCCATGTCAAGCAGTCTTAATACATCTTAGAATTAAACTTTTGTCTTTTTTCATCAACAGCACCATTCTGTTGACTCCCCCAGTTCATGAACTAGTAACTGAATTGAGAAAAATGACTGTGTCTTCATCTTAGAATAATTCACCTCACCAGAATTCACCTCTGCTATTTTTCTTCTGTGTGTTATGTGATGCTGTGGCAAAGTTTGGTAGAGCAAAGTTAATGTCACTTCTAATCACAGAATTGCTGAGGCTTGAATGGGCCCTGGGAGGCTTCCTAGTCCAACCCTCTCCTTAAAGCAGGGTGAGCTAGAGCAGGTTGCCTAGGATTCTGTCCAGCTGGGTTTTGAGTTATCTCCGAGGACGGACACTTCATAACTTCTCTGGGCAACCTGTTCCCATATTCAATTATCCTCACAGGAAAACCAAAACTATTCCTTATATATAAGTAGAATTTCCTGTATGTCAGTTTGTGCCCACTGCCTCTTACCCTGTCACTGGATACCACTATGAAGAATCTGTCTCCATGTCCTTCCCATCAGGTACTTACACACACTGATAAAATCCTCCCTGAGCCTTCTCTTCTGGAGGCTGAGCAGTTCTCCCTCAGCCTCTTCTCATATGACAGATGCTCCAATCTCTTAACCTTCTTAGTGGCCCTTCCTCAAACACTTGCTTTTTCCTATTTCTGTGTGATTCCTGTATCACCAAGGCTCTTAAAATATCATAGAAATCTTGTGAAACAGTTCCATCTTGCATTTATAGCAGAATAGTTGATTTACTGCATTTCTGTGACTACCAGATCTCCTGCACTATTTTTCTTCAGGAATTTCTTCCTAAGAGGCAACTCTACCTAGCAGTTCCCTGAGTCTGTCCAAGTCCACCATTTTCTATTCTCATTCTTTCCTCTCCTGTAACATAATAAACAAGAAATACTGGGGTGTACCTGTGGGGGTACCTACTCAGGAAACACTAGCATGTTACAGCAACAGAGATGTTTTTAGGGAGGGAATCTTCTGGGTATGTACTGATGTTCATACTAACCAGGGGAAGAGCGTGTATGAGCTTCATTTCAACTCTGCAGGGCACCAGTAGGGAGAAAACCCTTTCTTACCTGGGAATCCTGGGAATCCCCTTTCTCCAGGGGGACCTGGAATAGAAATACCAGGCCATCCAGGTTCACCTCTGTCTCCTTTTGGTCCCAGTTCTCCCGAGTATCCTGGGGGCCCTGTTTCACTTTGACCTGTATAGGAAAACAATTACGTACATAAAGCTTATAGTGAGTACAAATACAGATGTGCAGAATAGAAATACCAGCTGCAGATGTTCCTCCTTGCAAGGGTTGCCTAGTACTATTTTTCTGGTTCTCTCTTGGAAGCTGGATAGAGTTTTGTTGAATCTGGCCCTAATTCATCTCTTTCAAAGAAAGTAATCTCTTTGCTTTAATGCTCTTCTTCAGGGGTTATTTTATATGGTGTCATTATTGTCTGTAACTTGAAATGTAAACTGAATGCATGGTCCTAAATTAAATTTTCTATCAGCATAGAGTTGTAATCTCTAGATAGATGCTGACCACTGTTTTTTAATACTGCTTCAAAAGCACCTTTTGGAAGTTGCAAATAGATCGGCATGAGTGAAATCCAGGTTCCTCTTAAATTTGTGGCACACTGCCCATAGACTTTAATGGGGCTGGGATTTCATGTCTCCTTTTAATTTGTTAGTTTTATCTTTTACTTATAAAAAAAAATGGAGACTTGGCTCTCCTTTGAATCATCTGCACTGAACATTTTCGTTTTATAAACAGTCTTAAGGGTTCCAACAAAACTATATGAGTAATGGAAGTTTAAGTTTTCCCCCCAAATAACTGCAGGTGTGTCATTAGGCATACTTTAGATACTGTTTGAAACTTTAGTCTGAGTCTTAATGATATCTTCTGGGCAAGGCAAATATCAAAATAATGTTCATCATTCCTTGCACATTCAGTCATTTAAGAGAAGATTTTCTGTTCCACATAGCTATTTTCCTTCTTTACCTGGAGCTCCTGTAGAACCTTTTTGACCTTTCAGTCCATCCAAGCCATCCAGTCCGGGCAGTCCAGGAAGACCTGAGAGGTATTACAGGCATGACTGGGTGCCACAATAATCCTTCACAGTCACAATTAAAAATGATGCTGTTTTTTTCCTGACAACACATTCTGGATCAAGACAGGGTATTTGCTGAATTTGATTCTTATTGGCAACTGAAGGCGAGATCACATTGCACCTGAGTGCAGTCTTTTTGGAAAGGAAAATGTGAAAAATCTGAAAATAGTAATCGTAATACAGTTTCACATCAAAGCAATCAGAAAATACACCTTTTAATCCTTTAGGTGTTTCTACTCTGCATCTAGCAGCAGGAAGCTCAAAATGGGCTAATTTACTCTATAGTGAACCTCCTGTCTGTGACTAGACTACTACTGCTACATGTGATTAACTAGTCCAAAGTTAGCTGTGTTATCACATGACCAGGTGACTGGGATGCAGACACTACATAAAATAACTGTAAAGCTGTAACTTCTTTACAGGTTCTGTTCCAAATGTAAGTGTGATTTAACCTAGTTGCACTAGAAGAAAGATAAATTTTCACCTGTCTTTTCCCTGGTCCTGCAGATTTCACACAGAAAACTATGCTTTTTTTGCATCACACTATTACAAAATTTCTTTAAACTTGAACAGCACAAAGTCTTTCAAGACAACAAATCTGTAACTGAGACCTATGCTGACATCTGACAGTATCGAGCAGCTTTGTCACTAGTGATGTTCACTAGATGACCAGATCACAGGCTGTGTTCATGGTAGTTAGATATAATTTTTCTTTATAATCTGTGCTTTTTTGAAAATTGCTAAAACACAATAAGTAAAAACATAGGTAGCATTTTTTAATCCTTTTTTTTTTTTAATTGAACTAATCTGAGATTGTGTTTGCTGTTTGCAGTGGAAGGTAAAAATATCTCCATGTCATTAGCATTTTATAGTTTCCTAAGTTGTATAGATGTAGTATCAGATATGAAGACGTACACTTATTAAACGCAAATGGCAGCCTATCATCTGGTGATAGAAACAGATTTGGCAAAACTGATGGGTCATTTGGTAACAGGTTTCAAAGAGGTTTCAGACTTGGGATGGTTCTTGCTCCAGAGGAGGACAGATAGAGTGGACACTGATCAGCAAGAACAATACTGCCAGTGCCTATTCCTCTCTCTCTTTCCCACCTCTGCTGCTTATCTCTGTCCAGTTTCTCTCCCCACCAGTTCCTCTCCCTGCCATGTAGGATTCCCAGTCCAGTTGCAGTGGTTTTTTTTCACAAGTCTGAATTATCTTTCTGTCTGTCTCATTTTCCTTGTCTAGCTACTTCCTGGAGTAGATGTAGGTTCTCATTTCAGTTCCTGTGCTTGATCCCAGCGTGTCCTGCAGCACACAAAACTGCTGTATAGCCAGAGCATGGATCATGTGAGAATTTATTGCTCTATTTAAGCACATATGAATGGATTCATTTTTTTAAAGTTTATAAGCTGGTCAAATTTGGCAGGGACAAATTGCTGTAGGAACAGCAACACAAATGCCCTTCATCAACTGCTTCACCTGCCAAATTTAAAGGTTCCTAGTTCAAAGATGGGTCATCTGAGAAAGAGAACTCTAGTGCCCTTCTATTTTTCCTAACAGACACACCAAAAATAATAACCCCATAGCTTTGTTCTCAGAAACTGTTGAAGTATTTTAGTTAAAATTTAACAAAGGAATGAAAAGAAAGGGGGCAAAAAAAAGGCAAAAAACCCAGCCTGTAGCAAACACCGGTCTGGAAAAATTTTAAATCCAGAAGATTGTTTGAAAACCTGCAGGACATTGATAATGTATTCTCTATGTAATCCCCTTTATAACATGGGATACTAGTAATCCAACCTGTAATATCTTCTATGCCCTTAATTAACTGCTCTTTAACTTTTCATGACATTCTAAGTTTCGGTCTTGCTTTCTGTAGCCTGCTTGTGCTTTGGGCATGTTCCCATTTTCAAATTTATGTAAGAGTTGCATGCCAATTTGGGGAATTTAACAGTGGTATTTTAAAATTATTGTGAACTCCTAACTATTTTTGGCACCCAGGTCACCATTTAAAACTTTTTTGATCTTGAGCTCATTCAGTCAAGATTGATGGCTTGGTTTACTTGCTTTCCAGGGAATTTCTGACACATTTGCCAACAATCCATTATAATATCAGCCCTTGTAATTCTAGATTTTTGGATTGCTGTAGTCCCATATTTCTAGGTACAGCTGAATTGGCTGACCTATGTATGAACCACTGTTTCTGTATTTTACAGCCCAATTCAGCTTCTACTCACACAAGTAATTCTGCTGATGTTCTTAATATTAGTTGCTTCATCAAGGATTACTCACACAAGTAAGTCTTGCCAGACTAAGCCCTTAACTAGTAAAACTATCTCTGTAATAAAGACAATGTGTTTATGCTTTGCTAGATGCTGTTTAATTTTTTTTAATCTAAAAGTTCTTCAGGCACAAGACATTTAATGTAAATGAGAAGCAATTAGATTAACAAGGCTGTGTACTTAACTATGAACAGCCAATTAACCATTTCACTTCTAAAGCTAGCAACAGTATTTATTGAAAATAGCATTAAGATCTATATTCTCCAATTGGAATACAAATTCCATTCAGTTTTCATTACTGGCTATAATTTCAAAGGTGTTAACTTTCTTTTCAACTATGCTGGAAATATTTAGAATCCTAAGGCTTAGCAGGCAACTTGGTCTCTAATGAATTGCCATTTGGAACTGAACTTTTCCCTCTGCAGCACATGTGTTAATTTGTTATGTTTTCCATGCAGGACTTGGGATAACTTCTGCACAATATAGCAAAGAAGTGTCTTACCACTTATGACAAGAAGGAAAGAGTGCATCTGCTACTAAGAAGTTTTCAGCAGAAGAATGCTCTTTTTTTTTTTGTGACCCCTCTCAATTTAGACATCCCTGTCACTGCAGATCTCTGTTACAGCAAATATTGTTTGCAACAATGAAATGTTCTCTTGCAGATTATGCACCAGCAAGGAATCTGTCATGGCAGTTTAAATCAGCACCACTTATTTATTGCAAGTAATCATAAATGGTTTTCATTTTTCACTTAAATCTTCAGTAGTTTATAAGAAACCTTCTCAATATTTCCTTAGGCTGAATTTGAAAAAGTGAGTCTATTGTCCTCTCTAATCATTTATCATAGCCTCAGGTGTTACTTTACTGTGATTTCTATATGAGTCACTAATATTATCCTTCCTGTCCAGGAACTGGTTATGAAGCACACTATAACAGGGTGAGGATACAAAGTACATAGTTGATTACCCTTCTTTATGAAGTATTAATGTAACATAATTTCAGTGTGTCATTCTGAGTATAGCAGAAGTTAATAATGTTCTCCAACAAAAACAACTGTATAGATGAACTGTTGTTCAATCTAAACATAACAATCATTGTGAGAAGTGTAAGTTAGAATTTGGAGGTAACATTTCTGTGTTCAATCTACCAAAAATCAGTTTTAGGAGAAAACAAAAAACCAACAAAACCAACAACAAAAACCAACCCAAGTTACCTTATCACAATTTGTTAAAACAAATTTGTAAGACAAAACTGTCCATAGCAGTCTGCTGGTTTTGTAGAGTAACAGTGGCACTCCATGGTGAAAAGGTAGAACACAGCATAACTGAAGCGAAAGTGAAACATCTGAATTACTGCAAAGTCCTTTTTCTTTCCTTAACTTCTGCTATCAGTTACATCAGCTGAGCCAGAATCTGTTTCTGCCTTCTTCCTCAATAAATTTTAGATTGTAGCCCAGTTTTCTGAGGTAGCATTTATGTTACTTTTCAAAGGTGATGGGAACTGGCTTAATTCTTCTAGTAGTTTAAGAGGACACAGAATCAAAGTCATGCTCACAGGTAGGCCTTTTCTGTTTTCACTACCAAAAGGGTATTTATGTCTGGTGCTGTCACGTTACCAGAAGAATTGCACTGTATACCATTTACCTTTCCTGCCTTGGGATCCAGCTAACCCTTGCAATCCTGGAGGTCCCAAAATTCCATGTCTCCCTTTTTCTCCAGGTTCTCCTGGCAATCCCTGAGAACCTGTAGCTCCTGAGAGTGGAAAAAAAAAAAAATATCTGTGAATATGCAAATCTATTAAACTGTTTTTTTTTTTTCATGCTATGCAGCACACTGTGTGAAGCAGAGGTACCTGAAAGTGTATGGGAATGTATGAAGAGTTGATGGTTCTTGTTCTCTGAGACTCAGAGCAGACTATTGCTGCTGTCTATAGGTACTGAAATGGCTTTCAATACACGCCTTTATACGATCTCTGATTTCTCTAGCCTCCTCCACAGAGGTGCCTCCTCAGCTGCATTTTCATGTTCCATATCTCTTTTGAGCTGTTACATAGCACTATTTTTTAAACTTTGGCTTTACCTGGAAATCCAGGTATTCCTGGGTACCCAGGGTCACCCTTGGATCCTGGTCTTCCAGGTTGCCCTTGGATACCTGGCGAACCCTTCTCTCCTGGGAATCCACAGAGCCCTTAAAGAAAAAAAAAATAAAATCTAGCACTTATTTGTTTAAAGCTGCCCATTCTTCGTATCATGGTAAGTAAGTTTAAAATACAAAAGTTCAGTAACGGGTTTCTGGACTAGAAAAAGAATTTTATTCAAATCCTTCAGATCCTTGCATCTATTTATTAGCAAAGAATTATACTGATCTCTCTGGCGATACCTGGAAGAACAGAAATGGCTAGCGAGATACAGCCAAGCCAGGTTTTATTCTGGTAAGTATTGAAAAGTTCATCGGTGCTGTACTAGACAAACAGCAGACTCTACCTCTTATGTTCGTGCTAGCCATGTTGCACATTTTGATGCCTCTCCAATCCCTGTGTTTATAACTATAGAAAATACCGCTCAATGTGCACAGAAAGCAGAGCTCCCTCTCCACTAACAAAACTTAGAGAAAATTAGTTCTTAAGTCCAATTTTTTCTTCAGTCAGACAGAGATACCTGGTAATCCTGGATCTCCGGGAGGCCCTTTTCGACCACGTGTACCAAGCAGAGGAGTTGGGTCGCCTCTCTTGCCTGTTGAGGTACAATGACTTTCATTTCATGCAAGTGTCCTTTTCATCCACAAAACCAAAGCTGGACAATTTTGTAAGATCAGATAATTTACTCATAGATATTAACAGCTATAAAAGAAACTGAGAGATCACAGAATGAGAAATGCTTTGGCACATGCAAATTGTCTGCCAGCTCAGCTTGTCTTGAAGTACTAATTCAGTTTGTGTTTACTATGATTCCTGGCAGTATTCACGTAAACTTCCTGTAATTAAAAACAAACAAACAAACAAAAAAAAAAAAAACCACAAAAACAGAAACAAAAATTATGGGAACTTTCCCGATACTGAAAGCATATACCGGAAATGAAAGATATTGCATGTTATTGCCTATAACAATTTATTAAACAGAGAGAACTTATGTAGGTTTGTGAGGTTGTGCAAAATCAATACAGTGTGAGTCTGTTGACTCAGCAAAGACCTTTTAGGGCCTAGCTGGGGACTTTAAGCCAGCACACCACCTTCTCTCTGTCTGTACTGAAATTCCTGTTTATCAAAGAATCAGTAATTCCATGCAATTCTGCCTTTTATTGTCTGTATAAATGCCTGACCTCTCCTACCTATTCATGCTGTCTCCAGCTTCATTGTCTGATTTTGGTGTGAAGAGTTAAGAGGAAATATCAAGTTCAAGTGTTGCTAGTAATCCCCTGCCATAGCAATCCCCACCTTTACTGGCTATTTCCTGCTTTAGTTTTAAGGATAACTTTTCCAGTAAATTTGTTTTCAATACACTTCATTTTTGTTGTTCTTTTTTTGTGGGAATATATTCCCTGGCTGAAAAGGTCTTGAATTTTTGAAGAAATGGAAAATGTAACTGAGAAAATAATTTCTCATGTTCCCTTAATGTTTTTTCCAGGCAATGATTTAATTTTGTTATTTATTAGTAATGCAATCCTGCTCCAAGGAAATCTGGAATATGATGGATGACACCATTTTGCATTTCTTCAAAACACTTTTAAAAATCTAAATATTAAATTTTTCAGAGTAATCTCTACCTATGTAAAAAACAATATGCAAAACTTCATCTTTTCAACTGAATAATTTTACGTGCATGGGTATGAACTCTGCCTGATTTGTTACACTACACTTTCAGAAATCATAGCCTGAAAAATACTGAAAATCAGTGATATAAAAGAAATTATAAATCATGTTAGAATATGTAAAAAATTGTATGTATCTGTATAATACCATACCATAATACCCTAATGATTGCATTTTCTCTTATTTGATTTGACAAATTTTACAGCTCCATAAGAGTGGATTTTTACATGTGTTTGATGGAATTTTTAAACTCTCTGAGATCTGACACCAGTTTATCTTCTAAATTAAACCTACTTTAAAAGGAACAAACTGTTAAAGAATATACTGAAATGCAAATTCTGCCTTCAGGTAAGTCAGACTTGTTTCTAATGACATTCATGTTTTAATTATTTTCACTTCTGTCCTGCTTCCCCTTTTCAAGTGAGTCCTCACCATCTATCAGAGCATATGCATCCTAACAATACTGCTCTTTTCAAAAGCATGTCTATATAAATTCATTACCTTTAGATCCTTTTGGGCCAGTCAGTCCTGGATTTCCAGGGATTCCTGGTAAGCCAACGTCACCCTGATTTTTTTAAAAAACAAAAGCGTTTGACATATGATATGTGTAGCAGGAATGATCTATAAGAGCATCTGGTTCTCTTACACTGGTAAACGGACCAGCAATCAATATGAATAGCAAAACTGTATCTTAAGCTCAACAGAAAAGCATGCTGTCTTTGTTACATGTCTAACACTGACCACTAACACTTCCAAGAAGCTGTAGATTAGACTTGCTAATCATTTTGAATTTGTGCTTTTATAGCTTATGCTAACTTCTGGCTTGAACAGCTTAAATTCCCCACAGATGGCTTGAGTAATTTGATTTAAAAGGTACCATAAAAATGTACCAAATACTGTTGTATATTACCCAAAATTTACTATGAACATTAACCAGAAATATGATGTAACAGTAAAAATGCAAAGATTTCTCTATTTTTCCTTTTGAATAATGACCTATAATCAGCAAAACACAGATTATCTCTTCAAAGAAATACAAGACAAGTGAAGATATGTCCCTTTACCAAAAACCAACTGTGCTTTATGCTTCATGTAATCTCACTGCCTGTCTACCTAGCATACAAGCCAGTGAAGAATTTTACCCTATAACCATATGTGCTCTATGTATCGTTTTGTATATTTGTTCTTGAGCAGTATTGCTTGCCTGGGTTCTGTTTCGTGCAAGTTGTCGGTGTGGGCACAGAAGACTTGGTTTGGCTTGTCTATTGGCTTGGCTGCTCCACATAGCAAGATATGAAGAAGCAGCTATATATTAACTTCATACTTGTGCTGCTGCTATGTTATGATCTTTGCAGTAAGTGATTTGTCAATCTGTTTTTAGGAATAATGTTAAAGACTTGATTGTGCATCCATTTTTTGCCCCAAGTGCAGTGTAGCCTGGACTTCCACCAAGTGGCAATATAACAAAATCACAACGTGCAGCTAGGAGAGAGGGGAGAGGCCCTTTGTTGACTGACTACAGTTCCTACTGAAGTGTAATCAAAGCATTGAAGTGTTGCGTTAAGGAAGTTACCTTTCCTATCATATGGACAGTCTCTTCTCAGGAGGAACATCTAACGGGTAAGTACAAAAGAAGTACCCTTCATCGTATTTCTTGGAGGCAGGAGATAACTGCAAAGTCCAGGACAGATCACTACCACTTTGTTTACCTGGTCACCTGGTTGTCCTTGAAAACCTGTAATTCCTTTAAAGCCCTTTGGTCCTGGGAAACCCCATGATCCTGGAAACCCCATCAGTCCAGTGTCACCATGGTCACCTGGCAGTCCTGGGACACCATTCTTCCCTGGAAATCCTGGCATGCCTCTGAAACCAGTACTGCCTTTTTCACCTGAAGTTTTGTAGAACAAGATAATAACCAATATAGTCAAGCCATTATTTGACACTTATTTTGAATATGGCTATGCTTTCACACTTTGTGTATCAATCTTAGTAATTGTCTGAAGAAAGCAATCTGCTAGTTTAAGAATCTATAGACACAGTAATGCTGCTGGATGTTACTGCAGCTATGAGTCCAAACCTGTGAAAAACACCAGTGATTTATATCAGCTTTCTTTTATGAATTTACCTCTTTCACCTCTAAATCCGTTCTCACCAGGAAACCCTGGTTCCCCCTTTTTTCCTTTCTCAAGACGGATGTTAATGCAGCCACTGTCTCCTGGAGGCCCTCTTTCACCTTTGAACCAAACATATGGAATGTAAGTAAATCCTCATGAGTGACATGTCCTGAAAATGAATTTTAGTGACAACTTCCCTAACAGAGAAAGCCTTCAAATACTAATGCAGTTCTCAGTTGTTTCAGCAGGCTCACTGCTAACAGAATTTATTATCCTCTTGCTTTTTAGTTAATTCAGTAGTAACTCAGGTGATGTTAAATCATAATTATTCCCTGCTTGTCTGGAATATGAAAGATGGCAATTGTATTGTCCACTCCACAGGGTACTCTCTGTGATTGCACCTTGGAGATGGTTATTCTCTTTCCTATATTAGTATTTAGAGATTATTTTCTGTACGTTTCATGTAGACTGAAGAACACAGATGTGTACAGGACAAAAGTCAAGGTTTGTTTGAATAAGTGATCTTACTCTGATTTAGTGGTAAATGCACCTATTGATCAGAGTGAAATTAATTTTTCTTTAGTTATTTTTCATTATGTGAAGTAAGTGAGATAACTGGATTTAGTATTTAGTATCTCTGAAAACAGAACCGAATATACCCTTATAACAAGAAGAAAAAGTAAATACATTCCTAGCACAGTCTAAACATAGCAGTAATGTAACTAGAGAGTGAAGCGGATTTTTACAAACCTTTTATTCCCGTATCCCCACATTCTCCATTAGGCCCAGGTGGACCCACTTTTCCTTCTTCACCTTTTACACCAGAGATTCCCATTGGGCCTTGTGTTCCTGGGAGTCCTGGGAATCCTTGGGGTCCTTGAATCCCTTTGCTTCCTGGTAATATTAAATGTTTTATTTACATATTCAGTCTGCTATGCTGTTGCTGTCATATTCTAAGGAGGAGTATAAAGCAAAAGGCAGGAAGTTTAGTAGGACTCCTTAGGAAATCAGCAAAGCTAGAGAACCAGTAGTTGGAGCATGGCTTCATGCCAAGCTCAAACTTGTCTAGAAATCCAGATTGCCTTAAAACAAACATCTTTCCCCCTCCCTGCTGCCACCCTGGAGATTTAAGCTACACTTACTACTAAAGCAGTTATCCCCAACACATTTTAAATACAATAAATGCATAGCCTTACACACCACCAGATTTTGCATGTGGCTACTGAAAATCACGACTCCTACTCTCCAGATGACAGACAAAGGAAAACAGAATTTTGCTACGGTTACTCAGAACTTTTGCCTGTTACCCAGTGATGATTTGGGACCAAGGTCACATTTTTTTTGTAAGTATTGGACGTAATGTGAAGCTATTTCTCCACTTACTCATAGAATCATAGAATCATTTAGGTTGGAAAAGACCTTTAAGATCATCAAGTCCAACCATTAACCTAGCACTGCCAAGTCCACCACTAAACCATGTCCCTGAACACCACATGTGTACATCTTTTAAATACCTCCAGGGATGGTGACTCAACCACTTCCTTGGGCAGCCTGTTCCAATGCTTGATAACCCTTTCGGTGAAGAAATTTTTCCTAATATCCAAACTAAACCTCCCCTGGCACAACTTGCTGCCATTTTCTCTTGTACTATCGCTTGTTACTTGAGAGACTGACACCCACCTTGCTACAACCTCCTTTCAGGTAGTTGTAGAGAAGATAAGGTCTCCCCTCAGCCTCCTTTTCTCCAGGCTAAACAACCCCAGTTCCCTCAGCTGCTCCTCATAAAACTTGTGCTCTAGACCCTTCACCAGCTTTGCTGCCCTCTCTGGACATGCTCCAGCACCTCAATGCCTTTCTTGTAGCGAGTGGCCCAAAACTGAACACAGTATTCAAGGTGCAGCCTCACCAGTGCCAAGTACAGGGGGACAATCAGTTCCCTAGTCCTGCTGGCCACACTTTCAGATACAAGCCAGGATGCTGTTGGTCTTCTTGGCCACCTGGACACACTGCTGGGTTGTATTTAGCCAGCTGTTGACCAGCACCCCCAGGTCTTTTTCAGCTGGGCAGCTTTCCAGCCACCATTCCCCAAGCCTGTAGCATTGCAGGGGGTTGTTGCTACCCATCTGCAGGACACAGCACTTAGGCTTGTTGAACCTCATACAGCTGGCCTCAGCCCATCAATCCAGCCTGTACAGATCCCTCTGCAGAGCCTCCCTACTCTCAAGCAGACCAACACTCCTGCCCAACTTGGTGTCATTTGCAAACTTACTGAGGGTGTACTTGATCCCCTTGTCCAGATCATTGTTAAAATTATTATGCAGAACTGGCCCCAGTACTGAGCCCTGCGTACCCCACTTGTGACCAGCCACCAACTGGATTTAATTCCATTCACCACAGCTCTCTGGGCCCAGCCATTCAGCCAGTTTTTTACCCAGTGAAGAGTACACCTGTCCAGGTGTACTGGGCAGGAGAAATTTCTCCAGGGTATTTCTCCAGGAGAAATCTGTGGGAAATGGTGTCAAAGGCTTTACTAAAGTCTGGGTAGAGAACATCCACAGCCTTTCCCTCACCCACTAAGCAGGTCACCTTGTCGTAGAAGGAGACCAGGTTAGTCAAGCAGGACCTGCCTTTCATAAGCCCATGCTGACTGGGCCTGATTGCTTGTTGTCCTGTATGTTCCATGTGCTGGCACTCAAGATGATCTGCTCCATAACGTTCCCTGGTACCAAGGTCAGGGTGACAGGCCTGTAGTTCCCTGGATCCTCCTTCCAGCCCTTCTTGTAGGTGAGTGTCACATTTGCTAACTTCCGGTCACCTGGGACCTCCCAGGTTGGCCAGGACTGCTGATAAATGATTGAAAGTAGCTCAGTGAGCACTTCTGCCAGCTCCCCCAGCACCCTTGGGTGATCCCATCCTGCTCCAGAGACTTGTGTATGTCTAAGTCATGTAGCAGGTTGCTAACTATTTCCCCTTGAATTATGGGGGTTTCATTCTGCTCCCCATTCCTGTCTTCCAGCTCAGGGGGCTGGGTACCCAGAGAACAACTGGTCTTACTGTCAAAGATGGATGTAAAGAATACATTAAGTACCTCAGCCTTTTCCTCATCCTTTGTCACTGTGTTTCCTCCTGCATCTGATAAAGGATAGAGATTCTCCTTAGCCCTCCTTTTGTTGCTAATGTATTTACAAGAAACATTTTTTACTGTCTTTTACAGCAGTAGCCAGTTCTAGTTGGGTTTTGGCCCTTCTAATTTTCTCCCTGCTTAACCTCATGACATCCTTGTAGTCTTCCTGAGTTGCCTGCCCCTTCTTCCAAAGCTCATAAACTCTTTTCCTGATTTCCAGGCAAAGCTCTCTGCTCAGCCAAGCCAGTGGTCTTCCCTGCCAGCTCGTCTTCCGGCACATGGAGACACCCTGCTTCTGCTCCTTTAAGATTTCCTCCTTGAAGAATGTCCAGCCTTCCTGGACTCCTCTGCCCTTCAGGACTGCCTCCCTCCCAAGGGACTCTGTCAACCAGTCTCCTAAACAGGCTGAAGTCTACCCTCCAGACGCCCAAGGTAGCAGTTCTGCTGACCCCTCTCCTTACTTCTCCACGAATCCAATACTCATCAGTATACAGTCACAGACTGCATCATTAAAGGAGATTGTCTGGACGTAACAAAAAGCATATTGTTCTTATTATAGCATATTACAACAACAACCTCTTACAAATAGTCAGGAAATAATACGTGGAAATATGTCAGTGTTGTAAAACAAGTAAAGCACCAGGATGCACCAAGATGCATCAAACTATTTCCATCCCTTTGTATTATAAGAGAAAGAACAAAGGATGCTGTTGTTATTGCCTCTACCCTCTTGCAGGGTCTTGTTCTCAAAGTTGGAAAGGGAGGAGGGTGCAAAGTACTTCCTAGCTTTAACAGCAGTAGAAATAGCTCCCTCTACAAGAGAAGTTATAGATGAGGTGGTTTGTGGGATGTTTAACATACCTGTTTCTCCTGGGAAACCAGGTGGTCCTTTATTGCCTGGAAGTCCCGGAAGTCCTCGGGAGCCTGGAGGACCTGGGGGACCTTGTGAGCCAGAAGAGCCTTTGAGACCTTTGATTCCAGGTGGCCCAGCTAGGCCCCTATCTCCCCTCTGACCTTTGAAGCCTGGTAAGCCTGAGAAAGAGTTTTAATCTGTGTATGTAAATGCAGGAAAAGGGTTCAGCAATTGTACTAAGAAGTAGAAAGTGATAGATTTTGGTATAAATATGAACATCATCAAACATGGCAAAATAACTTGGAAACTTTGCTACCATGCTGGCTCTGCCTAGATTTTTCACCTGAAATGTTTGTTTTCTTGTATTTATTTAGTAAGAGACATATCATTAGAAGCACCCTGTGAAAAATCCCTACTAATTCATAAATACTTTTGATATATATGTCTCCTAGCTCTCCCTAAATAACACTTCCATTCAAGAATAAGAAAGATTAAAGTATCACAGTAATGACAGGAGCTCAGTTAAGTTACTCAGGACATCAGAATAAGAGATAACTCTTCTGTTTACTACCTGACAGTGAACACACTGTGATCTGGCCAGTTAAGGAACCGTATGGGAAGGGCAGAAAAGTTGGGAAACATCTGAGATGCACACTATACATTCCTTAAGGAAATGTGCAAAATGTAACGTACACCCTCACTAATGAGCAGCACCCATCTTATAGCTGTGTCGTGTACCTTGAGGTCCTGGCAGGCCCATAACACCTCTGAGTCCTGGTGGCCCTGGTAACACCGTGTCACATGGTGGACCAGGGAAGCCTGGACAGCCCGGTGCTCCTGTGTCACCTTCTGGGCCTCTAAAACCTTTGGCACCTGGAAATCCTGGGGTACCAGGCTGTCCTGGAAACAAAAGATATTGTAAAATGTTTTACTTCCATTACTATCCCTCAGAATTCCCAATTGTAATTTTGAAATTTACATGTTCGTTATTGTAATATATTTCTTAACATCTAGTTTTTGCATAGTTTGTGCAAACTTACGCTTTTCTGCAATTTAGAATTGGCTGTTGTGGAGAGCGTCTTTCTTTAAGGAACAAACGTGAATTCAACTCTCACCTACAGGTGAGGACAACTTTACAGCACAAAAAGCTAGGTTCTGATGCACAGGAGCAGAATGGAAGGAGCTCACTGGCCTGCACCAGCTACACAGCACTGGGGTCAGTTCGATAGGTGTTCCCTGCACAGAAAGGGGGGGTGTCTGCTTAGGGCCAGGCAAAAGAAGACCCATAAAAGGAAACAGCAACATTGGCCGTGAAGTGGGAAGGAAGTGGCACTGTGGAGACATCTGCAGCAACCAGCAAAACTTTCCTGCAGAAATGATGAGTGTAGTGCCCAAGATACTGATGATTATATTGTATAACCCTGGGCAAACAAGTTCACCCCTCTCTCCCTGAGTGTTCTCCCACCTTTTGCCACTCTTTTCAGATTTGAGTAAGTGATCTGAGGCAGGGACTATCTGTGTGGCAGAGTGGGAGGCCCTAAGCACAGATGGCCACTAAGCAGCAGGTAACAGTAGTAAGAATAGGAAGCTGCGCTGTTGCTCCATGGACTGGGTAAAGGCATCCTCCCCTTCCTGCAGTGCAGATCTCCTCAGGGGCTGATCAACCTTAACTGTAAACATAAAACCAGGGTGTACCCTTCACAGTCACTATTATGGATCCAGATAAGAGTTAGTTTTATCTGAATCAGGACCGACTTTGCTCAGATTTTCTCCTCTGAACACATGGAAATGCTTCATAAAAACTGGCTCATACCTCTAAGCCCAGGAATGCCTGGATCACCCCTTGCTCCTTGTGCACCAGGGGGTCCTGGCAGTCCCCTGCTGCCTGGGATTCCTGGAGGACCATACGTGGTATCGCCTGGAACACCCTTCTGACCATCTATGCCAGGTGGACCTGGAGGGCCTTTTTTACCATCAACTGTAGATCCTCTTTCACCTTCATCACCAGGATCACCAGCTTTGCCTCGAAAGCCTGTTGATAGGATTTTTAAATTCAAATAGGGCATAATTCAGAAGTTGTGGGGGTTTTTTCCCTCCAAAACCATGGAACATTCTAATGCAAATTTAACCAGAATTAAATTATTTTGCACAGAAGAATAACATCATATATTAAATTCAGGTTTCTCGTTTACAGCTAATGATACATGAGGATCGAAGGAGGTAAGTATTCCTGTCGGAAGGACAGCGGTTTTCTTTGGGGCAGCATCATCTATCCTGTGTACTGCGCTCTTGTCCAGTTCAATCCCTTTGCTAAAACAGTACTAATTGTTCTCAGTTTTCTGAGAATATTTTCTCTCTGGACACTGAACTTCAGGTTACTGCAGCGCCTGCAATGCTGGAGGAAAGAAAGGGAAACTGGTAAAGATTCCTCTTCCATTAGCTTTCGTTGAAATGTCCTTCCTATTCTATTCTACCATGGTAGCTACCTTACCCTGCATGTATGCATAACGGCTTGACCAGCAGGTTTCCTGGATTCAGAAAAGCACAATTCACCTTCTGGCCCAGGGATTCCTGCTCCTGGCCTGCCTCGATGGCCTTTTTGCCCATGAAAGCCATTTAGTCCAGGATGACCGGGGAGTCCTTTTAAACCCTTTGGTCCTGGAGACAGAAAGAAAATATGTAAAAAAACTGACAGAGCTCTAAAATGTGGGATCTAAGGAAACAGTATTGCATCTTTATCCCATGCATATTCATGTACTCTGAAGACAAGTGGATTTCATCTGCTTCTAACATATTATGGGCAAGAGCCACCACCCAAGTCACAACCAAATACATGGTTGCTGTTTTTCTAAATGGACTTGCTCCCTAATCCATAAACAGCAGACTGCAAATCACCAGAGTAAATTAGAAAAAAAATAATCTCCTATAACATTTTGATGTTACATGAAATCAATGGTGTTAACTCAAATTCTTGTATTCTCCTGTGCTATATGCTGCTTCTGGAATGGTGCAGATGTGCTTAATACACTAATCCTTGTTCTTTCATGTCTCTATAAATTTTAGCTACCACCCACAATACTGATGTCAAGGAGCTGTGTAATACCATATTAAGCAGCTTGAAAATCCAGTATCTCCAGTTGTTCTGATCAGAATTTTCTGGGGTATTTCAAATGTTTTGGAGATGATCACAAGCAACATTTTGCCAGTTCCTGGATGAGTTCTTTGAATTTAAATAAAGTTGAATGAGTTGAAGTAATGGTACTAAGTATTCAGATTTTAGGGTTCAACTGCAACTTGCCATGAGCAATACAGTTTTAGAAATTACAGGCTTGCAGCATATCTTTGCCTCGCACACCTCTTTTTCCTGGTATCCAGATGTACATATTCTAGTTCTTATCCAGTGCCAGCCATCTGCATATTTTACAGACTCATGCATTTTATCTGAGGCAGGACAGAGTTTCAAGCTACCTTCATTCATCCATTTCTATGGAGGCAGCCTGCACACCTCTTAATCATGCAAACTGCTGCTGTCTGGCCCTTGATTCTATTAGATGAGTATATTCCTGTGTATTTGCAGTTTTACATTTTGAGACATGTATCTGTTGAAAAACTGTAATAATGTACCTTTTTAGGACAGCTTCTTTTTTTAATTAGCAACTTAAAACTCCATTTCAATTAAACCGAAAAATTCTCCCATCTGTAAACATACCTTGAACACCTTTAAAACCTGGGGGACCTGGACTTCCAGGGTATGGTAATGTAATGCAGACAGTCTCACCTGAAGCAAGAGGGAGAAAGAAATTGGCCTATTTCATTTTAGAATAAATGAAGTCTGAACATTCACTGTAATATTTCTGTGGAACTAACCAACCAGATGTGCAAAGGTAAAGAGAAGGGACTGTTTATGCACATTGTTATTTCCGTATTACTTAAGGTTTGATGAAGAATCTTAAAATATACTTTTCTTGACACTTATTTTGTATAGAATATTGGTAATGATTCAAATTGTTGTAATACAGTTGTATTCTGTAAAGACAAAGATTTTTTTTTTACTTGACTCAGAAATTTGTCTTTACAATAGTCTCTGTTGCAAGAAAGAAATAATATTTTCATCTCCATTCTATGTACATTTCTGGTTTACACATACGCTATCAGCGTACATTTTTTTATTTTGGTAGGAATTTCTTGAAAACAAAAAAACAGACCAAGCCTTATGTATGAGTTGTATTTTCCAGCTCCTTCAGCAAAAAAGCATTGCCTTGCAAATCCTCACACTCAGGAATACTCTTAACTCCAGAAAATAATTCCTCTGATAGTGTGCAAGTGGCACTTTGCAGGTTTAAGGCCCCTAGCAACTCATATTCTCACCAGTGTCTGCTGCTGTTTCACATGACCACTGAGCTTGCCAAAACTGATTTTCACTAGGAATGGATAACACTATATATAATATATGTGAAACCATAATGGATGCTAACAAACATGTATTTTGTTATTTAGTTCCTAATGTAAACATTCAGAATTACCTTTCTGGCCCTTTGGACCAGGTGGCCCAACATTACCAGTATCACCAAAGTCCCCAGGGCTACCTCGGACTCCTGGAGGGCCAGGAAACCCCAAACCAGGCAATCCCATCTGTCCTTTTACCCCAGGAAGTCCCGGAACCCCAGGGAATCCTTTATCACCCGGCAGTGGTACTCCAGAATCGCCCTAAAAGAAAGAAATTGTTGGTAAAAAAATAACAGGACCTAATTTCTTTCTTCTCTTTGATTATCAAAAGCCATGTTAGAGAATTATCTGGAGAAACCACTTTTCCACAGTTAAGTGACTACACGGATGATACTAGTTTTAAATATTCAAAGTCAATAGGAATAAAGGGTAAAGTTTTGTGGATTTTTTTCCTTCCTGATCCTATAATATCAGCACCTAGTATATGCAGAAATTATATTCAGGAATATTAAAATAAACAGTTAATACTTCCAAGGAAATAATTTTTCAACAGATAAAAACTATGATTTTTCATCTAGGCTAACATAAAATTATAGAAGTGGTTAATCTGCTAGGAATGTGAAATAAAATGGTACTTTTCATTAGGTAGCTAGTCCTTTCATAAGACAATATGTTAACTGAAATGGAAGAAAAATCTGAGAAAGTCAGATGTACCTCAGCTCCTTTCTCCCCAGGCAATCCTAGTTCCCCATCTCTGCCGTTGTTACCTCTTTGGCCTGGAAATCCTGGAACCCCACTAGGACCTCTTTCACCTTTTATTCCTTAAAACAATTTGAAAAAAATGAAGTATAATATTTGCAGTAAGTTTTGGGTTTTTTTATTTTTGCTCAGGTAAATGCTGGGTAACCATTCATCATATCTGTATGATAATTTCCAGTTCCTGAATTTACATTTCCCTTAATGAGGTATTTTAGGTTTAGGAAGGCAGTATGTACTTGGACATCTTACGGAACAACTTGGGTCTCTCTGTGAAAGACGTGTTTACAGGCACCACAAGAATGTGGCTTTTGTTCATGCTATATACAGAGTGAAAATATTTTGTTATTGAAATCAGTCAGGGTTTTATTCTGGATTTCAGTGAAATCAGGATATAGCAATGCCATGTGATGCAGAATACTTGCATCAATATTCCCAAAAGGTTTTTATTTTTTTAATTTTTTTACCTCTAGATTTCTCTTGCACTAATATTTTTGAAAATGTAATTTTTGCATAAAGGACAATAAAACTATTCTAACCCAAAGATTCATTTTGCTGTGTGAAGAAATCCTTTGCAAATAAACAGCAAATGTTTTGCCCTGCTCCAACATCTGTAAACAAACACAGGCATCCAAAGCTAAGCTAACTTTTCACAAACAATAAGATGGACAATCTTTTGTCTGAATAATTAGTTTAGCATTTCTAAGTTTTGCCATCAGATTGCTGTAATTTGCTGTTCTCTGTTTCTTTTGCTTTTGCAAATCGTAACTGTAACTGTGGAGAAGTTTTGATCTATTTAATTACAAGAATTTCAGTTGTGCAACTGGTGGCCTATTGTTTCTCTTCAATGCCTGGTCAAGAGTAATTTTTAGAAATAGGAGCAGGAATCTGAATAGCCATTGAGACTTTGAGTTTTTCCCAAGAAGGATGTTGATGGTTTAAGTTGAGATAACAGCTGGGATACTGACATATGACACTTAAGGAGGTGGCTTCTGTACAATAATAGTTCTTCATGCTTTCATGTTAATTGTATTCTGCTTAGTCTTTACTATACAGACCTCTGTGAGAGCCTATCAATCACATGACATGAAAAGTCATTTGTTAGCATTAATAACAAGCTGTTAAAACTGTTTTATGGCTCAACTATAAAGTAAAAAACACAAAACACTGTGTTGATCTTGTGTTTAGCGAGAAGAAGATGAGCAAGATGGTACCAAGAAAGCAGCTTGGATAAACATGACTTCAGTAATTCACCAAACTAATGACTTTAATATTAAAGAGTAGATGAATATGGTTTTCTCATGCTATTGCCTAGATATTGTATAGGAAACAAAAAGGCTAATGAAAAAACTTGTGTTTACCTTTTATTCTAACTCTTCCTGGATCACCTTTCTCTCCTTTTTCACCATGTTGTCCAGCAGAACCAGGTGTCCCCTTACCATTGACAAAAAACAAAACAAAACAAAAGTTGTCAGTTATCTCCAGCAAGAAATCAGTGTGGGAATCGAGGGGAAAATCAGATATTTATCTCTGGCTCTTGCATTGTTTCCCCCAACCAGACCAATTAAAGTAACATGCCAAAAGAAATGCTTATGTCTTTTGATGACTTATAAAGAGGTGTGTGAACAGCCGCTGGCCTTTTCACCTGACTCTGCCAAATGAACAGATGCACAGCTGTAAGAAATTTTAATGCTAGAAGAATTGGATCCATGGCTGTATACAGCTGTGACTGTAAATGCAAGAATATTAAGATGCAAACGATTCACAAACTCTTCCCATGCAGACTTCAACCCACAATCCACCGAGGCTGCCCAGGAGGGGAATCGCTGGCGTGCAGTGCCTGCTGGATGAGGTTGTCCTCCCAGAAGTGACCGTGGCAGTAGGTAAGTGGTGCTTTTTTTACTGAGTGAAAGCCCACAAAGCTGCCAATAAAATTTTTATCTATGTCTAGTTACGTACCGGGTATTGTCAGAAGAATCTATGACTTTACAGGTTTAGAGGGGAAAAGAAGTACTTTTCCGTATCTTTATGCTGATTTGTACTCTCAACTCTCCAAGCTGAGTGTGGTTTGCATATTATCATTGGTGAGGGGCTGATCTTGCAACAGCACATGTGGGTAAATATATTTTACCATGTAAAATTTACATAGAAGGCCACTAAGGTTGAAAAACTGGGGTATTATTTAGCTGGTTTCCTCTGTTATTCAGAATCTTTCACTAAGAAATAGGTGGAGAAAATATAATTTATAATGTGATTGTAAATCCTGACAATTGTAAAACAGGGAGGAGACTTCTGAAAAATGTCATGTATCTGAAACTAGCAGTGACTATTTGTTAAAATATTTAGATCTTCAAGTTCCAGTGACCAGTTATTGGTGTCTGAAAAGCAGAATGAGATATTTAGGAAGAAAAGAGAGCAGAAAAATGGAAAAAGTATATATGTAGGAAATTCATTAGACCAAAGCACTTCTGTATCAAAGTGAATTATTTCTTTCCAAACTGATTACTTTGTCCTTGTTTCTTACTTAAGTAATCTAAGAACACCAAAGTGTTTAGGACAAGGCTTCAAGCTTTATTTCAGACCCACAAGGGCTAAAGCATACTTTCAAAAGTAGCAAAAAGATCAAAATCTCACATAATCCACTCAGGTAATAGGATTTTAAGAAAAGAAAAGAAGAAATGAAAACCTTGCAATTAAACTATTGGAACTAGAGTAATAGAGCCTCTCCACCTCCTTCTCTCAGTCTCACAATGGTTTGGTTTTGTTTTCCTTTTTCTTTTGAAAGAAAATTTTCTGGAAACTTTTAAGCAGTTTCTCATGTGAAAAAGAGTTCTGCTATCAAAACAAAACAAAACCTCAAAAAACCCAAAACAGTCATAAAGCCAAGCACATCTATGTATATTTTCAGAGAAATAGCTCTCATACACAAGGAAGTATATTTAAAACTCCCTCTATTTGACATCATTTTGGTATGCAGCATCCTGGATGTACAGTCCACATGCCAGACCAGAACAAGTGAAACAAAATCACAGCAAGTTCAATAAATCATCTTATAATGTATTCCTGAAGCAGTTAGATTAAGTGGTATTTTGAATTATTGCTCAATGTGAGGAATAAGATAAACTATATGAATCACATTAAAGAAAATAACTCTGTTTCCAAAAGTAATGGCTAGTTTCACCAAGTTAGCCAACAAGCATCACCCAGTAAATTATTGACCCAGTAAACATATAGTGCTTGAGCTCAAATTTACTTTGTTAATCCTGCAAACTGCCAATATTAAAGTAGAAATACACATCTGACCTAAAGGTATCTTTTATATATTTCTTAATTACTTTCTTCCCCCCACCTTGCCATGAAAAATCTTTATCGTTTTTTTCCATGAAAAACTGGATGTCAGATTTGTTAATGCTGAAATGAACTGGTCTTAGGAAAAAATTAACATTACGTGCTGCTGTCAAATGATTCCAGTACTCAGAATCTTTACTACCAGAAAGTTCATTCAGTTTCTGCTCTTGAGGAACTTGAAATTAAATTGTTACATTGCAAGGAAGCTATTCAAGCAAATGAAAAGTCTTTATTTTGATGGTTAATTTTTCCTTCTAAGAACTATTAAATGAAGGGCAAATTTTTTATTCCATTTCCGCTTCATTGCTAATATGTATGTTGGAGAGAGACAAGGCATGGCCTATAGTGGCTGATCCTTGTGGAGAACAAACTTTGGCTGAATAGTGGCTGAAAATGGGAGATGATAAAGTGATATGTAACAGTAAAGGGATAAACACTAACAAACAGCAATGCCTTTCAGACTCTGTGGGAATGAAGCACTCTACATTATGTTCAGGCTGCCTCATAATATAAATTAAACATATCAAATTAATTAAGCTTTTCAATTAATTTTTAAAAAAGGAGTAAAGAAAATGACTTGAAATGCCTCAATAAAATCAAGGGTTCCTTTTTCTTCAGACCTTGGCCCTGCCCCCAGATGGATGTTGATATAAAATCCATCTTGACCTGCTGACATCATACAATTTTTTGCCTCAATAAGATTTTGCTGGAAATGCTTTCCTTTGAAATAACTGAAAAATCATCTTCAGTGGAGCAATTTGTGCATCTACAATTTTTTCAAGAAAAACAATGGGTATTCAAAACTACAAGTAAAAACAAGTCAAAACAAAACAAGATGAACATTCACCAGCTCTCCTAAGCCTCCTGACCCCCCACAAACACAGCATGGGATTCTGTCCCTCAGTGTAAAACTCTGTCCACTGCCGCAAGGGAAATCAGATAGAAGCTAATAAAATGCATCCTCCAACAAGACTGTAATAAACAAAAGTAGATAAAGCTTTCAGATAGTTTTCCAGGGCAGTTCCTCCACCTCTCTGCTGAAATGCCTCCTGCATAAGTGGTAACTTGATGTTATTTATTCACTGAAGCTCATGAAAACTACTCACAGGGAGCCCTGGTGATCCCATTGCACCAGACAAGCCCGGGTCGCCCTTTTCTCCATGTCTTCCAGGGTATCCCATTTGTCCTTTCTTTCCTTGAGTACCTGGAGGTCCTGGCAAACCACGGCGACCAGGAGGACCAGCACTACATGAGCAGAGGCCTTGATTTCCTACATGAATGTGTCAAAATTACATTAAAACAGTTGCAAAATGAATACACAAAAAATAACACTGCCCTTTTCCTTTTCTGTGTGAGTATTGCACAGATCATTTTCTTTCATTATGTCCTCCCAAGGAGTGAAGCAGATCAGTCTCTTTTTACAGTGCTGAATAACTGCTGCGCTGACATGACTCTACTGACTTAAAAGCCCCAATGCCAACAGGCCATTTAATTCCACACTTTGATGGGCCTTATCCTCCAAGTTACCATAAACTTCTTGCAAATTTAGGTCTGATGTATCTGGCAAAGGTCTCATGTTCAAATTGTTGCTATCCAGGCATACTTACCCTTTTCTCCTTTTTCACCTTTTCTTCCCGGAAGGCCTATCTGACCTTTTGCTCCAGGTTCTCCAGGGATCCCTCTGTCAGTACAGATTATACCTTTGAAAAAACAAATTGTACAGCTAGTATAAATCAGGTTGACTGTTTCCACAGCTTAGATCACATGTTGTCCGCTCCCTTATCTTGCTATCCTTATGTGAGAAGCTAAAGATTTTATGAAATGTTTTACAAGCCATTGCTTATAGATCACACCATAAGAGTCAGTCTGGCTACAGCTGATGTTGACACATTGTTTTTTCATTGCTACTACTTCTTCCTTTTTCGACTGTAGAAATTTATGACTCTTGTTTCTTTACTAAAGCATGCTGATTTGGGTTTCCTCCCCAGTTTGCTGTGTTTTTAACTTCAGGTGATATATTTTTAGGGACATTTTTCATATATGTTACTTTGTGGGCTTAAATCACACAGAAAACTATGAAAATCTTGACATTTCACTGATTGATAACTAATAGGAAAAACATGTTTTCTATATCACATGTAAAGTTTGATATATCTGTCAAAATTCACTTTTCACCTCTGTGTTTTCTGTAGGACCAACAACAGCAATGAATCTATTAATATGCAGAATAATATTCATGCCATATAAATTGCTGTTAAACCTACTGGGTAGTCCAGGTAAGCCTTGTCTTCCTGGCTGTCCTGGTAGGCCGGGTGGTCCAGGAAATCCAGGTCTTCCTGGGATTGATTCACCTGTTCCAGGGAAACCAGGGTCACCTTGAAAACCTTGAGGTCCTGGTGCCCCACTTACTCCTGGCAGGCCAGGCAGACCTGTAAAGAAAATAATGGTATATGGCCCATACAGCTTCATAATAATGATTACTACAAGATATGAAGGAGGAAATTACAGACCATTCAGAACTGTCCTGAAGAAGAGCTTCTATATAACAAAGACTAAATTTAAATGTTTCGGTTTTCAAGGATTCCCAGGAAAAGAGGCTCCTGCTTTAGACATTCAAATACTTTTTTTCCTCCTCCCCATTATCTCTTTTCCAGACATCCCAGTTATTCTAGTTCCTTACACACAGCAAAGTCATCGTCATCACCCTCCTTTATATCTTCTTGGAATGCAAAATAGAATTTTTGAGCACGCCACTGCAGATACAGGCATACCATGGATCTACAGTGCATGGTAGCATTCTGCTTTGGTTTTTGTTCCTTTTCTAGTAATTCTTCATGTACTCTTTGGGGCATTTTGGTTCTTTCTTTGCCACTAAGTACTGAGCTAATATTTTTACTGAACTCTCTGTAGAGCTCAGATCCTTACTGTTGGTGACTTGCATCAAGCAAGAACAAAGAACAGTTTTCTTTTAGCTGCTTTCTCTCCTACTGGTATATAGTTCACATTTTATCCCCTACTTCTCTTACTTGTTCCATCATCTCCTGGTCTTCCTAGCAGGCCTGCAGGACCAACTGGTCCAACTGACCCCATATCACCAGCAGGACCCGGAAATCCAGGATCTCCTTGTGGACCTACACAGAATTATAAAAACATGTGAATTGAACACCTTATGCAACTGACAGCTTAAATCTAAATTAAACTGCCACCAAAATTCTAATTTGGGAAATATACAAAAGTAAAATACAATAACTTCTTTTGTCTTTATGAAACATTTTAAAATGTGTAACAATTTAATTTTAAGGTGGGAGGATTTGGTTACTTTTCTATGGATTCTTGCCCATTTCGTGGGCACAGTTTCAACTCTTTGTCATTCTGTACTAGTATCTTTGTGCTACATATTTCAATGCTGAGAGAAGTGTTTGCCCAAAATGAATACATGTAGCATGTAAAATAACTGTGCATTGCATGTTATACACATTTGGCAGTGCAGACGGAGGTTATTTCAGGATCATCCCAGTTGAAATTATCCAAATTTTTAAATGTATTTTCAAAATTTCTATAATGAATATAAAATTGCAATTACATAATGATAAAGAAAACCTGAATCAGACAAAGGGCTTCATTAAACTGGAAAAACAAAATATTGGTAGTAGTTCTGTTCTCAAACAATTCTGCTAAAGGCCCCTTTCTCTGAAGAATGTATTCACTCACATACCATGCACATGATTAACTTTAAATGTTACTTGAGATATTAAGCATGGGGTTAAGTCTTTAACTGCATGTGCCAGAAACAGAAGCCAAGAGAAAACAAAATTAATTGATCTTTGGATGAGGCCCCTATCTAATGTGGAGGTTCTGCTGAACTGAGGTCATGTTGTATCTTACTTCTGTGTTCACGATCAGCATTTGCTGCACTAGAAATACAATTTATGGTAAGTTTTCCCTTGAAATATTCTTACAATACAGGTTCCCCAAGTGTGAGATGCCAAAGCAAATCCCTTCCAGGCAGCAGGCTTGGCTGTTCCCCACTGCCTCCTGCTATGAAGTAAGAACTTCCACACACTTTTTCACCAATTAGCTGATAAAGATGGGGATAAAGGGAGCAGGGACGTAAAAGCCCAGCCTGAAGTTTAGGTAGGAAGGTAATAAGATTGACAGGTATTCTGTTGGGAGTAATAGTTCTAGGATTTCACCCCTGCTATATAATAGGAAGCTTAATTGTAGTCTAATATCTGTGTGTTGTGGCAATTCTGAAAATAGGAATTCTAAATAACAATGGGAATGATGGTTTTCTTATTAGCAATCTATTATTGAGCTTATTTTTCATAGCTTTTTCTTAAATATGCTTAGGTTGAATAACTAGGGATAGTCCTGCAGATCTTGCTGTGACTGTATGTATAAAGATCTTTCAAGCAAACATTTAATCTGAAACTTGTATGTTTAATGTAGCTCCAGTTAAATCAGTGAGATACAAAAATGTGGCCACTAGGAAGATAATGATTTAGGATCCTGTCCCCTGAATCCCTAGGGATCACTTTCAAATACCGTAGCAAAATAGGTCCTACATACTTTATACTGCAGAAAGATTAATTAAAACTAGCTATAACCTTTTATAGGAAGCAGAGGAGTTCCAACAGTTCCGGGAGGACCTGGGGGCCCTTTTTCTCCTGGATCCCCCTGTAAGAGTCCAACAATAAATTTTACTGATAGATACAAATATGCAGTGCTAGCATGTAACTGAAAATTTCAACAGTGGTGGGGTATGTAAGGATGTGACACATATCACCTGGGAAACTTGATTTTGACACTTTATAGCATTTAAAACCAGGTAAGAAGATATAAAATAATCATTATCTTTCAGGATACCAGTGACTAAACAGTACATATCTACTGCACATATCTATTTGACTCTTCAAAACTTGTGACTGCTGTATTTTATTTCATTCATTTATTGTAAAGATGAATGAATTACAGTAAATCAGTACCCATTTAATTGAGACATTTTGATTTAGCAACCAAGCTGTAATTATTTGCCTTAAAATTCTATATCAGAATTTGGAAATTACTTCTATGATGACAGATAAACATTAAGAAAAGAGATTTCATGGTCTGACAGATATTATTGATGGTAAGAGATACTCAAAGCTCTTATAAGAAGTTTAAAACCTGCATCAGGGAAACATAAAAGTGCCTAAGGGCAAGGAAAATCACTTCTGCTTGGAGGATTTCTAAATTAGCTTGGATTTTAATATTTAGAATTGCGAGTGAAGTGGACTTTATGGGAAGTCTTTTATGTGGCAAATTGTATTAGACTTTTTGCTTTGTAGATTTGGACTCAACCCTGCTCTCTGCAGCAAACGGGAACAGAGAAAACAAGAATGTGAATGTGGGAACTGCGTAGTGAGGTTGCATTCCTGGGACTGGAGTTCAGG
Organism: Strix uralensis; assembly: GCF_047716275.1. Lineage (NCBI taxonomy): Eukaryota > Metazoa > Chordata > Aves > Strigiformes > Strigidae > Strix > Strix uralensis. The sequence goes on along the minus strand of NC_133980.1, from coordinate 19,176,613 downwards.
GCCTTTTAGGACACAGACAAGAACCAGGACTGCAAAACTGGATACCCACTCCTACACAAGTAAAAACAAGGAGTCCATGCCTCTTTCTGGGCTTTTTTTAAAAAAATTGGTATCTGGATATTCAAACGTTTCTGGAGCTGTCACTGACTGCTGTCCTCTTGACCTTTGGCCTTCTGGCTGGCCTTTTTCCTTTGACTATGTCTTGCAGAATGAAATTACAGCCTCGTGTCACCTCTGGCTATTTTAAACAGGAATGTAAATTTGTCTTCCCTAATGACAGAGTCTTCTGTTTGGCAAGGAAGAAAAAATAAACCTAGCATTTTTCCTCCTACAATAAACTTAAAAAGTATGTTGGGATTTGAAGTTAATGATGATAAAAGTATCAAAGATTTGTACAATAGATGGATGTGGCCCAAGTCTTGCATGATTTTCATGCTGATTTTAAACTGACACAACCAGAACACAAGAAAGAACTGAAGAGTCAATGAGCCAAGGTCAAAAATTTTGGTTCTTGGTATCTCCTTAAGTGACAAATCCCAGTGGTGGTCTCTGAAAATCTCTGTCTTTAGGCTGTTAAGTCTTATGACACTCTGGATAGCAGTTTTGTACTTGCTGTGTTTTCACTGTTGGTACACTCCTACATAGTGGCATATATATGTTTGGATTATTTTGTTGACTGATACTGTTTTCCCATAAAAATTTCAAGAGTCTTGACTTGCCAACAGTCTATTAAAAAAAACCTAAAAATGCCAAAAATGTTCAACAGAAGCATACCTTTACTGTATTCTGTGACCTGAAGTCTTCTTAAAATGAAAGCTTATAATCACCAGTTTTACTGGTATCCCTATTAAGCATTAAACACTGTATTTGTTCTGTAAATTTCTATAGCGTTATATAATGTGAATGGCCAAGAACATTTTGCACTGCAGTATTTTAATGAGACTCACTGCATTAGTAGCAGAGACAAATGGTCTCAGAGTGATTTCATCAGGACTCCCACTCTCCCTGTATTTTGTCTGAAGAAGCCATTTTGAGTTTTTTCACATTTACCGCAGAATTGGTGAGGTTAGAATGGATCTCTTGTCCAACCCCCCTGCTCAAGCAGGACCACCTAGAGCTGGTTGCCCAGGACCATGTCTAGACAGCTTTAGAGTATCTACAAGGATGGAGACCAGTGCTGAGTAGAGGGCAAGGCTCGCCCCACTCAGCCTGCTGGCAATACTTTTCCTAAGGCAGCCCAGGACATCAGCAGCTGCCTTTGCAGCCAGGGCATGTTGCTGGCTCCTGTTCAAGATCCACACAGTGTTGCCAGTGTCCAGACTCAGGGATCAAAAGGTAAAGGTATGCCAACAATTCCTTGAAGTCCATTCTTTGCTTTAAGCAACCATTAACATTTTTTAAAGATTAAATCTACCTTGAATGCAACTGGGTTTTTTTCTGAGTCTCCTTCCTTCTCTTAAATCTGAATGCATCTTACATTCTCTTTAAATGTGTTTATTTCAGAAAAATCTACTTGAGGATGGGATATTCTCAGGAGGGGTTTAAAACATATTCTTGCCCCTCCAGTTTATGTGATTTTTAACAGATCATAAGCAACACCTGGAGAGTCCAGATGAACAGTTGATGCAGTCTAGGTAGATCTGCACTTTTCAGGAATAATCAGATTTATCCAGTTGTTTCGCAAGCAAAACTACTGTGCAATCATTCGAAATTTTGTGTATGAGTTAAGCTGATTTTTTTTTAAGTTGTGTCTATACTTGTTTTGTTTTCTTTTGCTCCATGCATTAGCAATTGCAATTTCATCTTTCTGAATCATTACTGCAGGCACTCAAACTTTTCCCTAGCATAATCTACCAACAATTAATGATTTTTTGCTTACTGTTTGCAGTGTTAATTGATAGCTTCTCAGACTGTGGTCTAATCAGTGGAGGCTCAAGAATGCACTGTTTTGTCTATACAATGTCTTGTCTCAAGTTTGTTAATGATGCCCCCAACTAAAACAATATGCACATCAGGGTGAGTACTTTTTAACAACAAAACACTGAAGGTTTGATTCTGCTTTTGGGGAGTAATGGACTGTAATGATTCTTCTGTTTAAATAAGACATGCAATGTTTCTGTCTAATCAGTATCTGAATGTTATTGTGAAGCTGATGATGGGCAAGTAGGAGAAAAAGATGAACATCCATGGACAATTCCCCCCCCTACCCCCGCCAAGTACAAGTACAACTACATAAATGAAATCTTGGCTGAAGAAGCTGATCTAGCACTCTCCTGGCAGTCCTAACTTTGAAACAAGTAAGCCTGTAACTAAACCAGATGTTTTTATTGTACTTTTCCTTATTTATTCCATGCCTTTGTCATTTCTCATTTGTAAACCTGCTTCTTGAAAACTTGTTTGTTGCTTTTTATTTGTCCACTTTCAACTGTGTCTTTAGCAGTATACTACTTATGGCAAGTTTGGACCAGCCACCATTTACTTCCTTGTATCATCAGAGATTATGTAGAGTGTGTTCCAATCTTAACTTCTAATTTGTAACACAAGTGACTCTTGCCCAAATCTCTTGAGTGTCATTTCTGTGATTTCACAGGTGCAACTAATCGTGCTTTAGGAAAAGTTAGTTTTATATGCAGCTTTCCAAAAAAATTATTTCAGAGGGAAATAAACACTTCTTGACTTTTGTATTTCAGAATATTTAGAGCCAAATTCATTAGTGCAATTAGTTCAATTTGTGCAATATTGGTTTTGTCCTCTGTACTGTGGTAATAACTTCGATGAGCTTTTTCAACCTTGCTGTTTTTACTGATGATCCTGTCACCCACCTTCTTCATTGCAGCATTTCACTCCTCCTCTTGCTCATACACTGCTGACCACTTGAACCCTGACCCAGTGACGCCCTAGACCTTCTCCTGGCTAGACTCACTGCTGCTTTGCTCCTTCTAGAGTAGCATCCAGAACTGTGTTTTCATTCTGCATATGCTTTAGCATTGTAGATTCATAGAAAATATAATAGTTCCCTTCATTCAAGTTTTTGTTGTTAGAATTACAATATGATCCAGCAGTCATGATTACAATATGATCATTGGTTCTGCAGCCTGCAGAAAAGAATTCCATAAATTTATATCCTGAAATGTCACTAGACTGGCACCTGGGTCTTCTGAAATTGTATTAAGCTTCTCTTCCATGATTTTCAGATGAATATTCTCCTCTTCTACTGCTTAGCTCCCTGGATGTGACACCTACACTCCTGATCCCTAATGGAAAGCAGCAGGTATTGTAAAATAAAAAATAGCTAGCGTCATCTAAGTGAGCAAAAGTAGGAAATATTTAAACAAAGCTGGCATGAAGAAGTCCAGTTTCCATTGTGGTAAGCATCTTGGAAAAGCTACTTATGTGAACAGGTTGAACACATGCAAAGAGATTTTGGTAAGTCATGCGAACAAGCCCATCTGAATCAAATTTTGCCGCCTCATTTGGTGTCAATTATCATACTAGTTCATAGACCAAAGATTTTAGGATCGTACTGTTACCTAAACAGCGGGTTCCTTTACCTAGCATACCTCTCTGGGGACTGCAGCTCAACTATGAATAACTTGCAGAGTCGTACAGTTCATGGATTAGATAGCGATAGTGCTATAAAGATAACTATTGGCAATTGGGATTAACCAATTTCTATGGTATGCAAAATGGAATTTCCACGCTCATATGCACCAAGCAGGAACGTTTATTTGCATTGTTATTTACTACCATGCTGTTGAGTAACTACGACTATCATGAAAATACTAAATTTTAAAGGTAATTATGACTTTATAAAAGGAAATGGTCTGATAAGCAAGTACATTTTGGGAGGAATCATTAGCATTTATATAGGGGAGTGTGTGTGTGTGTGTGCATGCTTGTGTGTTTGTTGGTTTTTTTACCTGTATGCCCGGATAGCCAGGTTGTCCAGGAAAACCAGCAAATCCTGTTTCCCCCTGGGAAGGGTCATAAATATAATTTGATTAATATAATTAATTGAACAAAGACCAGTAAGGCAGTCATACAATACTGTCATGTTATAATAGCATCTGCAGCTTGTTTCCAAAAATTCACTGGGTTTGTACAGGAGATGTTATGTTTCATAGAATCCCTTCTGTTAAAAAAACCCACAACATGTATAGCCAGGTTATTTAGACAGTGGTCAGCAGATTCAGTGTAGCTGGGGCACAGAACTAGCTGGAATACAGACCAGCAGACTCTATCTGCTTAATACAGCTGAAATTGGTTTGCTGCCTGCTGAATGATCCTCTTAAACTATTATTGCATGGAAAGCATCTGCGTATCAACTCCTCTCCTTTTATGATCTACTATTATACTCATCCATCCAGTATTCAAACTCTTTAGTTAGGCAGTGGTAAAAAACAAAGTAAAAAGTAATTTTGCAGATAAAACAGTCACCTGGAACATAACTCTAGATGCAAATATCTGTATGTTAATCTGATTTATGAATAGCATGATCATTACCTTAGCTACATTTGAAAATGAGCTGGAGAGAGGAGATAGGAAAAAGGGCAAGATGTAGATCTATGTACCTACATCCATTGTTCTTTACTCCAGTAAAATGTTGTAAGTTCATAACTAACATTTAGCAGACTTAACAGCAAAACTGGAATTTCTTGAGCCAGAAGGATGAACAAAACAGGCATATAACACAAAATTACACAAATAATGCCACCATGGCAAACAGCTAACATGGTGTGTAACTTTTCTATCATGCTATATGCATGTCCCACTGGCTTTTTCTCCTGCTTGCAACTTCAGATCCCCTTAGCCACTTCTGTGGCAACAGATAGCAGGAGAGAAACGAAGGAATGCAATGTGAGCTATCAAGTATGTGGAAATTCCAGATCTGCACAAATACAGAGAAAACCAAATCTCACTGATCCCACTGTTCAGGGAGCTGCTTATACTTTGTCTTACCTTCATCCCAGGAAAACCTGCACGTCCATAAGAACCAGGATTACCCTGATAAAAGCAAGTAGAATGTGAGCTAAAACAGTAAAAGCTTATTCAAAATGACACTTATTCAGAATTGTTGATCATTTAATGTTCCTTAGATAATTATTACTTGGGATATTTTCCTGTAATATTATTATTCAGAATTGCTGAGTAGTTCATATTCCTGAGATAATTATTACTTGGGAAATTTACCAAAAACTTTGGAAAGTTTTTGCAAATACTTTATATGAGAGATAGGTGTGAATTTGAACTATAGACTAAAGTAAACCAGGCAGGTCTTCACTTAATTTATTAAGTGAAGCACAATAGTGGACCAAGCACAATAGTGGACGTGGTGCTCCATGTGAGTGCTGCTGTGCAAATCAAGCACAGACTGCTGTAAGAAACTGCCATCGGCATGTATGGAATATATTAAAATTACTGTGTTAGTACTGTGCTACTCCAGAGCAGCTTTGTGCAGCTCTAAATATTTAGAGGATAACCCTACAGATTTACTTTCTTTCCAAGGACTGAAAGTCTGTATGAGCTTATGTTTAAGTCTGAGACAGGGTAAGTCCCAGCACAGGACTCCTAAGTGTTCTATACAAGAAAGTATGACAGATTAGTTTAAAAAAATCCTTAAAATCTTCCCTTGGAAATGCAAACTTAGACTGCCAAATATATTATGAACCTAATTATAGTGAATTTATGAAGTAATTTATTCCGTAACTTCCTTACCCGCAATCCAGGGAATCCAGGAATGCCTTTTTCACCCTTTTCTCCTCTCCCAAGTATGCCCTGGAGCATTCAAAATACTTTGTTTAAACAAGATGCTCAATGGAGTTTGCCATAAACTTTATTTTTTGTGCATGTTTATTAAGTTATGTATATACTAGGCTAATGGACCTTGTTTCACTTGCTAGGCTTAATCACTGGGGCTTACTTCATACAGCACCACTAGCAGAGCCTACATAGCTTGAGTTATTCAAGGAACTTGCTATGGTCTCTTCTTCAAGCTTAATGTGCTTTCAAGCAGTTTATTTTTTTTTTTTTAAAGCTCTGGGAATCTTTTGGGCTGCATCACTCAATTCCTGAGTTCCTGCTTATAACTAACTGTACTATTATCTACATGGACAGCTAGTACTGGAGCAAGGATATAAAGCCCATCTTTTTCAAAGTAAATCTGATACAATTGGTTTTGTCTTCTTTTCCAGTGCTAAGTAACAGTGGTCATTTTATGATGGAAAATGACTTTCTGAAAAAGTGCTAGAAATAGAAATGTGATGTTCAGGCTTCTCGTTTCTTCTCCTCTGCCTACAAAGCTAAATAAGTTTTTAACATAAACTAGACTCATTTTTTGTCCCCAGTTATCTTTCTGAGATCTGGTAGTTTCCTGCCTGTGAATTTTCCTCCTCCAAATCTATCAGCAATAAAGACTCTAGAATATTTTTTGTGGCTGCTTCTGCTCAGCGTCCAGGAACTCTTTACTGGCACACCAATGCTTAAATTAATCATGTTGACAGAAAGAAAAGCAAGGCTAGAATAGATAGCAAACAGCAACTCTTTCTGCAAACAGGTGGCTCTGCCTTCTTTACTCTTGAGGATACCCCTCATGTGAAGTTAGTGTCTTTCCCTAACATACTTAGGGAAACATACATCATGTCCCATTAAGAACACATACAGATCTTCTCTGTTTCTCTTCTTGAGAAAAAATAATCTGTGTTTCTATTTTCTTCACAGTGACAGTCCATTACGTGTCACTAGCCCAACTGGAAACAACACTGACCTTTCGCTACCAGGCAGCATTCAATAGGTACATATAAAACAGACTCAGAAAGGTTTTCCAAAGGGTTTTGAAATATTTTTGCTTTCACACTGATTTAGGTGGTGATTAAATTTCACAGCACAAATGCTGCTATTTCTTCCATCACCTTATGCTTTAAAAGATTAACTTAATAACCACAGAAGGAATTTGCTAGCACCATGAGAAAAAAAAATTGCATTACTTACTTTGGGTCCACGTGGCCCTCTGTATCCTGTTACCCCAGGTAATCCTTTTTGGCCCTACGTATACAAGGAAAGTTTGTGTGTATATTAATATGTAGGACATGCCTACGTGCTGTTTAACTCAATTACACCTGTTAAATAGTATTTTCTTAAGCACTGGGCCTGTTCCTCTAGGTGTACTAGGCAGAAGAAAAACAAGAAAAACAATTTTGTACTGATCTTTATTTCTGTTAACATTGTCAAACCAGCATAATGACTGTGGAGTGAGATAGATACATCTTTTCACTTGCAGGGACCTGCTAATCGGGGCTTTGTTCCTGCAAACATGCATGAGTAATTCTTTTTTGTTTGCACTCTATTTAGTTTGATGCAAGTATGCACATGCATAAATCTACGCTTTCGTGCATAGATCCAATCTGAATGGGATGCATGGCTGCTACATGGTTGTGATCATGTCATGTGTTGCACAGCAGCATATATCACACTTCACAGTAACATGGGGAATTTATAGAAGTTCTTTTGGCCCTTTCCCTCCTCCTCTTACACCTGTACATAGAAACTATTTGCATAATTAAAGCCTAAGATCCAATATGTGAAGCCTATCGGTTCCCTGAGTTGAGGCTGCAGGGGCTGGCAATGCCAAATTCACCTTTCATTTGTGTATTCAGATAAATCAGACTTGAGGACATAGAGACTCCAATATAGGGTTCTGTAATGCAATTTTTGTAACTCCTGTTCTTTTTAAACAAACATTCTAATGTTTTAAGGTACACAACTGTGGCTACAGTAGGTGTGATATTGAAGAAGTACAGTAAATAACAGGAACTTGCATTAAAAATAGACAACAACATCACACTTGATTTTCATATTAAAAGAGCACCTAAAAGGGTTAGGGTTGATAGTTCAAAACATTACATTGGAGAAATCTCAAAGAGAATAATTGCCAAAGATCCGAAAAATAAGTGTCAGTGAAGAGCCACAAAAGAGATTCAACAGCAGAATAACCAGCTTTACCTGAGATGCCTGAAATATGATTTGCTAATGATAAAAAGTTAAGAAAAACAAAGCAAGGGCAGCATCTCTTTTCTGCATCAAGACAGTCTTCCCTCAAGGACATGGGCTAAAGTACACATGGGCTCTCTTCTCCTGAAAGCCTGCAGGAAGGATGTTGAACAACAAGACTTCTGATGAAGTTGATGGTTTATTACAGAAAGAAAGATTTGTCCTATGCCATCCTTGAAAAAATTACATCACAGGATTGTACTTGCCAAGTTGAGCACAGTTAGATATGAAGACAAATTAACACCTTTTCTCCTTTGAACAGCTGAGCTCCAGGAGGTCCAACTAACAGTGGTGACCCAGGTGGTCCAGGAAGTCCGACGTCACCCTGTGGAAGCCAAAGGAAGAGCAGAAACACATTCTGTTCCATGCAAAGTTTCAGTGAGACTCAGCATGTTTTCCTCTTGCACTAAGTATTTCTGTACTCAGTGAACAGGTACTAATACCTGTAGATAAATAAAGGTTTGTACTGAGATCTGTAAGCCTCTCTACTGTCTTCCTAGATGAGCAAGGTTGATGATCTTAATCCCCTCCTATTCAGTCATTAAAAATAATGTTACAGCTAAGAAAATAAATGAGAACTGTGTACTCATGACTCCTGCTCCAAGTCTGCTGTGGAGATAGTTACAGGATTGTCAAATCTGTTGTGTGTCCACACAGCCTCTCGTGTTCCAGACTGAAGCCTTGAGCACAGAGCTTTGCAAATGTAAACGTGAAATTATTGATTTTCTATGGAAAGTTGTGCATGTCAGAAACTTGCACAAATTCTAAGAAGTGACTGTACAAATTCATAAAGAAAAATCAAATATTCCACATTGATTCTGTAAGTCCTGAGTATGCTAAGAGGTGGAGACTGCTTGTCCTCTTCTTACACCCCTTCCTTGGCATCTGTTGCTAGATACAGCCAGAGATGAGATTCAGTGACTTACCTGGTACAGCCACTGTTACTGAAGGGTACTGTTGTGATTGCTTAGGCAGTGTCTGTACAGAAGGTAATTGCTATGTAAATGCTAACTAACATACTGATTATTGCTTTTCAAAACCTCCAGAATATGCTTGATTCCTGTATGCAGCTCACTGAAGGGGAATCGCTTCTGCACAGAATTAATTGAGTAACTTATATTACTACTTCCATTCTAACGTGATTAGTGGGACCACACAGCCACAAATTAATGGGTTCCAGGGAACCAACAAGACTCTATTATACTCCTAATTCTGCAGCAATAATATATTTAATAATATCCGTTTTCTTTAATAATATTTGTTTTCTTACCGGCTCCCCCTTTTGTCCATCCACTCCAATACCTGGATTTCCCTAGTTGACAAAAAATGTACACAGTTTGAAGATAATCAGAAAATGCTGACATTAGAATCTAATCAAGTAACTCCTTTGAAAAACTGGGTAATAAATAACCATAAGGGACTTTCCAAATATTTGTATAAAATACTCTATTATTTCACTAACAACTTCAGGAAAAGTCATTGCCTACCTGTTCACCTGGCAAGCCAGGGTAACCTGGAATACCCTTTAAAAGAGAATGAAGACAAGTTAGTATGTCTGATTTAGAGACAGCTTTGCTTTGAAAATTACATCCTCTGGCCAGTAGCACCTAGAGGAAGAATTTCTTCCCGGGATGCGCCTACCCCAAAGTGCAATTTACTTTTTACTTTTTTAATTTTTACTTTTGCAATTTACCTGGTCACTGCTTTTGGGAGGGCTGAACTCTGGCTTCCCTCCACAGGTCATCCTGGCATTCCTCGATGACCACAGACTGCCAGGATGAAATGTGTTCAGGCAGGCATGGGAAGGAACATATGCTCCAATTCCTGAACTTCCAAACTCACAAGGTAAGACAAAATCTCTCTTTTTATCATCTGCCTCAAAAATGATTTATAGGCTTTGATTTACATTAAGGCAAGTTCTAAAATTGGAAGACCAGAATTTATGCATATCCTGAAAATGCAAGGCTGTATAACTGGTGATCTTACAGGCAAGCCTGGTTGGCCTGGGTATCCAGATGGGCCCATTGTACCTCTTGACCCTCTAGGTCCCTGGAAAAGATGGCAAAAGGTCTGGTTGTAAAAATACCATGAGCTTACCCTTTTCTCCACAGAACTAGTCCCTCCAAAATGCCTGCATCACTTGAACTCAGTCTACTGGCCACTGCATTCCACCCATAACCTGAAACTTATACCGTACCTGAAAGCTCACTGTCACTAGAGCAGCTCAGCACGTTTCTGGATAATACTGTACAGATACCAGAGAGTGCACAGTTATATGTTATTAATGGATTGAAAGAATGATTTGTCAGTAATTGTGCTACAGTGTGGACACTTGATACAGTTCATCAATTAATACTTTTTTGAAGGGGAAAAGAGGAACCCAAAGCCATTAAGAGTGTAAGTCAGCAACAAAACTAAACTCCCTCTTCTCATGTTTTTATGGCCAAACTACAGTAGCATGCTACGTGTTCTTGGGAGATCCACCAGATACTGTTGAAGAAGGTGTCACATCTCTACGTATCTTGCATTTCATGGAGAAAATATTCTGCAAACTGTGAGCACCAGGGTGACAGATGCTCAATGCACAACTAATGCAGATGGGTATGGTCTGTTTCTGCTCCTCTTCAGCCAGCATGAACTGGTCATGGAGGCACACTATAGGGACTCGATGTTTGTTAGACTTTATTCTGGAATTTTGCTATTTAAGGCAGGCAGGGAGAAAACCCAGTATTTCTTTACTAAGAAGGAAAATTTGAAAGCTCAGAACCCACTGACTGTACTTACAGGCATGCCGGGGGGTCCAGGATCACCTCTGTCTCCCTGTAATGACAGTCATTTAGCAAATAAATCATTACAAGCTTTGTTGTGGGTATTTTCTAACTTTATAGCTATTAAGATCACAAACTATCTGTTCCAGTTGTATATTTGCTTTTAATCTTTTTTGTTTTGCACCAAGCTTTATTAAACAGCAAGGAGTTATGAGGACAATTACATTTGCCATACATGTTTTCCTACAAGATATGATTTTTTTCACAGTCAGATACTTACTGGAGGTCCTCTTTCAAAATGTGACACATACACTGCACTTCCTTTTTCTCCTTTTTGCCCTGGATTTCCCTTTAAAAAAAAGAAGTCTTTTAAAACATGATCCACTTACTGACACCCTCCATTTATATAGTAATTGAATGATAATTTCTCAGGCTGTGCTTTTCTGGTGCCCATACATCACTAGGTAATCCACTAGAACCACCATCACTGCATGAGCATTTTGGAGTTCTTTTGCCTAACAAGACCCTTACGAGTAAAATTGTCTTCTGCACAGTTGAGCAAAACAGCTCCTCACAGCTTCTGGTCTCCTGCTGTGTTACATGCTCCTTAGCTCTTGGGTACTTCAATATTCTACAATCTTCACAAATCTTGCCTTTAGTATCAAGTCTGTCAATATGCCTACCTTTTCTTTCAGTGAGGCAGTGGCTTTAAGTATCAGCAGTCTGCCTTCTCCAAAAGTTCATGCTGTGATTTAGAAGAATATGTAGTGGGATTCTGCATACAGTTAAAAAGCTGAAAGTATGGACTGTGTTACATGCATAATCTTCAACATTTCCATCCTTAGGAAATATGTTTCACAGCCCATTAAAAAAAATAATTCTGATGCCTAAAGGCCCTGTATTTTTAAAAACTAAGTTCCCATGGTACTCATTGGGGAGTCCTTTGTAAAACTTTGCCAACCTTAGAACCCTCAAAACCTCAATCTGATTTAGTAGGAACAGTTGACTGCTTTTGTAAAATTTGGTTGTAATGTTCAATTGACTGTTAAGAGCATGATATGTACATATCTGAAGAACAAATATATTAAGACATTATTTCTGAAGTTTTCTCATTTGAAATCCAAATGTACTGGATATAATTTAACTAAGTTAACCACTATTCATTTCAATAAAATGGGATATACCATTTTTCATAGAATTTAATTACTTTAAAACTGTACTGGTTTCCTGATATACACTGGCTACTCAAATCCTGAAGTCAGAATGAAACAGGGAAAGTACTTATCTCTGGAATGGTACAATTAAAAGAAGAGTTACAGCTGTCTGCAGCTGGATATAGCTACAGTAGACTGGATGCAGATTTTACAGATCAAACAACAGCTGCTAGGGAACACATTAAACACATCAAAAGTTGTATTTGTCTTTGGTTATTTTACATGTGATCTCTTGTGTAATAAAACAACTTTATTAGATTCAGTTTGTTACCTTCTACATGACTTAGGTAAGGGCTTACAAATAGAAACTACTTTCTTATCCAATTTATTGGTGAGGTAAATGTATAGATTCTACAAGGTAAAAGAAGTAAAGCTGATGAATATGTACATAGTGTTAAATAACATTATACCGGACAATGTTATAAATAACCTAAATATGTTAGCTGTAATACATAGTCAAGTTGGTACATGCTGCAACAAATTGATTTTAAAATAGGCAATCTGCATAGAGAGGCTGGAATAGCATTCTTGTACAAAAGCAAATATGGTTACTATGTCTTGTTTTTCTGGGTAGCTAAATTAATTTGCACTGGAATTTTACTGTGCATATGCAAGCCTACATGCCTATTGTGTCTCCCATTCTTTGTAGGTTGCAAATACTTTTCTAGGCCTGCCAAAGAGCGTGCTCCTGGAATTGGAAGAATTTATACTGTAATTTGGCCCATGTCTCATACTTCCTTTTTGTCATCTGGCTAATTATAAATGGGAAAACTCTATTTTGAAAGCCATAATAAGAGAATACAGGTAAAATTACAGTTTGAGCAGAGGTCATTTTACCATTTGGAGGGTTAATGGGTTACTTTGAGAGGTGTAACAAATGAGATTATCAAGTTTTTTATCAGTTTGTGTATTTCACAGCATTTATTACAGGCCCAAGACTGAAACTGTGGGTTTTTTCTAATTGCTTTATTTTTGATAACATCTTTTCACTCTGGCACCCACTGCACATTTTTTTGATTCCCTATGGCTGAATCAGCATCTTATTTAGCTCCTACTAAACACATTTGTCTTTTCATGTAAATTGCAGTTGGTTTTATTGTTTTGTCTAGAAAATGTCAGAGAAGCTCTCAGACCAACTAATCAGGTATTAATGTTTCACAACTAAAACTGGTTTCCAGGAAAAGTCAGAAACTGGGGACTAGATCTGTTAAGCAAAATTTCTTTGGAACTACAGTAATTTATACTCCTTACTGACATGAATCTGTGCTTTATCTTCATTAAAAGAGCACTGCTAACACAACTATTTAAACAATTTTAAAATGCTTTCCACTTCAACAGCAAAAGTTAATTTTAAACATTTTAAGTGAACTAATCTCTACATATACAGATAAACAGTCAGGAAAGATGAGGTGTGCACAGAGCAGTCATGAATAGGTATGTGTAAGAAGTGGCACATGAAACTGTAAGAGCATGATTTTGGAAGAGACCTACTAATACACTTGTGTGATCAACCACTAAAAATCTTTTAAGTGTACAGGCCTTAGCCTTGCTGAAGCTTCCACTTATTGCTAATTCATCTCATGTATGTCCCTACTATTAAGGCTTTTAAGAAATTTCAAGTATTGATAAATGGTATGATGGTTTCAAACTATTCCTTCTCAGTTGTACTTCCATGAAATGGCATTAGCTTTGGTGGGGTTACATACTGGGGAAACAGAGCAGAATTTCACTCTCAAGGTAGGCATGCATAATTCAAGGATATAGGAACTTATTTCACATTCAACCTTAAACTTAATCTGTTAAGGCACCAAGTGTCCTTCACTCCCATTAACCTGTGTAAGAATGCCTGGAAATTCATTGTGCAGTGTAAGGCTAGTGCCATAATCTAAAAATCCTTTCATTTTAAGATCTTTTAGTTTGGAGGGGAAATGTACATATACAGTATTGACAGACAGTAGGAATGCCCTTCACGTACGTAAGGACCTCTTGGTCCAATATAACCGTGTTCGCCTGGAAATCCTGGATCTCCTCTTGAGCCATTGCAGCCATCTAAACCATGCTTGCCCCTGGGTCCTTCACTTCCTGGTAATCCCTGAAAGACAGTTTAATATTTATTAAAGATACACCATGATAAATAGGGAGTTACTTTTTAAATTAACAGAACAGTTCAGAAACAAGTATCTCAGATCTGAAACAGAGGACATCTCACAGTGGTCCCAGCTTCATACTCTGCATTAGAAATGTCTTCTATTGTGATCAGTAGAATTTCTTTTGGTAATAACAACTGGCATTTCCTATCTTTTTCTTTGATGCATAGCAAATATAACAGGGACAGCACTGGTTAAGAGGGCTGGACCAAGCTCTCACTTGAGTCAAAAAGTAATGTGCTCTCTTCTCAGAGAAGGCAGACTCTAGCCCTCTAGCTGTAATCTTTCTTGTGGCTGTAAAGAAAAGCTGAAGAAATACACAAAAGTAATCTCAAGCAGCCTCATGTTTTTTAATTGATAGGATAAAACAAGGAAAAACAGGACACAGGTTGACTCAAGCACACAGTAATTGCAGAGATTATGACCATACATTAAAGAACTGAGGAAATAATTTTCTAGCCTAGCAAGAATTAACTAATGTCCAGATAGGGGGTACTTCTACTGCAAATTAAAACACTAGGCAATAGAAACCATGAGATTTCCCTTGGAATGATCTTTACATTGGAGGAAAAATTATTTTCACAGAATTAAACATTTTTGTAAGGAACAAATAGTAATTTTGACGCAAATTATTGGTGTTTTTTCAGTTCTGAAAAACCACCAGGAAAGTATCCTGGCCATCTGCCTGAAATGTCTTTGTCAATTTTGCCTTCTTCCTATCTTTAAGGTTCTTCATCCCAATTTGTGGACACTGGTTTTTTTTTAATTAACATATACATGCCTTGGGAGCACTTCTTTTTTTGCTAAATTTTGGCTTTGTGACCTCTACAGTATACGAGTCCCATTGTCAAGTGCGGACAGCTGACAAGCAGATGCTAAGACACCCACTCCATTTCTGATTCTGTTTTCACTTTCAAAATTCAACATTTTAACTTTGTTTGATCCATATGAAACTAGTAACAGCATAGGAATTCAGTTCTAATAAACACAATTTTTCAAAATACTGTATCTAAGAGATACTATCTTTCTTTTACCACACCCATTTCCACACTGAAGAAGACATTCAGAAAAATATATAATCACATGCTTATAAAGATTATGTTTAGGACCCACTTTCATTCTTCAGTCCCTGTTCAGGTTAAAATTACTGGACTGAGTGGTTGCTTATTTTTCCTGCAAAAGGACTACAAGCAAAAACCAAAACATTTGAACAGAAAACAGTACATCATTTCAGATACTTTCAGAGATGTTAAGAATGCAACAAGCAGCCTACAGCCTGCTACAGAGCCTGAGGAAACAAACTCGTTGCTTTTAATCCTAGCACTGACACATGCTTCATAGACATGGGCTAGTCTCTATCTTCACTGCCCCACTCCTGCGTGAAAATTTTGTACTTACCCCACTGGGAATTTGTGAAGTTTGTTATCAATAGTAAACATAGTTGAAGTTAACCTGACTGTTTTACATTTTTACAAAACATGTAATTCTGTTGGTGATATGACAGCAATAGGTACAAAGCCAAACAATGTATTGAGTGTACTATTCTGTTAGAGGACTTGCTATGACTTTATAGAAACTGTAATTTTTATAAAGCAATATTCATTCAATACGTACAGGAACACCATCTAAACCAGGAAATCCTGGGACTCCAGTGGGGCCCTAAAAACAGGTGACATGAAAAAACAAAGTTGCTGAGGTCACTAACTCTTAAAAAGAATGAAAAACAATAATATGTGATACTATATAGCAAGAAATAAGAAACAGTCTTGTCTGAAATATGAATCAAAAGCTGTAATTGTCAGAAATAAATATCTAAAAAAAGTTATATGGGCTTAGCAGGAGACTAGTGCCAATAGCTACCCATGTAACAGATAGTACAGTACAGGACAAATGTCTAACTCTCATACTCATTCATTTTCCAGAGATTATAAGATGACAGAGAAGGGGAAGTTGCCTATAATTTATAAAATAATTCTGTATGTAATTTCACAACCCTGCTCCTGTTTTGATAATACCAGCAGCACAATTTCTATTTAGAGTGCTTACATTTCAGGTGTGCTTGATTCTGTCATCTGCCGAGATCACTGGAATTAGACCGTTAAAACTAATACAAAGTACCAAGAGCCAAGCACAGGGATTGTATAACTATGAAAGATATGGACCTGAATGGCAATTTATACTCCCTAAGTGGTAATAAAATTCTCTTTAGTGTACAGCGCTTTTAAAAGCACCATAGTCCTCCCTCCTGCTCCATGTTCCTCCCGCAGCCCTCTGAGGTTAAGGAGGATGACATGGTATATAGCAATGAGAGACTGGGTCTGTTTCATTGTATTTTATGTCTTCTGACAATTCTAATTTTGCAATCCACAGCAAAAATCCCCTGAAACATTTTTTCAAGAAAGCTTGATTTAATTTCAATGAGAATTTTGTGTGAGCAAGAGTATAGTTTGGCAAATGCTTTTTGATCATTCAGATTCTGTTTCATTTGCCAATATTTAACATTACATAGTGTATACACCTAAAAGAGCTGTCTATGGTGTTTCCTACCTTATCACCTTTTTCTCCAGCTGGCCCAGGCTGCCCATTCTCACCTCTCTGTCCTTTTTCCCCTGGCAGACCAGCTGGTCCTGTAGATCCCAAGGACCCAATCCGACCTTGAGCTCCCAGCTCACCAGGCTGACCCTGAAAAGAGTCCAAAGAAATGAATGACTACTGCTGTCAGCCTCGCAGCAGGCAGCATTGTGGAGATGACTGTATGGATAAAACAAGGCTTACAGTGTATACATACTCATGATTCAAAACAGCTTGCTGTACAGCCTGCAGATCTGATTCATCCACTAGATGCTATAGGAACAAGACCTTCAAATTTAACAACTTGCTTAAGGTGACAATTTTTTTCCACCTTCATGAGGTCTCCAGCACCACCTCTCTGAGACACCTGGGATAAACTGCAAGTCTTCCTGGCTCTGCCAATGTGAGTATCAGCTTCTGCAAGTATAAAATTCCACTGTGCATCATATTTTTGCCACCACAGAAGTGATGGCTCATTTTAGATAAAGGGACTTTGTACACATTTAGAACAAACCAGGGGAGTTCCCTCTTTAAGTCACACTATGCGCTAATTATCTTGAGTTTTTCTAGCTCACATATCTTCCATCCTTACTCTCAGATCTTAATGCCATATTTAAAAGTTGTGAAGTTTCCTGCAGAAAAAATTATAGTTATTAGCCAACATATTTACAGAAAGTATCAATTTTAATAGATTGTGTTAAAATTATTGGGAGGTTGCAGAATGTCATTTATCTGTAAATAGCTCTGAACTGAGTATCTATACCTACAGTACCATACACACCATCTCCATGGATTTCTACTAACTTTCCCAAGATAATATATATTCTCCTAAAGTAAAAATACTACTTATGCCAACTGGATTTTTCAGTCTATAGCACTGGTGTGGAGTTGTTTTGGATTTGTTGCAGTTTTTGTTCTGTGCTGCTAAACATCTATTAAATGGCAGATTCAAAGTGCTGAATAAAGCAAGCTTTCTAATCAGACTTCACATGTGAGCTGTCTGCAGTTTCACCCTACAAAATCTATGTATTTACAGGTCTTTATTTCTCTTACTCATCCTTTTCATTCTGTATCATCATCTTTGTTTAGGTATAACTTGTTTTGTTTCCCAACTGAAGAGTGTTTTGCTTTCTTTTCAGAATTCATCAATCAACTATACCACATTATTAAAGAGAGCAAAATGGAGCCCCATGCATTCCCAAGAAAAGCATATGGCTCTAAGACCACTTGAGGGCAGTAAAGGATATATCGGTACAATCTCCATTCACAGAAATGACAGACCATACATTTATTTCTATGAATGAAGGAAAACAAAATATCAGAAATCAAAGGTGATTGTAAGCAGGTATGTTGGCTTCAGGGGTCAAATTGTGTTGAAGCAACAGAACTGAATTGCTTGCTTCTCAGTGCAAACATTTCAACAGACTGAATCTGTCTGGAAAAAATCTTATCCTGTAAATTGCAAGCAGGGACCTAAACCTCTTTTTCTTTTTCTTTATTCTCTATTTGTCTTTTAAATATGTCAATAAAATCAGTGTGATTGGACAGTTGGACATGAAGTGAAGAAATGTATGGTATGCTTCATCCAATCAAATCAGCAAAGAAAGAGTAAAGAGAAGGTAACTTACTACGTGCTTGGAACAGGAACACACTATAGGCTTATGCTGTACTGGAAGCAGGACTGGATCACCACTGGCCCTGAAGCTACGGACAGGAATTTAGTCCAGAGGCTAGGAAAAGATGTCCTACACTTATAAATAAGGACTACCTGAAAAGGTATCCTCATACGACTCATGTTCTGTTTGTCTTTACTGGCTCCTCTCACTTAAACCTTGATCCTGCTTCCAGTGGAGTCACTGGCAGAAATTCCAGGGCAGAATCAGTATGTTGTCTTCAGCAACAGTTACCATTTTCTTGATACCATAATTTGAGCAGTGTAAATTATCATGCAAATTAAGGGCTACCAGTATTAAAATCTGCTGATTCTGCATCCTTGTTAACAATGAATGGACAGTCAGGATTCTGGGTGTTTAATTTGAGTATTTGCTTGCATGAACAATTGCAGCCTGTTTACTGGCAGTACCTTGCACATCCTCTGTTATAAAACTGAATTTATTCATTGAAGTACTCTTAAAGCAGCTATTACACTCTTTAAATATCTGATAAAAAAAAGTCTAGACAACCATTTTAATTAAAGCATAATTTTGAGTATAAGAAAAGTGAAATGAATGGGACTATTAATACAGTAAAATACAACTGTTTGAAGCATTCACTCTACTGGAAGTGGTATGTTTTTTTAGTACACTGAACTAGCTGTTACCATGCAAAATGCAACATTCATCAGCAGGAAAAATGCCCACATAAGATATTTCTCACTAATGCTCTAATGCCTTTGTCTTAACAATGCATTTTGTTGACAATAAGTTTCTGCAGCAACTTTAATATTTTTCATTCATAGTGTATAGGCTCTGTGTTTAAGAACTGAAAGATAAAATTTTCAAATCATGTTATATCCTTTGGACAGTTGAAGAAACATGATTTGGATAGTACTCAGAAAAGAGCTGAGACACTGTATGAATTCTGTGGTAATTATTTGTCATAATGAACCAATAAACACTTCCAGGTCATGTAGTCCTTTAGGCTTATAAAACGTCTTCGTTAGTTGCTAACCTGTGAATTTAATTGACTCCATGGTTTATGTCTTCAGTAGGAGGTAGTGAAGCCATAAAACAGAGTCACTGAATCTAGAATTCACAATAGGTTTGACAGCTGATACAACTTTAGCATGCCATGTGAAGCTGGTGGATTGTCTCTCTTTTTTTCAGCTCAAAGACTGATAATGACTGGGAGCTTTGTTAAGACCAAACTGATACCATGTCATAACATCTATTATCACATCTATTATTTGTGCCCATCCAATGTGACTACCACAGCATTACAGTACAAATAAAGAGGATGAAGGTAGTCATGCTTATGTGGAAATGACAAATTAGCTCAGTTAAAATGGACAGAATATTATGCCTGCTCTGCCATCTGATGCCAATAAATTCCTTTAGGATTTCAATGCCTTGTTAATTGTCTAGGTCAGGAACTACCCATGCCAAGACTACGGTCTGTTATTTTAGCTTATCCTGGGCTTGATCTGCGGTAAGAAACTGACTTTTGACAAAACAAGACAATATTTTTTTTAATTAAGTATGCTTCCTAAGACTAAGACTGCAAATACTTCAGAATCATGCAGCAAAGCATTTAATGCTGTTTGGAAAAGGCAATGGCCAAGGTTATTTGGAATTACTTTTTTTGGTTGCCTGAGACACCAAAGAGTACCTGATTTTGAGAGTGCCCTGAGCACCTAATTGTCTGAAAGCACAATGTTTTAAAGGAGTCTTATTTGGAAAAAAAAAAACCCTGGTTCATGCTATTAGAGTGAATTCTGTCTTGCTTCTCATTATTGAGAAAATTAAAAGAAGTCCAGTTATTGCCTTCAATTAGGACAGTACCCTGTGTTACAGGCTATGTGGATGTACCAGTGACATGTGAAATGCATCTACCTTCTGTTCACATGAACAAAAATGAAAATGCCCAGCAACTCCACAGAATCAGATTGTAGGCAAATAATATAGTGCCCTTTTTCATTCTGCACTGGACTCTGGCTTGTAACCAGTTTTTGTCATTTTACCAGGAGCAGGACAGAGAAAGGGAGGAAAGTAGAGCAGTCTGGGGAGTGCACACAAAGGTATTTGCAGACAGATGTTTTCTTTTGTAATTTGCTTAGTAAGGTGGGAGCATCTGCTGCTACTCTAAGCTCCACCCATGGCCTCTCCCCTTTTGGGAGAGCAGGTCTATTCCACAGCAAAAATACAGCTTCAAGGGCTTGTAGGAGTGTCTATTCTGGGAAGTTTCCACTCCCCACTGTAACTGTGTAGGACTGGGACCAAAACCATTTTCACTGTAAGTCAAGGCTCCAAAATAAACCTTCTAAATATTAACTTTATCAAGATGAGATAAATCTGAGAAAGCACACAACTTGGCATTGAATCCACTCTCTTGTCCTTAATAGAGCAAATTTTTCTGTGACTGTGGGTTAAACAGTGTGTGAGGGTCAGACTAGTATATGGCATGTACTTTACTCTCAGTTTGTTCAGAAACAGCAGATCACATAATGACTTTTCAGTATTAGATAACTTCATTTTTATAGTCAGATTTTGGGCTGATTAAATGCAATAGTAACTCTTAATGCTTGACTTTTCTCAGAATCTGGATCATGCTGCAAGCGACTAGAAAATTCTGTGCTCTTTTATCATATTTTTCAATAATCCAGTATGCCACAGGAACATAGTGCCTATGATGCAGCTTAGTATCCACAGTGATACTTCACTGAAGCACAACAAATCACAGTGAAGTGCTGAAAACGTTTTTCATGGTGTACTTTGTTTTGTGTTTTAACCTTGTGGAATCATGAAAAGAAAAAGTATCCAATAAGCCAGTGGGTGTCACTATTGTGTTAAACACTTGAACAAGAATTTCACACTGAAACTCTAAGAAACACTGTGAATGGTTGAAAGCAGAGAGCTGCAAATAGAGCATTTCAGACCACAAATAATTAACATCAGATTAGCTAATAAAATAAAATTAAATTTTGCTCTGATTCGTTTTACTGAAACAAGTCACTGATTAGCAATTTTTGGTTGATTCAGTGAAAAAGAATGATTTTGTAGAGTTTTGTCTTGCCTGATGTGGAAAAGCTTGCCAATCTGCAGCAACTGAGAAAAACACTATTTTTAGCATGGTGGGACTGGGGAACCAGAAATAAGATGCTCAAGAACAAAAAGAGGAATAATTGAACAAGATCAAAAATTTGAAAACATGTCAAATTTTGAAAAATTTGGAAACATGTCAAATATGAAAAATGTTAATTTACAGATGCTGTAGCTGGACACTGTGTATGAAGAACAGCCTCAAAGACACCTTACAGTGAGGAGAATGGAGTGATCCTGTTCCTATTGCACATTCTGGTAAGCAGGCTCCATTCCCTACCAGTTCAAATCCTAACTTCTGGAGCCAGGAAACTGCCTGCTGCTCTGCCCAGTTACAGAAAAAGTGGTCTGCTTTAGCTATAGATTTAGGGGTCTTGTTTCTCTAGGTCTGTTTTTCTATGGTTCTCAGCAAATGTAAGTGAAATGCAATAGAAATACTACAGAAATGTATAACCGGTCTTGGGAATCTATTTGAAAACTGTATCGTAGCTAATATACTGGGGAAAATGATCAACAGATATGAAGCAAATAGTAGGGGAGATCTGGGTTTCCTCAGATGCTAGTGTGATAGTGGATTCAACTAAGCATATGTATTTGAGATCAAATAGCTGGATTTTACATATCCATTTCCTGAGTATGCAGCTTGAAAATTCAATTGCAAGTGCTGGATATTCCATGTGAATGACAGACTGCCATTGCATACTGACATGCAAA
The DNA here is from genome assembly GCF_047716275.1 of Strix uralensis. Taxonomy (NCBI): domain Eukaryota; kingdom Metazoa; phylum Chordata; class Aves; order Strigiformes; family Strigidae; genus Strix; species Strix uralensis. Next base: position 19,154,396 of record NC_133980.1, on the reverse strand, counting down.
AAAGCAATTTAATAAATATCTCTTACTCCCCAAAACAGGCAGAATTTGCAATTTCCCAGTTAGTGAATCTTAAATATGTTTACACTGTGCTGTAAATCAGACTCAGTTAACCCACAGGATCTACTAGGGAGATGTGACAGCCCACAAGATCTATTAGGCAGGTGTTGCAAGAGAAGTGATGCCAAATGACAGACCTACTATAGTGTTAAATTTCACCATTCTTACCCAAGTGCCCTGACTTTCTAACTTACCTGTGACAACCAACTGACTTAACATCTCCTGTGAATGCTTACTCCTTACACCTCATGTGCCAGAAAAAGTGAGACCTTCCTCTTAGAGTTCTGTTTGCTAGGTTGTCTCCTACACTAGTTTGAAAATAGGCCACCCGCTTCATCTGCAAAAGAACGAACATCAGTCTTGCTGAGTTATATTTATTATTCACTTTGCTTCAGGCATTTCACATGATCTCATAGAAGCTAGATCAGGTTGGGTCATGAATAGACGCTTGCTTTCTAAATCTACTTAACTCTATAAACAAAGCCAAAGGAATTGAATGGGATCAAACTCCGGGGTCGGCACAGGACAGGTTTACAATCGGTCAGTGCTAACTGCAGACATTTTTTAACTATCCAAATTCTGTTACAGCAGCCAGCATTTTTAGAGGCCTCTGATACAACACTGCAGGAGTTATCAAGGAACCACCTTCCCAAGTTAGAGAAAGAGGAGGAAATGGAGGAAAGGTTTCACTATATGTTGGACATATTGGGAGAAAATTAAAATCACAGACTTTATGGGAGACTAAAGAGGAAGAGGGGCAAAAAATCTGAAATAATGAAGTTGTTGTTTGCCTCTAATTAAAAGCATCAACTGCTACTGCCTACTGGAAGACCATACATCTTGCCTGGGAAAGAAGAGGCAGGAGAAAGTCTCAAGTTGTTCTGGGCTAGCACTAAAAATCGTGTAAAACGCTTACTGGTGCATACACTTTTACTAATGATTTTCTCCCCTCATTCATCTGTTCTATAGTTCCTAAATGAATACGTATGGTAGCACACAGTATATGCAAAGAGATTTTTAATGGTGTCCTACAGAAGAAAGAGTCCTTTTGAGTTGTGACATGAGATCAAGAGATAAACAGTATAATGTAAAACTAATTCCAACAAGGCAGTAATCCCAATTAAACATAAGTCGAACTTTCCTTGTGAAGTGGACAACTTTAGTGATATCAGAATGGGATATACTACTAGCAATAGTGACTAGAATGTTTTTCAGACAGTGATTTCTTCCTAACGAATCTGTTCTGTATAAACAGTAAATCTGTTTATAGCACAGAGTTATCTAAGGTTGAGAGAAATAAAAACCAACAGGTACGCAAGCTCTTCTAAAACCAGTGCATAAGTACACTGGTTTTATATAACTATTAATTAAAGTTCAGCTATTTGTGTCTACTTTTCTTCCAACTTGCCCAATTTCAATATGCTCAAGTATGGCCATGGCAGTTTCCTTTTCTTACTCCCATGGTCACCTTTTCTCTAGCTAAAACCTCAATTATCTTGTCCACTTACAATGAAGAAGGCTTTCTATGTTGACATTTAAAAGATTTTCAAATGGGCAACTAAAAGGCAAAGTCTTAATTCCCATTGCCTTCACAGTCAGCTGCAGTTTTCTTACACTGCCCTGGTAACCATAGCTTTAACTAATCATACTTAAACTGCATTCAAAAAAATTGATAAAAAGAAAGGTCATTATGCCAAAGACCATATTGGCAAGGTTTGAGGCCTTACTTTCCTGTGGAAACTTCAGAGCATACTATGCTCCTGAGAGCCATTCTACTTAACTCATAAACCTAAATATATTTAGGAGTTTAATTTTAGGTGTTTTTTCGCTCATGACCCTATTTCTTTACTATTTTAGTGGAGAGATGTTACGGATAAGGGCTACAGTTATGTCATACACAGCTTACAATGCTTTTAGTTGTGCAAAATGTGAACACGCTTCACTAGTCGCTGGTAATTACAAATAAACAAAGCTGATTTATTTCAGCTCTAAGACTTTTGTTCTATCTTAATTAATGTAGAAATCTTTGTTATGGATTGACTATAAGTCTGCTCCAAACATAGAAATAACCTGTTTGTTCACTTTACAAGCTAAATTTCCAGTGTGCAATGCTTCCACTGAAAGTCTAAGAAGGAAGGCAACAGCCTAGCAGCTGTAAAATGGCGATGTCATCAAATACCTGTCATAGTGTTTTATGTGTAAACAAAAATGCCCCAAATGAATCTAGCAACAGTCGTTTCCTCACAGTCTGCTGACAAAATGAAACCCTTATCAGATGGGCACACCTTAACTTTGAAACCATACAACTGCTGCTTTATTGGCAGATGGATATTCTGACTTCTCTAAAAATCTCATTTTCATTAGTGTGTGGAGAAGGATGCAGGGAAGTGACTATTAGCAATGGGTGAACCAAACTGCTTAGGTTCTTATTCAGACGTTAAACTATCACTTTTAAGTTGGACCTATGACACAAAGGTGTTGGACCTGGGCGCAAAGTCTACATTATGATACAATGAGCATCTTTCCTATGGATAATAATTCCTATGCATTCCACCAGTTGTATTACAAATAATGCCCTTTGCTAAATAGCTTCTCCCCCAGTGCACTTTTTATGGGAGATAAAAGTTAACAGAAACTTTCCATTGAAACTGGAACTCTATTTGGAAGTGTTCAGCCAACAACAAAGATTCAGAATAACATATGAATGGTCATGTTCCAGCTAGTCTAATGAAGGATTTGGTTGCAGTTCTTGGAAGAGTTTGAATAACATGTTTAATCAATTCATAATAGGTCTGACCTTGTGTGTTTCTAACACAGATGATACCTTAGCAGTACAATAATGAGACAATTTGCTGTTGCTCCTCTGTAAGTCTTAGATTACCATATTCAATGGAAGATCACGAAGAGAATACCCTACATCTGATTCCTTGTGATAAAAGAGGTTAAAAAATAAACAAAAAATAAAAAATAGGTGGACTGGTCTATGTATATCAGTGTAACTCAATACATATACTGATGTAGCTCACTCAGATGCTGCCTTTCTCGTTCAGCTTCTGCAAAAGCCCCTGCTACTGCAGTTGGTTAAGCAGAGCTGAATGAAGACTTGTTAACCTTGAGGGCTGCTATAAGGTTGGCTTTCCAGCTGGTCTGGATGAGATTATTGTTCCATTGCCTTTTGCCAGCGAGTACATGAGTTTTCTAGAATCTTTTTGTGCTTTCAGCATATATTTGGTGAGGGGGCCAGCTCATCCTTAATTTTGACAGCTAGCCTGTGCTAAATAGTGAAAAAGGGAAAAATCTGGTGCCAGGCAACCAAATGTATACTGTTGCCCTTATCTCAACTTCCTTACAGAGAAGGATTATTTAATAAACTGTACAGTTCTGAAGTTTTAGGCTTGCATACTGTACAGTGCCAGAGGCTTTCAATGATCATTTATTTCTTGCACTTTAAAGGCAGGATTGAGGAAGACACAAAACTCCAAGGAACCAGCCTGGGAGCAGGATTCAGACAGAAAAGTAGATAAAGCAGATGTTTTGCATTCTAGGAAGCTAACAATAAGATAAACAAATCTTTTATTTTGTAATGGGTAGTCTCCACAAACGCTAGGAAAGCAAAGTTAGTGTGTCAGAGTGTAAAGGCAGAACACAGCAAAGTTTAGAAATCGACAGGATTGTAGGATGAAAAAGTAATCTATAGTAAATAATTAATCATCATACATTAGTACAGAAAATATTTGCAAATCTGAAGTGGTGTTTAGTTAAGCCATATTTTATGTAGGGTCTGATAAGTACTTCTATTTCTTGGATATTGATTAATAGAAATGATTGCCTGAAATCAGACTTTATCCATCAGTGTGCATACATGTTTCAGAGCCATTTCAGAAAATGGTACAATTCTGAGACTTACATTTGCATAATGGCATTGAATGTTTTTTTGAAATGTTTATTACACTTCTATTTGCCATGTAGGCCCAGACCCTTAGAAGTATTTAGAAAACTAACAACCATAGTTCAGTTTACCTTAGGAAAGAGCCATAATGACTGCAGTGAGTATTTATTATTGACGGATTACGGGCATGTAATTCAGAACCTCCAGGCTACTGAGAGAGAACCAGAATCAGGGAAATTTATTCTAGTTTCAAAGCCAGTTGTTTTGAAATGGCACTTCAGATCTGGTTTTTGGTATCCAAAACAGTCTATTCAGTAGTGCTGAGAGACACTGCAATGCTGCTAGTCAAAATACTTTTCCTGGGATGCCCTTTTGTTAACACAGTGTTACAGAGATAGACGCATCCTAGGCCCCTATTATGAAAATCCTACAGCATGGGGGACTTTCATATAGACATAATCCTGGAGGATTAGGACAGGATCCAAGGACACCAGGGCAGTGATCATGACACAGCAAAGCATGCAGCTAACTGCACAAGCACAGGAAGGAAAAGGTGTGTCTTGCTTTTGCTACGACTCAGGTTGTACACAAACAAATGGGGTGTGCAGCTCTTCTAAAAACTGATCCATCATGTTCAAGCTTTCTAACCCTAAACTTTAACATTAGTACTTTGAAAGAAAACAATTTCCATGACTAACTGACAATTTTTCAGTTCACTAATCTGGGCATGTATCTAAATAAATCCTCTTCTCATGTGACATTTCAATTGTTTGCTATCACTACTTAGATGTGTATTTTGAGAAAGAACAGCCAAGAAAACAAACTAGTCATCACTGGACCATATTTCAATTAACAAATAGCAATGTGCACAGTTACTAATTTTAGTATATAATATGAAAATACCTTGGATTCATTTAACATTTTACAATTATTTATAAGGCAAAGACAATTCAGATTTTTTTTATACTTAGTACATTAAGTTAGTAAAATAAAAAGTCTGCAAACTTTTCAAGAATCACCTAATGTAAATAAGAAATGCCTAAGTTCTCATAAAACTAGTAAATGGCACAGACATTCCCTTTTAACCAACTCTTAGTAGAAAATGAGCATAGATTTCTAAACTTAATGTATATTAAGAATGATCTTTGTCTAACTACTAGACTGATCTCAAAGAATCCGTAAGAAAAAAGGCACCATGATTATTACAAACCTAATTTACAAGCAAACTTGTTTACAGTCTTAACTTCCTTTAATGATAGCTGTACTTCATACCAGTGAGTGAACTATGCTAGTTTGCTATATTCAGACTTATGTCTGAATATTGATTTATTGTATTGATTTTAAAGAACAGCAATGTGCACAAAATGAATGGTATTTACAACAGTAATATCATAAGTTATAATCATCACTTACTCTTGATCCTTTTTCTGGAAAGCACCGACAAAATGAACAATCCTGTCCCCCACATGGGTCAATATACGCATATCCTCCCTAAAAATTAAAATTTTATGGATTTATCAATATGCAACAGACAACAATCACTTCATCAAATATTGTCAACTGGACACACTATCCAATTAGATGATTTTCAAGGCAAAAGATTTGGCTACCCTTGCATACCCACAGGGCAATTTCCTTCTGATGAAGAAATTTGGCATAGCAGCAAACATCAGAATATTGTGTAGATTTCCAGCTTGACACATATGAACCTTTTCCAATGCTTACTTAATAGAATATACACATCAATACTACATTTAAAATCCTCCTAACCTTCTTGGACCTCTCATCAGCATAAACATGCTGGCAAAATAGAAGCAATAAGCAAAAGCTTATTATTGTTGCTTGTAAAAGGTGAAAGCTGTTACCTTCAAGTTATGTCAAGTAATGATAAATATTACAGCTAAACACAACTAAGGAAATAGAGTGCATCTAGAAAAAATTGTTAACAGAGTCAGAATTTAATTTGTAATAATATGAAATTCATAACCCATTGCATTAGGTTAGGAGATTGTTTAACTACAATTAAATGACAAAAGGCAAAACAGGCTGAAGAGTGAGAAGCCCACTCAGTGATGAAGCCTTGTATTTAATTCTTGTCTATTAAATGAAAAAAGGAGTGTGTGCATGGTGTAATTATGCATTGCCTACCATTAATTTACTTTACTTTCTTGTATTAAAACTTTCTGTCCTTGTCCTCTTAATAGCAAAGAAGTGACTACTTTGTTTCATCAAATTGCAATGAGGAAGAAAAGCATATTCAAGGATAAACTAAAACACAACAAAATGTAAGTTCAGTAGATATATTGTGTGGTAAGTGAACATAACTTTATTATTCTTTTCTATTTCCCAAAGTGTAGTATTAAACACATACCAATTATCCACACTATATGCATTTATAAACTCAGATTGTTGGAATGTCCACTAAGTGACATTTTTTCAGCAAAATTGTGTAAATTATCAAAGTTGTTTCAAAAGGGATGACAAGGATTCAAAGATTTAAGAATAATTTAGATAAACAAGTAAAGAGTGATAACATGAAAATATTTGCTCAGTGTGATTTTATTTTTATCAAGGTCAACATTGTTTTGTTACTGGTTTTAATAACCAACAGAACACTATAGGTTCATACTCCAATTTTTCAAGGAGAAAACACTAACAAATATTAGATAAGGAGGAAAAATTCTGTTCTATCTACAATATTTTTAGAATATCTGGTACTCTCAAACCTCAGAACAAGAGGGTATGATGATCTCTCTCCCAGACTGCTTCTCTTTCACACACTGGACTTCCCATGAAATTACTAATCTACTCCACACTAGTCTCTCACCTAGTTATTAAAAACTTGCCTCTACTGGAATGTCAATGGAATGCAAGTTTCTAATAACATGTAAGCTGTTACCCTTTGTTCTAACTGAACACATTTACTTTCAAAAATACTTCAATTTTCATTAGTTCAGCTAAAAAGGGATGACTTTGGGGGGAAAATACAACAAAAAAGCGGTTTTAAATATTTGAAAGAAAGAAAGATGATGGACTTGAAAGAAGTTTCAGTGAGGGCATTGCAAACATAAGGTTAATATGGAGGACAGTACAGAGAGGAAAATAAAGTTGATATTGAGACTTTATTATATGTGAAATTTTGGCTTCAGAGATGGGAACGTACAGGGAGGCCACTTTAAGATCTAGGCTAACATACAGAGAAGGGCTTGGAAGCTAGAGTTTGATATATGCTATAATATAGAGCCATTGAAGGGACTTCATAAGGAGACAGACTCAGTGCTTGAGTGAGACTTTTTTACGTGCAGCTTCCCAAAAGCATCTAAAGATGTCAAAGTTAGAATTTAGAAGAATCCAAAGGAAAAATTACAAAACAGTTAAGCTGAGCAACAGGAACAGAAAGGAAAGTTAGAACTGCAGAAATACTGAAAGAAACATCACAGTTTTCCCACAGAACTATAGGTCATTTTGGTGTATATAGTGTTACATGTTTGAACTATACCATCCTATCTATCACCTGTCTAAAGTAAATATCAATGTCACTTACCCCGTCAACTTCTTGTGCTGAAAAAACAATCAGCAGCCACCTGATTTAAAAAACAGAAGAAAGCTAAATTAAAACTAAACTTCCAACATCCAACCTTCACAAAAACATAGCCTCTAAAACGAAGCGTGTGCATGTGATTAAGTCCTGTTTGGGGTGATTATATAGTGAAAGACTATTTATAAGGTGTATGCACCATCAAGAAATGGTCAGCACATGATAGATATATATTTGTCTTTCTGGATTGGTGAGACTGAGTACAAACAGATAGGCATGAACAAGACAATGTAAAAGTCCTTGTAACTTCCCCCTTGTAACCTATTTCCAATCCTACAATTAGGAATGGCCAGAGAGGAACCATTCCAGACAGATTTCTGCACCTCCACGGACACCATGGGTTGAAGACTGAGCAGAGATGGAGGTGATCTGCATCTGCCCCAAAACAGCTGGTGCTGTTTTCTTTTGCTCAGAGAGAGTGAGAAAAGGCAGGGAGCAAAGCACCACTCAGATTAGCCACATGATTCCAGAGCAGCTACTGGGGAAGCCCAGCTCCATGCCAACCATTGCTAGCGGTGGATTGTAAAGTTGAAATCATGTCTTTTATGACTTCTACATGCAAAAAAAAGAGGATTAACAAAAAGGTAGCCCAAAAATTCTGCAGCAATACAGGAAATAAGCATTATTGTTAACATTATTATTAATGGGAACTAAGGTGCTCACTCATTATATGAAATGATAAATTAGATATGGCCATAATGTATAGACTACTGTGTATCATTCTCCAGGCTATCATTAAGCCTGTATCAAAATTACTCCAACCTGCAAATATTTAGGCATTTAGTAAATTTCCCAAAGCCCTGTTGCGATCAACCTCTATTTTTTATTTGTTACTCAACTGTTCAAGTCTTTGGAGCACTGAAAACTGTGCCAGCAAACCCAGGATTACTCTCCCTGATTATTAATTATTCATAGATTCGAACTGCAAATTATATAACCTGTATATGCACTGATATATACTGATAAATTAAATACTGACAAATTTAACATTTTAGCCATTTATGTACATTTATTCTATACACTTTTTAAACCTATGTTGCCTACTACTTTTTTCAAATACACAGACTTTACTGAAACAAAATATTTATGAAAATAATTAGTGGTAACTGATGACAGAAGCTCATACTGTCTCTTGCTAAATGAGAAACAAAAGACCGATTAAACAATGAGACTGCCAGATGATCAGCTACAACAGTAAATGGTGGAGAAGTTCTGTGCATCCCAGTAGTTCATCCTTTAATGCATCAAATTGTGTAGAAAGGATTTAACTTCACAGGAACACTTCAACCAGGCAGCAGAAAATAGCATTGGTTTGTTCTGTGATTGTTACTAATTTAAGGCCATTTTTGCTTTTAAACTTCTGAACTTGCAGACAGTCTCTGTAAATATTTTTTCCCATATCAACATTGGCCAGGTGTGAGTTATTTTTCATTTAAGAAAATGCCAAGTTCTCATGAAGCCCTTGCACTACTGCAATGGAAATCTGATGATGCTGTTCTTCATGCACAACACTGCAGTCTCCCCTTTTTGCAGTCATACACACCAGGCATCTGTTTGCCAGATAGTTCTCTGTCATTTCAAAATCCCTGCCTCCTGAAGCCAGACAGACGTTGCCAATGTACTCAAATCAGCACAAGTCTGTTAGAGGTAAGTCATCCACAGCTAACGCAGAAGAAAGGCAAGAAGAGCTACCTTGGAGAGATGGCTGGGATAGAAGGCTGCTACATTGGGGAACACCTGAGTAAGAAGCAGCCTGGGTTTGCACAAACCAAATAAACATCAACAAGACACTGGAGAGAGTTCAGGCTCTGTCAGAGCAGCCAGAAGACTGCCCAGCAGCGAGGGTGTCAGGTTCAAGCAAGGTACATTTGCTGGGCCAGGTTTCCAAGCTAGAAAAGCGTAATTTCACATTCCTAAAGAGCATGGTGCATGAAGTTTTATAAAGTAGGAAAATTGGATTGACTTTTCCTAGAAGATATTATAGAGATGGAATCATTGATCCCACACACCACTCTGAAAACTCTAGGCCATGGTGATCCTAATCTTCGCTTATGGATCATTCTCCTCCAGAAAGAACTCCTGCCACAGCTGCTAGCAGGTATTTCCATCACAGTCTCTAAAAGTTTTCCTTTAATAATTCTCCCTCATCTGCAAAATTATTCTGAGGACAGGGCATTCAGGTTTGAGTTGGTCATTACTTTTTCTTCTCCAGGTATGTTCATCAGTAGAATGTAGGAATATCTTTCCTTTTAAAACAGACTCAGAATTATAGTTCCTGTTTCCAACTATTTAAATAGTGTAGTACCTGAAATTTAAATGATATAAACTATAGGCCAGCAATCAAAATCAAATACAATAAATTATCGTATTGACATCAAATTTATGACAGGTTACAAATTATTTAACTGGTGATTTTTTATTACTGTTAAATTGATAGCTAAGAATATATCTCATTGACTGTAGTTAAAAAATTTAGTGATCTGTAAAACTCACCAGGCAGCTGTGATAAGCCACTTAATCCATTCAAATGAATCCTTTGTTAATGCCATTCACGCTGATTGAGGATTTGTATATGCAGCACTTTTTTTTCTTTCTTTCTTTTTTTTAAACAGCAGGTCTTCTCTTTCCTTCTGTTTGTGGATGGTCTATAAACACTGTTCCATACTGTTGTTGTTTTCCCCTCTGAACCTGTTTACATTAAAATATACATCTGATGTACAAACATTAATAATTACCGGATAACCAAAATATGTCTTAACCATTTACAGATGTCATACTGCACAGCTTTATGTTGGCACTACATTATATTATTCCTATTCAGGCCACATTTTATTTTATCAGCAATCCAATTATTTCAAGGGAACTATATATGACATTACAGATGAACATAAAAAGGGTATAAGATTTCAGCCTAGAAGAGAGATAGTCTTCACTCAGTGCTTGAAATAATGAACAAAGAGCATCCTGCATCACTATTTCTTAAAAAGCTATCATACCCACCATTTTAGCTAAAGGCATTAAAAAAAAAAAAAGTGACACATGTCTACAGTAAAGACCTAACGAACTTAAAAAAAAAGTCAAAAAAATATTTGCTATAGTTTCAAGACCAGACTTAGCAGTATCTTATGCAAACTGGGCTGGACCAGTGTCTCTGTACCTCTGAGCAAAGGAGGACTACTCTAAATGCAGAATAAGCCATATACATTTTCAGCTCAAGAGTTCTACCCATACACATGGATAGGTGACAGTCATTGGAAACATTGCCTAGATTTTTTTAGCTCTATTTTCAGAACATTTTTTCCACAGTTTTTGCCAGGATTTAGGAAGCTGGAAGCTCTAAGAGCGGGACTGAGCAGAGGCCTCTACACAGTCAAATTTTGCATGCATAAGTTAACTACACCAGTGCATCGGTGACCTCTGACTTGGGTCCGACAGCATATATGCAGTTTTATGTGCAAACGTGCTGCACCAACGTTTTTGTAAGCTCAAGTTTCACAAATCCAGAGAAATGGCAAGCTCCTGTGCAAACTTCTACATCCCCCAAATAAGAAAAAAGCTGTAATTCTCTGGAATAAGGCACATCTGGCAAATGATTCACACTGGCTATTTCAAACTGAGGGTTTAAGAGGCTGGGCTTTTCCTAGGATGGCACAGATTATCATAGGCTTTTATTTTTTTAGTGCTGTAGTCTTCCAAATGTGGGGAGGTTAAGTTTGAGAAGACTCAGCGCTGACTAGAGTGAACCGACAGGTGTTCACTTCCTTTGGAGAAAGAAGTCTCCTGAGTAAGCAAAGACAGTTACTGAGAAGGGAGCAAGGACGTGAACCTGCGGCAAACTGGCTGCTCTCTGATTGCTGTTCAACAAGCAGCTCTGTTTTTCTGTAAAACAAATGAGTGTACAGTTCCTGAAACATTACTGTCTTGCTTTCTATTATTTAGATGTAACACCTTTCTAACCGGAAGTAATCTATAAATAGTATTTTCTCCTATGTATATGCTCAGTATATCCATATCCCACAGTATGAAGAAGAGATTTTATAAGCTACCGTGCACTAACAAATAAATAGCCTAAGGGCAGCCAATTCATGCTGCAAGATCACACCCTACATGTACTGTACAGTACTCCATTCATCTGCCAAATTCTAAGTCTTTCTGTGCCCCAGTTCCCCACCTGAAAAAAAAAAAAAAAGAAAAAAAATAACAACAGTCCTAATAATAAAATAATAGTCCAGTAACATTCCTACCTCACTCATCTTTTATATTAATAATATAAATAATAGAAGCAAGATTGTGAGGCAATAAAATACTGCAGGGACAGATTGCCTCAAACGGAAAATCCAAGCCAGTCATAAAGTGTTAGACTTTGCAGAAATTTGTTCCTGTTGCCCACTATCCATCTCATTTAATTATCCAAACAGCTTCTGAAAATGAAGAAGAAATTGAAATTTGGTACAGTGGCTTTGTAGTAGCAAAGAACCTTTTATTTTCAAATTAAAATCCATTTTGATCCAACCCATTCACACAGTTTGAAATCATACTTAAGGCATGAGTGGAAGACTTAAACTACTCTGCTTGCTATTTCATCATGGCTATCTAAAACCCATCATTTTCTGAACAAGATTCCTACAGTTTGGAGTGCTCAGCAGCCAATGCAATAATATAAGGACTACAAAGTGTTACTTACATTGATATATCAAATTGATCTCATGTTTTGTATTTTGTAGTAATCACAACAGTTACCTCAACAGAATACTTATCTAATTCAAAGGAAGATAAAATATCCCCAGGATAACACAATATTACCAAAGGAATAGGTTTTGCACAAGCATCATCAAACCTCAGCTCATAAAATTCTAAAAATCCAGAGGGGGAAAAGCTGGCACTACAATATAACCTGGTTGTTTAGTTTTTAGATGAGGACCAAACAGGAAGACAATTTTATCCTTAGGGACTCTGATAAAAGGAGACCACAGGATATGAGCCATAGTTTGAGGCAGAGACATAGCTAGTTATTGAGATATAAAAAATTAGAGCAGCCCTAACTATATTCTCATTACATTCAAAGAAACCAACATCATATGTAACAAGGTCACTGAAGCTGCAAAGTCAAGTATTCAGAAGTCAGGAAATAAAAATTAGGGTTGTGTGCTCAATCTTAATGTGTTTCTTTTATGCACATGATTAGGATAGTCATTTTAAGTACAAGAACATATATGCTGTTTTCCATGGGACTTCTGCCTCATTCATGATGGATATATTCCATACTCCTTTCATCCTTTTCCTTAAGTCCTATGAAACTTTGCACTTTATACTAAATTCATACAACCGTAATGTTTCCCACAAAAATATCCCTTAAATGTAAAAAGAGAAGATACTGTTATCCTTGTTTTACCACAGAGAACTGAGGAAACAAAATCAAAGCTAAAATAATTAAATATCAATTACTGTGAAAAAAAGCTAAACTTTAATTTGTTACAGCTTTCAAATGTGTTCTAGAATTAAGGTTGAGCTCTCTGTTGTTCATGCACTGGTGTTTTTTGGGTTTTTTTTTAAAGTACTTCTGCAGGCAGCTGCAGGTATACATTTTGACACAACTGATGTTAAGCCTGCCTGGCCAGCTGTTTTGCCAGACAAGACCGTCTCTCTGAGTTTGTAGCTCTCTGAAGATATTACAGACTACAACGGTATCAGCAACACAGTCTGCATCAAGATTTCTTAAGACTTTCTTTAGATGAATGCCATCAGTTATGGCAGCAACGAGCAGGAGAACCTCAGTGGCTGATCTTACCTTTGTTACAGCTCAATGCTACTTCGAAGTCACTTATCTGTCCTAGAAACTCACATAAAGGCATACATGCTTTTAAGTGACAATTTCATAATGCAACATTACTTGCTGTTTCTTAACTCTGACACACACAGCTACCATCCAGGTGGACCATAATACTTAGCAGCCAGCTGCTCAAGGTCAGTGAGTAGGTGGTTCTGGGATAAGACTGGCTTTGAAGAGGACTTTTTAAAAAATGTTCTTTCTTTCTGTTGCATCTCCCTTGTTAGCACTTTCCCATGTTTGCTTTGAGCTTGTTGACTTTTTTTAAATTTCTGCACAGGGTTTTCACAATTTGAAAACTGACTCAATATCTTTTTATTATAGCAGTATTTCATTCACTGGGTGTTCTGCATGTATTAATTTATTTCTGCTAACAGCGGTTTGCCTGCTTTCTTCTGTTTCTTCCAGTATTTCTTTGTCCTAGTATTCAAGAGCTCTCCTTTTAAGTCCTATCTTCTTTACTCAGTGAGAGTCATTCTGTTCATACTGCATTTAAATTTGCATCATTTCTGAGGACTGACCACTCTCTTCCACTGTAGTCTCGCTTGCTCTGACCTTGTTGTCTCACCTTTTGCTTTCACTTTTGTGTAAATAAGTTTCTGCTACCTTCTGTCTAACACCAGTTCTTCTAATGTTAAATTTCAGTGGTGGATTTAGGTATTTATAGGTGCTTATGGCTTATAAACAACTGTGGACCCCATTTTTGTCCTTATTATTACAGTATTCTCATGTAAAAAATGTGGCATTGTTACAGTCAACAGGTTTAGGAATCTGACAAATAAAATGCATGTTTAGTGGTTTTATCCCTATGATACTATTTCCTCTACATGGTCATCATCAATCTGGCTTTTTCCCTTTATCTCTATACGTTGCTGTCTATACCACCTTGCTCTCACTGATGCTTGAGATTTTAGAGCCAAGGTGATACCATCTGTGATGATGTACAAGATCTTTGATACTGAACATACTGCTCTGCTCTTCCAGAGGTATGTTCTGGCTGCTAGTACCAGACTTTTGGGAAAAGTAGCCTCTGCTAACTAGCTTTCACAGTGGATTTCATAGGGGGTTGACAGGACTGTCAGCGGAATGGAGATCCAGCTCTACTCTCATGCCTTTAAGAGAGGCTGTTTTACAAAGCTCTGTGGTTAGGTTTATGCTCATGAAAGGCTTTAGGTTTCTGTCTCATCAGTAGTTCTAAATAGATTTATACACATATATTATATTGTTGTATAATGTTGCTTTTTCTGTATCACTTCTAGTGCTTCATAAAACCTGTAAGTTAGGATTTCCTTACAGCATTCACCAACACTACAGATAAGGCAAGATCGCTGTGGCTGGCCTGGACAACAAACTTTCTAAGTTTGTGCCATCTCAGAACAGCACTTTATGTGGTGAGATGTAACCTTGAACATGCAGTACTTCTGTCAACAACATAAATGCGATAAACTTTACCTATTGCCCGCACTTTACAAATCACACTTCCATTCAGAAAGCCTCTGCATCACGCTAAGCTATGTGGAAAGCCTGGAGAGAGACGCTTCCCACTGATCTCCATTTATGCAGCGGGCAGCACTTTGCCCCTTCTCGGACTTCTCGGTCTCCGCTGCCTCGTTACGAAAACACTCGAGGGGGGGGAAAGCGTTGCTGAAAGGAAAACACTCCCGCCAGCGCCCGGGAGCGCCGCGGACAGCGGCGGGATGGCGCGGAGGGCCCGGGCTGCCGCCGGCCTTCCCCGGTACCGCCTCACTCGCGCACCCAGCGCTGCCACCTCCCACCTCGCCCCCGCCCCGGTTGAACCGACCCCTTCTCCCCGCCGGGGCGCTCCGGGCGGGCCCAGGCCGTGTCCTTGCTCGGGCGGTGCCCGGGGCTGGCCCGGGCGGGTCCCCGTCCCCGCTCCCGCCGCGCAGCCCCTTCGGGCGGCGCCCGCCACCTTGCGCCCTCAGGGCGGCGCGGGGGAAGCGGGCGGGGGACGGAGACAGCCCGGGAACCTGGGGCACCCCCAGCTGTCCCGGGACGGGGCTGGCCCCGCAGCGAGCTGCCCAGCCCTGGCCGGCGCCGAGGCCGGGCGGGACGGCCCGTAACGAGCGCCAGGTACCGCCACCCGGGGCTGCCCTTCCGCGGCGCTCACCTCAGCTCCCAGGCGGGAAAGCCCCCGGCTCCTCGCTCACTCCATGCCCGCTGAGGACGGACAGACGGCGGCTGCCGGCGGTGCCCGAGGCAGGAGACACGGGGGGGAGAGGAGAGGAGAGGGGAGGAGAGGAGAGGGATGGCCCGGCCGGCCCCGCCCCGGCCAGCCCCGGCCCCTGTCCCCACCCCAGGGCGCCGGGAGCGCCGAGGCGGGTGCGAAGCAGCAGCCCCCAGGCCAAAAGCGGCGGGCGGGCGGGGGGCAGAGTCCGAGCGCCCCGGGCCGAGCTCTGTGGGACGCCGCGCAGGCAGCGCCGAGCGCGGGGATGGCCGGCAGGGCTTGTCCCAGCCGCCTGGCGCTGCTGCTGCTGCTGCTCGCCCTGCTCGGGCCGGGCCGCGCCGCGGCGGCGGAGGTGAGTGAGGGAGGGAGCGCGGGGCGGAGGGCCTGGGGCGGCGCGGCGGGACGGGACGGGGGCGCGGGATCCCGCGGCGGCCGCAGCGTCACCTGGGGCAAGGCGGCGCTCAGCGCCTCGGCCCCCTCCGCCAGCGCGCTGCACTTCGGCGTTGGCGAGTTGTGAGGGAGAAAAGGTGAATTTACTGTATTTAAAATTATACGCCCCACCCGCGTCAGGTACATCGCGCCCGGGCACGGTGAGGAGAGGTGCCGTTACCGCTGCGCCGCTGCCCGGCGGGGGTAGGTGAGGGCGGGGAGGCCCCGCGCAGGGCGCGCCGCCGCTGTCTCAGGTGCGAAGGAGAGGGGCGGCGGGCGGCCTCCCGCGCCTCCAGCTGCGGGGCTGCCGTGAGGGGGGGCCGGGGGCCGCAGCCCCGCCACCAGCCCAGCAAGCGGCCGCGGAGGCCTGTCCCGCGGGCAGCGCGTCGCTCCGCAGGACACGGGGGATGCGGAGGGCGAGGGCTGAGCGGTGTTGGGCGTGGATGGTCTCTGAGGTAAACGCTCTGAGAGCAACACTCACCCTCTGGACCAGCTGTGCCGCCTTCCCTACAAACTCACTGCACAGTTTGAGGTTTAATGATGAGTGTGCATCACCGTTTGGTCGATAAATTCCCCTAAATCATATTGTTGTCTTTGCCGTTCCTTTCTCCTCTGTCTGGTTATAACATTTAGATTGCACATTCCCGTCTGGGAGAAGAACAGTCAGCTGTGAGGGTAAATGGGTCAACATTTCTGGCAGTTACCAAACAGAAAACTGCCAGTTTCAGTAAATTTCAAATTCTGTTTTTCCCATAATAGTCAACAGTGTTAATTTCTCCTTGCATGTGTGAGTAAAGCTCTAAAGCAGTACATCAAAACCCTTTACTGCCTATCAAAACATTTGCAGTTCACCTTTATAAGGAAAAAATCTGATCTTCCACTTTGTGGTTGCTAAAATAGAGCCACATTCTGCCGTAATTATCTGAAGCAGACTAATTGGTAATAATGTTTCTTCTAATCACCCATTCTGGGTAAAGTGTCTGGAAACAGCATAAGCACCTCACCAAACATGTTTTCTTTCATGGCCCTCTAACTTCCAGTCAAGTTTAGTCATTTAACAAAGATCTAGTTGTTTTATTTGTAGTGGAATTAAAATACCTCTTAGTTCTTATGTAGAACAGAGGTACCAGATCTATTTGCAAAGTACATATTTTCTGCAGAGTTGTTTCAGGCTCTGCCTAGGACAGATCCTTACTCTAAAGCAAGATGTGGAAGACTGATAAACTCAAGACCTGCCTCTCTCTTCCCAGTTTGCTTTTCTTTATTCCATTCTTCTCTTTATCTGCTGGTACCTCCCATCCATTGCCCTTGCTGCTCCTAAGAGATCGACATCATCATGTGTGCTTCTGGATGGCTGGTAACAAGCGCAGTGTACCAGGAACTCCTCCCCCCACTCCCACACAGACACACACTCTCACATTTTCTAAGCCCCTATTCTGGTTGTGTTGATCTTGTCATCCCGGTTCGTGCTTTCATCTACAAAGGAAGGGAAAAGGAGGTGTATCGATGGGTAGGACCTCACATATGGCTCAGTAAAGCATTTCAACACTTTTTAGCAACCTCAGTAGGATCCTAGAGTATTTGCCAGTCATGCAGACTCATGTTCATTAGCAGTCTTTCTGCTTAAGGTAGATCATGAAGGTCTGAGATACTGGTTTTCTAGAGCATTGTCATTACCAGATCCTCATTTACACTTAGGTCTTAAACACTGTAAGAAGTGTCTTCTACAGAAATCTTGCTGTTAAAGCAAAGTTTGAACACGATGTATTGATTCAGTTGTGCTCTGAAAATTCAGTGGATCTGAAATGTTGTCTGAGATTAATTTAAACTAGATTTCCAACAGATGACAGATCAGTTTAAGATTCAAATGTGATCATTTCTATTCTTGTATGAAAATGCTGATATTTTCAAAAGAGAAAGTCTAACTAAATTTTCTAGATGGAGGAAATAAAAACTTTTTAAAAAGCAATTTTATCTAAACTAATTAAATATTAGTGGCTAGTGTTAATTGACATGAAATGATTGATTAATAAATCATTGCATCTTAGCTGGACTGTCCATTGCAAAGAAATAGGTATTGTTTGTGTTTTAAAATTGCACTACACTTTCATATGAAAATAAATTTATATTTGACCAGCAAGCAATATTTTTGCTGTATGCATAGATTAAAAACTGTTTCAACTTAGAAGAGTTTTAAGTCTATGTCTCGTAATAACCCAATAAATACTTTATTCCCAAAGACAAGAAAGAAAATTATTAATTTGTGCCTGCTGCTGTTTATACAACAAATTTTGGTCCTCACAGGCCACAGAGTCCAGACTTTCCTGCCCTTAGGAGGCTGAACTTTCTGGCATCTGCTAGGGAGTATTATTAGCTGCAGTCTTGGCCATTAGCATGCTCTAATCACATCTGAAAACTCAGCAGAAGTAGCATCTTCCCACGTCAAAGGCTTTTCAGCTTGCTTGGTGTATTCCTTCACTCCAAATACTGATGTTATAATTCTTTGGATTTTCCCACTGTTCATTTAAATACTGAAGAAGAAGAATAAAAATTAACAATGTATTTCCTCAGGAACAAGATCTTCCTCATTTCTACTTTTTTTCCTCTCAGAAAAAAGTTTATTTGCTTTCTCATTGTTTCATTTTGTTTAACAGCACCTGGACCTGAAACTGTCTTGATGCACGTGTACAATCCAATTAATTCTCCTGAGTGTATTCTGTCTTTTGATACCATCCATGTACTTCTTGTATGTCTTGAAATTTGTTGGTTCAAATTACAGTAATAAGAAAAATAAGAATAAGAAAAGTTCATTAGTACTGAATCAATACTGCTGCTTAGTGGCATTGATCATTTTTATGATGGCATTATGTTAGCATGTATTCAAAACAGGACAAAAGAGAGTTTCTACTTGAGCAAGTACTTGATTGCAAGTTAGGTGCACCTCATGTTACTACGGTTTTTTTGATTTGCATTGTAATACAATTGCAATATTGTGTTAGCTCACAGGAAAAATTTAAGTGCTCTATATTCTGTGTTTGCCTCAGTCATTACTCTGTTTTTTTTCATCATGTGCTGCTGGCAAAGGAGGGGAGGTAACAAATTCGGTGACTGTAAGGCTTGACAAGATCTTCTATGCATCCCCCTTCTCAATTATGGGTGTTGTCTGTGACTAGATGCAAGCGTTCATACTTCCCAGTTAATTTCATTTTTTACAAATGTTAGAATTTGCATGCAAGTACTAATAAACTAGTCTTTTCTTCTTCATGCAATGTTTTTTACCTAATTATATGCAAACTATATTGCTGTTGCAAATAGATCTTAATACATGTCTCTGGAAGGAAAAAATGAGGTGTTCTAGCTCAGCCATGAGCATCTGCAAGGCTGGTAAGAATGGATGCAGGCTGAATTACTTTGTTTAACTGGGAATCAAAATGTTGGAGGGACCAAGTGTCACAGTGAGAATTTTCCTTCTCTGCTGGCCTTTGGAAGCACCCAGGTTCTTTGTCGCACAGGGCAGCTGAGAAGGGAAGATGTGCACCTGAATATACAAAAGAGAGTTCACTGAGCGTGTTAGAAAAACAAGTCCTTTGTGAAGTGCTCTCTTTGATTTGGTTAATATGATCCCAGCTCTGAAGTCAATGGGGGTGTTACTTTGATAACTGGGCCCAATTTATACTAGAGTGTTCTGATCCTGATTGCCTCTATAATTAGTTGTAATTCAGCCATCATCTCCATAAACAAGCCAATGTCAGGGCACTGCAGAGCAATGCGTTTCCTACTGGGCCAAGAGAGTTAGCACAAATTAGCAGAGTTGCCCTAATGTTTGTGCATCAAAATTTATGAAGTTCTACTGTCTTATACAACATGGGGGCTTGCTCTGATATGGCCTTGAAATGTTAAGTGTACTTACATGTTTGCTGTATCATACAACTGAAAGAAGATGAATCTCCTTAGGTGATCTTGGTAAGCACCTGTGAAAACGGAACTGTTAACACTTGATGTGTAGCCTTTTTCTAACAAATCTACAAGTTAAATACACATTTAGGCAAAACTCTATAGTTCAAGTTATTTTGCTGACTGAATAATACCATTAAAATGATCAAAGTAGGCAGGCAAACCCTGGTTCTTCCTCCATTGCTTTGCATTTCATATAGTTATAACAGCATTTTATTTTGAGATATGTGCTAGCAATCTCTTCTGCAATACCTAGAGCTGATTTATCATAACATGTCTTTGAAACAAAATACTTCGCTATTAAGTGTAACTAGTATGGGATGTCCGGTCATCTGTTTTACTGTCACATTCTCACCCTACCGCCTAACAAAGTAATACTAGAAGGCTCCGTATGTTGGCATGGATTACAGGAGCCTAGGAGGAAGGTGAAATACAAAAAGGCTTTTTTCTTCTTAACTGTTTACAGCTCCAGTCTCTCATGCACACACTGAAGAAGTTTCATTTTGCCACACCTAGTATATTTTTAGTTCTATTTTCATTGTTTGTCCTTTTTTTAACTTGGCAGTTTTGTGATAGGGTACAAGTCTCACAGGTTTACAGGTTTTCCATTTGGCCTGGTTCAATGAAGGCTTTTTAACTCGAGCTTTGTGCAGCATTTTTCCACAGATCATTTTGGAGGAAGTTGCAAGAAAAAGTAACCTTTTTTTTTTTTTTTTCCAATCTGTGAAATCACAGAGCCTTTCAAAAAGGAGAAACCAAAGCATGTGCAATAAGCTTTCTCTGAACAAGCTACTGTTGCTTTCATTGCTATTTGTACCACTTAACAGAAGATGCACACCAGGAATTTTATGAATATACAAATATACAGGCCTGAGGAGACAACAATTATACTGAATACCATTCCCACACTCAACAGTTGGGAAGAAATACAAATTGTGTGATGTAATGCTAACCATATTATGGTAAGTAAGCAAAAATTCACCAGTTAAATGGTGTGTATTCTTCGTTATTAGATTGCTCTTTTAAGATGACCCTCTGTTAGGGAGAAAGAGCACGGATGAATAAGCTGATTAAACACCCTTAAGAGTTTGCTACACAAAACAAAATTCTGTGGCCTAATTGCCTAATCTTTTTTTCCTTGTGGAAAGGAAGAATATTTATTTCTTTTGTCCCCTTGTCCTGTTCAAGGTCAGGAGAAGAAACCCGCAGTGATGGGGTTTATGGGTTTGCCTTTGGAGATTTTACCCATCTGAATATATCGTGAACAGTTTGGTCCAGTTTCTTATAGTCCTCATCACAGTGACTTCCACCCTAGTGAGATTATTTGTAGAGTAAGATATTGGTCATTATAAATATAAGTATCAACATGTTCTATGTTTTAGCAGAAGAAATCAAACCATCATTCTCTCTGTTTAAAGAGAATTCTGTATCTTCTCTTTATAGACCAAAAGCAATTAAAGAAACCCCAAAAAACAGAGATCCAATTGAGAGCTTCAACTTAGGGTTTTCCAAAACTGCATACAACATGCCAGGTCTATGTACATAGATACTAAGTAATTTTAGGCAGCTTCTACAACACAGACCTTAGTGGTCATCACTGCAGAGCTTACAAACAATTTGAGTTTGTGAAAACTCGGGGTGTTGGTTTTTTTTTCTAAATTACAACATTTTACCAGATTTATCCTAACACAATGATGATAACATGCAGGCACAGTGAAGATTGCTAAGCCCTACTGTTTTCCCACTCCCTAATTCTTTACTGTCAGTGAGCTAGAGAGAAGGGAGAAGCTCCATGTGATTAATTGTACTGTGTCTGCTTGGATGAGAATATGGTTGGCACCATGGAAGTTGTGTGTGGAACTGTAAGCAAGATGGCAGAATGGTGTGCTTTCATAAGAATAGTATGAACAGCTGTGTTATGGTAGTTTCTTGGAACTTCCATACAGACAGGCTCATTCAGAGCAAAAAAGATATGCTATACTGTATGTAATATATGTAATATATGTAAGTATATTACAAAAAAGAACTGCAGGGTGCTTTACTGTTTTTGGTTTGGTTTTTGGTGTTTGATTGTTTGAAATAAATTGTGTCCTTTTTTCCCAAGGACACAATTTATTTCATTTAAACATATGCAAGAGATGCCAAAAGATCTATGAAAATTTGTTTTCATCTGATTTATACTGTTTTACTTAAGGTTTATGTTACAGGGGTTTTTTTATTGTGATTAATATGAATAGTTATAATGAAGAGATCTGGCTAACACTACAAAGTTGTTACTATACAAAGTTCTTACTAAACAGGTTTTTGCTTTAAAAACTAAGAGGTTTTCAAAACAGTTTCGATGTCTAAAGTGAAAAAGGGTTTTCATACACATGTTCCTTTGACATAGTAGAAAGCTGTTTAAATTGTCTGCAGCAGCTTCTTCTGTTTCTTCATACCAGTCATTTACCATAGTTACTTTGCAAATACCATTATAAATATATCCTTATATTATATAAAATCCCTTTCAAAAGAACTGACAGTTTAAAATTAAGGATAGAAAGTAGGGAAAGTGTTGTCAAGTTCAGATAGACACGTGTGTTCACATTGTGATACACAAATTGTGTATCTCTGAGATAGACACAAAATCCTGCTTCTGTGAAGTGTTATGAAAGGCTTTTCCTACAATCGTAAGTGCTTAGGACTTCTCTCCTGCACCTCACACTGAAACAGCACATAAGCAGTAATACAAAGCCTGAGCAAGGTTCCCATTACGAGAGTTTAATGGAGTTTATTTAACAGTTACACTGTCCATAGCAGAACAGTTGTCTTCCACTGTGTTATTTGAGATCTGGTCTCTCTACATTAGACATTATTGACCAGGTTGTTTATTAGTTAAAGTTACAGGTGTATTTCTTTATAATGGAAAGTCAAAATGAAATCATTTTTGGCAGGTGCTAGGTATTCAACTGGTAGGCAAAATGCTGTGCATTCTCATAGCATACATGGCTGTTAACAGGAGTCTTCTAAGGTAGGAATGTCTGGCTGCCTTCCATTTCACAAGTGACTACACAATGCTTCAGGGTTTGGGAACTGACATATTTTCCTTCATCTCATCATCTCCTATTTCTGCTCTATGCTGTCTATACTTATTGAAGGCTTAATAATTTGGTTTTGTTGTACTGGTCCAGCAATCACTAAAAAAACACAAAGATCTCCGTGGTCTTTGATAATTTTAATGAATTCATGTTTGATGCTTAGAATGCATGAAAAACTTTTAGTATACAGATTGTAATTGTGAGACTGGTATTTTGTTTTGATAGCAATGTTTTGGAGTGAGGGGACTTCATTCTCCAGTAGCTTGTAGGCTACATGGTGATTTACAGTTGTGCAACATGAGGAATATGCTGCCAAGGTCATGTATCTACTAACCATGTCTAGATAGAATTACTGACTGTGCTAGTCCAGCTAAGTATCCTAACACAGGTGCCTCAGACTCAGAAAAAAGATTTTACTTATATAGCCACAAGTGGGAAATCTCTTCTATACAGCTCTGCTCTCAGATCCTCTGCTTGAGCAGGTTAGGATAAATTTTTGAAAACAACTATGTCCAAGCTAGGAGCTTTAGCTAGCACCATAGTGTCCTCCAGAAAGTGCAGCATTTCACATCTCTGTGCAGCATACCTACCCCAACACAAGTTTGTGGTGTAGATAAATGTTAAAGCAAAACTTTCTACTTGCCGTAATCATAATGCTTTACACCCACTTTTATTAGATGTAATAGAAAACATGTAGTAGAGGACATTAGAGAAATGGGCCCTTTGTAGTTTTAAGCACTATATTAACATCAACTATTTGAGCAATATTATTCTGTGTACTCAGTTGTGGTTTATAGACACAGCTGGAATGTGTAAAGTGATTGCACTGAGACATCTCAGGAAGAATTCAGAAATCTCAGTGTGTCAGCAGCCCTTGAAAATTCATAATCAAGACTCTTAAAGGAGCTGGCTCACTGATGTGTAATTTTTAATAAGTATTGGAACTGAAGAGAAATTACAGAAAACTGGAAATTAGCTGATAATTTACTTCCACTTAGAAAGGACCACTGTGATGACCTGCATATTTGTAGGCTACTCAGGATACCATTACAATTCCTTATGTTGCACAGTCATCTTTCATTTATGTTAACCAGGATTTACCTCTGGAATCAGTGGACTTCATCCATGAAAGACCAATCAGGCCAAAAGTGTAAACTTAAACTCCACTGCAGCCAGATTACTATATTCCTACCGAATACATTTAATTTCATCTCAGCTTTCATCTGAATGTCTTTATTACTCATCCTGTGTGGTCTTGATGTACTCTTCATCTGAAACATACTTAAAGAATATGGTGCCGGTTGGCTGCAACAACACACTTTGCTGCCTCTCTGTCCTGGGTGCAGTGTTTTTAATATAAATATGTATTTTGAAATCATAGCTGACCTACTCTGATCTTCTTTGGATCTGGAAAAGCGAACAAATACTCTGTGTTGTCATCCTATATGCCATTCCAAAAGGAGATCAATGGAGAAATACTGGCTCATCACCCTCACTGGCTCATTTTGTCTGTTCCCCATCTTCCTGCCTTTAGACCATACCCAGTATGACTGTATTGCCCCACAGATGTGTCAGGGCTCAAAGCCTGTGCTATTGATAGAAACTCCTATCATTGTTTGCTTTTTTCCTTACGTTAACGCTTTGTGACGTCCTTCGACATATTCAGGTTTGGTAACATCCCTAAATACATTCTCTGACACCCTTCATATAACTAGCTTTACTGGCAAAGTGCTGTGAGCTGTGTAAGATTCTCTTTAATACTCCAAAACAAGTTACCATGACGGCAATGGTAGGAGTAGCAGTACCATGCTGAATCTATATTAGTGTTGTATAGGTGGCAATGTAGTCTGTAGTATGTTATTTCTTCCTTCTTTCTTTGTCATTTCTTTGAGGGATTTGGGGAAGGAGAGGACTGGAACACTTTTTAAGCAGATGCTTTAGTCTCTGAATTGGGGGCAGAAAGAGGTCAGAGCCCCGTAGAATCCAATCCCATAGTGTAGGAAGGGCAATTCAGTGTTATGGATAAGGTTGCACTCAACATTAACCACTGCAGTAAATGTGCTTCAGCATGCACAACTGTAATTATTTAAAGAACATATAATGCTACTACTGTCACTCAAAACACTTTTGAAAGGAGCTCCTCTATAAAATACTCCAAGAAAGTGTTGGGTTTTTTTCATTTTGGTTCATTGGTGGATTAATTTGATTTGTTATTCATATCATGATCTGGCTTTATCCTTTGACCTAGATTTTTAGATCAAAAAGCTAGTGCCATCTGCCATATCTAAATATTTTAAATAAATGTAGGTGATTATTATAAAAAACAAAAAACTGAAAAACATGCAGTAAATCTGTGGCTTTGTTAGTACATTTACTTATGTAGATGTTATTGTGAGGATTTTGAATAAACCATTAATAACTAGTACTCAATTTCCTTATCTTATAACCTGGCAATATACTATTGTGTTGTTATGATCCTTTGATGAAGGAGCTGCAGGCATCTTGCAAGGATGTGGAAACATCCAGTAGTATAAGTGAGCAATGATTTTTTGGTTCAAAGCTCCTTTACAGAAGGCATAATACTAATCTTACGTAAAAATCATATGCCAAAACGTTTAGTATTATCCAGCTAACTGAGTGTGTAATGCAAAATCATCTTTGGTCTTTTCAGTTTAGTTTAAAGTGATATGCGTACACAAAAAGACCTAAATTGATCTGAAAGCTTACTAATGGCAAATTAAACACATTCTAAGCATTCTGACTTCTTGAAGAGCAAAGGCTCTTTTTCTTTAAATAGTTTAATACCTTGATTAGTTGTGTAGCATCATAAGTTTCTACATGTTCATGTTTTTAACTTCACATTGGATTATCTTTGATTGTAAGTTAAAATAAAAAGTTTCTTCTGTATCTGTACATAGGAAGTCTTCTGCAGATTATACCTGTTACTGAAGAGTCACTTCATTTGGTGATTTATCTGCGCGTCCTGAAAACTGCTTTGCATACAAGTACTGTAAAGAATCTGCTTCTAGCCTTACTTTCACAGGTAGAAATAAGGTGCAACTCCGTGAAGGTCTATAGAACTATAATGGTAAATAACTGGTACTAGGAAGATTAGAAGCCAGCTGTGGCTGTTCCTCAGGAAAGCTCTCTGTGGTCAACCAGGATATGGTCCCAGTTACCCTGAAGAAATTCAGAGGATTTGGAATACTGTAAACATTTTTTTCTCAGTAAATGGCACCTTTCCTGGACTCAGACATATGTCTGCTAAACTTGTAAATTTAATCTCGTGCTTCAGCAGTTAAGATTGCTGAGGAAATGGGTCTCATAGGTCTTGCAGGTAATTTACAATTTTCATATGCAAGCCTTCAGAATGTGGTAGCTTGAGTCACTCATCAGCCCTGTACAGCAGTAAAATGCAGTGCATGCAATTTAAGACTACATTTATTGTGTACTGTGTTTACATCTTTCCTTGGGATGCTGAACACTGAACAGTTACTGGTTTCATACTGCTTAGCAGACATATACCAATAACCTGTGTCACCTATTTTGAAGAGAATACTTTGGGATGGAAGATACTGTTACTGAATAGGGAACAAGAAGATTGATTGGCTTATAGACTATTCCAAATTTATTTTGAGATATATGTCACTTTATCCTCTGGTATTTATGCTTAAAGGCTTAAAATATCTGTCATATAACATGGTGAATTTAGATTATCCAGTGCTAAACTGATAGACATCACCAAGAAGAAATCAGGATACTGTTTGTTGTTAATGCTGCACTAGTGTTTATTCTTGTGTCTCTGATGATACAATCATATTGATTAAAATAATAGTAAAGGTAGCAGTCACACAGTTTCTGTTTTACATGACACCTTTGTTTTCCAAATTTCTGATGCAGTACCACTTGAATTCTAGCAGTCAGGTCAGGGAAAGAAAGAGTCTTCTTTAAATATGCCAAAGAATTAAGTATTTAACGTTTGCAACTCTTCAAAAATCTATCTTGAAACATCAAGTAATCACATAGTGATCTGTCTATAGAACACAGGCAGACACAATAATTTCTTGGGGGATTTGCCTTTCATGGCCAACTGATTCTAATTTCTATTTAATGTTTAAATAGCTGTTCACTTGAGAAATACTCCCTGCATCTTTCTAAATTAATACATGGTATTATCTCACCTAACTTCAGCCACCTGAAAGACAGGCAGCTACTGTCAGTAATTGTCTAGTCTATAGGGAACAGCAAGTACTTGCAGCATCTTTCCTCCATCCTAAAAGAGGCACCTAAAGAGACTGGATGAGTTGTTCCAAACTAGTTTCCTTGTGTAGTCAAAGGAAAGAGACAAATACCAGCTAGCTAATATCATGTACCTCAGTTTTTGATGATATAGAAGAAATTGATCCTAGCTTGTGGGAAGAAGAGATGCTTTTCAATTCTGTAAAATGTTTTACCTGAACAGATTGCTACAGGAAAATTTAAATTTAATGACAATCTGACTTTATAATTTTAAAATGTAATGGAGAACTTTTTTTCTTCTTCTGTCTTTTGTTTTCTGTTTTTTGAGAACACCACTGGAAAAGTTATAAATTTGGAACAGTGCTGCTGTTGTATTATGACCAGCTGTATGGGTTAATTAATTCTGTCTTCAAGTTCTAAATAGAAATTTCATATCATACCATTTTCAAGGCTTTAATCTTGTAAGAAAAAATACAGTTCTTCCTTCTTTTCTGAATTTTATGCAACATAGAAAAATATCTTCATAACCAGTATGTGATAGTTGTCCCTTTCATATTGTCTGTAACTGTAATAGTATATGGTCACTGTGATAAACATCTATACTTAAAGTGGGAGAATAAACTGAAAAATAACCCTCTTTCTGCAGGGCTACAATTGAAAAAGTCATTCATCAATGGCTTCAAAAACAATTGAAAGAATTTAAGTGTACAAAGAAGGACAATAAATGCAGTTTACTCCACATGTCTATGAAATACATGGCTTCAATAACCTCAATGCTATTTTTAGTATGTATAATATTTATGTTAACAAAGGATTATTTTTTTTCCTCCTCCACTCCACTGACATAGGGTATGTCTACATGAGTGTAGAAGAGTCCATTGCAGAGTTATCTCAGCCAGACTGGGCTAGCTCAGGTACTGAGAGCATGATAGCTGTAGCAGGAACGGGGCACAGGAGGGTTAAGTGTTCTCATGTTCACCCAGGATCTCAGATGTGCTTTGCAGCTCTGCTGAGCTCCCTGCTACCACCGCTACCTAGTGCATGAGCTAGCTAATTGAGTCACGCTGTCTATCCAGTTACATACTGAAAATCCTTGTTTGGGTTTTTTGTTTGTTGGGTTTCTTTTCACTTAAGTGTGAACAGTAAAAACCTGAATATCTCTTCATACTTGATTAATCATTGAATTTTCCCAGATTATGGTTGCTCCCATATAGCCATGCCATACTCCAGCAGTAGAGGTCACAGACTCAAAGAGTGGTTTGGATGCTACAGTGCAACACTCAGCTCTCCAAGGAGGGCTTTGAACTCCAGGCTCACTTGAACTCCAGGCTCAGGAAACCTCCAGAATTAAGAAACAACAAAGTTGAGGGTCCTTTGTAATTGTATTAGGTACCAGGAGCCAGGGTCAGGAGGTGAACGCAGCTAGAAAAAGACAGAAAATTATTGGTTAATAGATTAAAATAAAAACAATATCATGGTAATCTAAACCAATATCGGTATATGTGTTTGTTTCTATAGTAAGTTTTTAAAGAATCATTAATGTTTAGGGCTGTGAGCCCAAACTCTTGAATTTTACACTTCATACTGATACTATAACCCTGGTGGTGTTAAGCACGCCTTCTTGGCCTTTACCCCGATGATAAAATTAAACTAGTGCCCTTATCTGTCTCAAAAGACAGTACAGAGTGATAATGAGCTCTTTTCCACTGTTAAGAATTGCCACTCTTCAGGAACATTTTTTTTTAAAGTTGTATTATCTGTGAAATAATTACCTTACTAAAACCACTGAGATCTCATTTGCCCCTCACCAAACAACACAATGAGAAAAATTATTTTATTATAAAGTTTGTCTTTTTGTTTTTCAGAGTTGTGTATGCAAAGGTAAAAGTCCCTGCTTTTGCGATAGCATGAAAGGTAATAAGGTAAGGACAAATACATTTTTCCTTTTCTAAGATTAGCTTATACCTGGAAACAATTAATACATTAATTGAGTTGATATAATGAGTGAATTTATTGTGTGATGGTAATGTTGTCAACAGAGTCTACAAAGAATTGTAAAAGGAATATATTACCTTACAAAATTCTGTTAAAATAACTCTGGGGACACTGTTTAACTAAGAAGACTTACAATTTTTTTTTTTTTTTAATGTATTAGTTTGTTTACAGCATTGCATGATGTTTGAACAGCAACAGAAGAACAACTGTCCGAACCACTAGGTCCCTTTCACAAACTCCTAACAAATGCCCACAGATACAGTTACCCTGGCAGCAGCTCTCCTGTTACAAATTTCATAATGCCATCAAGAGTGTCATGTTCAGTGCTTCCCTGTTCCCCTCTTTTGACATTGCCCATCTCCCCTTTTCTGGTTCCCGAAGTTTTGAAAGCTACATGCACTGGCACAAACAGATAAATCTCCTGCAGACCAAAACAGGGGTGAGTTTCTGGGTCCTAACCACAAATACCTTGTCAGCAGTGAGGGAACAGCATCAAATCCATCAAAAGTAACAGAGCCGCAGCTCTGCCTGTTGCCAATAGTAGCTTGGCAGAGGCTCGGAGTGGCTTTTAGACAAACCTGAATTACACAAATGCCAAAAATTCTTTCAAACTCCTGCTTGTAGTTGGAAAAACAACTGATTCACAAATGAAAGGGGCATTATTAAGTAATTCAGGCTAACTGGGGACATAGTGATTGCCATACTAAACCTTATCAATAGATTCTAGATGTGATTAATCCCACTGATTGACACATCTGGCTGGTAAAGAATTACTCACAACTTTCCTCCTGTACTTTTACTACCAAGAAAAAAATGTCTTACTGCACCACAGTAAACACTGCTAGTCTTGCTTTTAGGAAGCTTCATTTCAGTGTTAGAGAGAAGTTCTCTCAGAGTAAATACGTTCATTATGAAAACATATTTTTGTAAGTGGGAAAGGATTCATGTCTTTAGTAAAGTCTTGGTGCTTATTTTTCATGTTCTTAGTTGGTCTAACCTGACATTGTCCTAACCGGTAGAATTGAGACCATTTGAAAAATCAGAAAAAAATAAGCAGCCCACTAAAAGAGAAATATTAAAAATGAACACCTGCAACTTGTCTTCATCAGTTCCATGTTAAAGCAACTGAGCAATTAGTAGGTAAGAGTTAATCATTGTTTGCACTGATGAAGTTTTTCAGGCAGCTTTGGAAAGTCAGGACAATTACATTAATCAGTACATGTTGGTAACTGTTCAATGTTAAGAAATTCTCCAACCTGAGAATCCTCTGATCTTGTTGATTTGTCAAGAGGAAAGTGATAATAAAATTGCCTGTACTGTATGGAGGGGAGTGAAGCTGTCAGGAGAGTGAAGTGCTGCTCTGCATCTGGAGAGCACCCCATGACTTGCTGCAGAGAGAGGGGGTAGCAAGCTCAGTGAAGGAAGATGAAGGACCTCTTTCGATTTTCTGTGAGTTAGTACCACACTCCCTCCAGTGGCACATCTTGGTTTATCCTTTTTTGCCTTTCTTGGGACGCTGGTGAATGAAATAAATTTGTTATAAAAAGCTATGCTGGTTTATGATACAGATCTCACAGACACTTCATAATGCAATTCTTATTTTGACTTGTGTTAAAATATTATAGGATTATATTCTATATATATCTTATTATTCTTTTTTTTTAAATTCAGATGCTATTTAAAATCTGGTGAGTTTATGGGATTTGGAGGGGCGAGAATTGGTGGAGGGACAAGCCAAGGTGTTTTGGCTTCCTCGACACTTCTTTGGATCCTATGCTGTACATTGAATAATAAGATACCGGAAATTCTGCACACCAAAATTTCAAATGCTTTTTTGTATAACTCTCCCCTGATAAAGCAATAGGAAAATTGACTCTGAGAATCGATAACCCCACATGCTCTCTCTCCCCTGTCATGCTGTGATGTAAAATCTTGAATACACAGCTCTTCACTGATGTAAAATTGAGCATGCTAAATTGCTGCTATCTAAAGAGCTGAAACACCTTTTCTGTGAGTTTCTAGGCTTGAAGCACTTTTATTTTAATCAAAATTATAGTATCATAGAATGTTTTGGGTTGGAAGGGACCTCAAAGATGCTTTAGTTCCAACCCCCTGCCAAGGGCAGGGACACCTTCCACTAGATCAGGTTGCTCAAAGCCCCGTCCAACCTGGCCTTGAACACTGCCAGGGAGGGGGCAGCCACAGCTTCTCTGGGCAACCTGTGCCAGTGTCTCACCACCATCACAGTAAAGAATTTCTTCCTTATATTTAATCTAAATCTGCCCTCTTTCAGTTTAAAACCATTATCCCTTGTCCTATCCCTACACCCCCTTATAAAGAGTCCCTCCCCATCTTTCCTGTAGCCCCCATTAAGTACTGGAAGGCTGCTATAAGGTCTCCCCAGAGCCTTCTCTTCTCCAGGCTGAACAACCCCAACTCTCTCAGCCTGTCCTCATAAGGGAGGTGCTCCAGCCCCCTGATCATCTTCGTGGCCTCCTCTGGACCCACTCGAGCAGGTCCATGTCCTTCTGATATTGGTGCCCCCAGACCTGGACACAGCACTGCAGGTGGGGTCTCACGAGAGCGGAGTAGAGAGGGAGAATCCCCTCCCTCAACCTGCTGGCCACACTTCTCTTGATGCAGCCCAGGACACAGCTGGCTTTCTGGGCTGAGAGTACACATTGCTGGCTCATAGTCAGTTTTCCATCCCAGATAAGACTTGCATTTTCATTATATTTAACTAAAAAACTGAAAATGCCCCTTTCACTGTAATTTAGCCTCCTGTACTCTATTTGTGTAGCTTTAATATTCTGTGTTTCCTTTACATGGTTTGGTTATTTGAACTTGACCTTAAAAAACATAAACAAGTAATTGGGTGTCTTGATTTCTGAGACTCAGAACAATTTTATAAAGTTGTCACTTAAAGCAAACTTCTTTTTTTCTATCTGAATGGTTTTGTTACATTTGACTCTCACTGTTTCTTTCCATGGCTTGCATGAAGAGAAGTACTGATGATTTGGAACTGACCTTGCTGTACAGCAGAGTCATTAAGTTTACCACTTTACAAAGGGCTGTTATGATGGATTTGGCTTTGTGTTGCTTGTAGAGACTAAACACGATGTAGAAATATTAACAAGGAATATGTATCAGCTGCTTTCTTAAACTTTTCATGCTGGCAATTAACTTCTGTACTCTGCAAATGAGTACTGTTGTCTTCTGATATCTTCAACCACACTTATGAGCATGTTACTTCAGTGTTACCATATGGCCTAGACAGCACATAGGCAGGACCACAAAAACTGGTCAGTATGGACACGGGTAATGTATCTGCCACAGTAGCAAACATATGTAGATGTTAAAAGGTACTGAAAGTAGTGAATGCCTTAGAAATAAATTATCAAAAGGAGAACTCATGGATATTTTAAGAATTTCATTCTCTTAATGTTTACAGGGTGAAAAAGGCTTTCCTGGTGTTCCAGGTCCACCTGGTCATAGAGGCTTTCCTGGTCCAGAAGGGCCTCCAGGACCACAGGGACCAAAGGTAGGTGTGTATGTGAGACACAGAGAGAGACACACAGAGAAACTACTGTGCTTGACTGTGAAAGTGAGCTATGACTGGGTAGAGAGTTTTGAAAAAACAAACCAAACTAATAATAATCACTTTTAATAAGTGATAATAACTTCTGCAAGAATGGCAAAAAGTAAGGATAATTTATCTAGCAAGAACATGTTAGCCTGAATGCCATCTACTGTAGTGTATTCCAGTTAGCTTTTCTGTTCAATGCCTGTACATTATCTTAAATGAAATGTCACTCGGGATTTTAGGAGCTCTGCAGTTCTGTACATTCCCCATTTCCTTTCTGGGAACAATAAGAGTTTCTTATTATCAGTGAAGCTCTAAGCACCTTGAAACAATTCCAGCAGGTTCTGTCCAGACTGTGCTGTGACATCCTTTGCTGTGTTCTTTCAGCCTTGCTCCCCCATCCTGTTTAGCCCCCTTTCAGCCTGCTCCTGGCTTTCCTTTCCACGCACAGCAGTGCAAGTGAGAGTGACTGGTACATGCACATACCTGATCATTACATGGGCATCATCTGTGTCTGGGAGCCTTCCAGCTATTTCACAGGGAAGCACTTCCAGGTCTCACAGTTTGAACACATCCATAGCAACTGCTTTCTCAACATACCCTGACTGTTATTTTATTGACCTATGATGAGATATATCCCCTGTAAACACTGAAAGGGAGGGCAATAAGCCATGATTTACCCAAGTTGTATTAAATGCTTGTTTGCTATAGTGTCTGTAATAGGCAACCAATTTATTTATTTATATAGTTTCATGTGCACATGTTAGGAAATGGTATTAAAAATATTGCATGTCCTGTTGACGGATACTTGCTTTTTCTCAGTTATATTGAAATACATTGTTTTCCATTTGTGATCTAGGGTTCTCCAGGTCTTATGGGCTTCGTTGGACCCAAAGGTATACGAGTAAGTATTTATATAAACAAACTTGTATGTATTAAATGTCATGTTAAATGCCAACTTGGTTCAATTATTTGTGAAAAATAAAAATGAAACATTATATATGATTTTTAAAATTTATGGCACAGAGTATGCACATGCATTATCTACTTTTTAAAACTTTTGCCTTTTTTGCTATACCGTATGTACAAGGTTCATGCTGTATGTATTTAGTATTGGGGTGTGCTATGAAAAAGTCAGACTAGAATTCCATGAAGAGTTGTTTTGGGTTTTTTTCTGTGGGCAAAACCAGTCTGTTAACAGTGCATAAGCTACCATTATACTTGGTTCACAGTCAGAAGGGTTAAGGAAGTAATAATCTTTTTATAGAATCATACTTGCATTCATTCTTCTTGAAAATGCAATCAGAAGAAAAACTGCATCATGAGCTTTTCCTTAATATTTGTAATACTATTCCTCTGTTTTTTTATATCATTAGGGGGTCCCAGGAATACCTGGATTTTCAGGTCCCCCAGGCCTTCCAGTAAGTAAAAATTAAACTGATTTAACCATTTCTCTCTTGCTACAGTCTTCAGTACACAATTGTCCTCAGCCCAGTGTGCTCACTCTAGTCTCAACATCAGCATTGTCTCTGTCAGTTAGTCTAGAGACTCTTAGCATCAGCAATTCTGACTCATTGTAATGATTTAAGAACACATTGTAATCTGTCAAGTCTGTGAAACACTGCTCCAACATAAACTCTTTCAGTGTTGCTGTAGGGTAATATGAGTGCGCAAAAACAAAGCTTGTGTCAATTTTGCACTTCTTTTTAGGGTGAACCAGGAACTGTTGGTCCTCCTGGGCCCTCGGGTGTTCCAGGATGCAATGGCACAAAGGTACAAACCAAGCTGAATATTACGGATATTGTGTTTGGCTATGCTTAGGAATGGCCAAAAAGCATTCTGAATTTTTCCTGCAATTACAACTTTGGTTTGTTTTGGTTTGTGGCTTTATCAACTAGGAAAAAGTTGAATCATGAGGCCAGAGGAAGAAGTGCTGCCTTTTTCTGTAAGATAGATAATTAAATAATACATGTTAGTGGCCTTTGCTAAAAAGTTAAGAATAATGTTTTATATTTTGACAGATAAAACTTTTTTCATTAAATCCAGAAAACCTAATCAGTTTTGTCCAACCTGTACTTCTGTTGAAATGGGTTATAGAAGAGGTATCTAGCTTGCAGTTGACAATTTGTAAGTCCTGAAACCAATTAAAAGAAAAAGCTTAACGTTAAGTTACAGATTTAATAGTTTTTCTTTTGTCTATGAGCAAATGTTTCCAGCACTCTGGAAGAGGGAATCAGAAGAATGCCTACTATGGAAAATCATACATTTATAGTGAAGCAGTGAACTGATCAAACATGGCTAATAAAGCCTGATGTCTGGGGTAGAAGTCAAGACCCCTACAGTGAGGCTGAGCCCCTTCTAGCAAATATGGTGGCAATGCAAGTCACAATTTTAGTATGATAACATAAAAAACTTCTTTTGTAATCACATTTGCTAAAATCAGACCAAATAATAATTATATGCATTAACAGTCACTCTTACTACTTTCAGGGCGATCGAGGTTTTCCAGGTCCTCCAGGTAGAAGAGGGGCTCCAGGCATTCCAGTAGGTGTCTGTGAAATTCATGGTTGTGTGCATTTTTACCACATAAAGCCATTCAATGAAGGAGTGTAAAGCCTTACATTAGCTGCTATTGACAACAGTTGAAATATATATGTATCCCCATTTTATTAATATGAAAACCATGTGGTAAAGAAACCAAAGTGCTTTATCGGCTGCATGTTGGACCTCAATTTCTTAGTTGATGAGAGCATGCAAATTCATTGGCTGGTGTTAGTCTTCAGTGTCTCAAGGGATACTCATGAAAATTTACCACTCGCATCTCTAAAGATGTCCAATGTATATTGCATACATTGCAATTTCAGTTCATGCATAAATATCTTTGAGGATATGGCCTAATTAAGTCAATAAGAACCAGGAATTAAACCCAGAACTTGTCATTCTGGGTGTATTGCTTTAACTCTAGGATTTGTTTTTTCTCTGTAGAAATGTGTTTTTAAAAGAAACTTCTAAACAAATGGAAAAGGAATGCTGTCTGTCAGGTTCCAGTGGCTTCAAATCTAGTAACTTCTAAACATGATCTTTACTTTAACAGCTCTCCTGATGACATTTATTTATTTATTAAGGTCAGGCTTCAGAACTGTTCTGCCTTCACTTGTGGAGTTGTAACTGTGTGACTGGATTATTTTTTAACAATATGCCCTTTCTTCTTAAATTGAAGTCTGGCACAGTAAACATGTACCTGTCCATGAAAATAAATCTCTTCGAGAGCATTGAGCTTAAAGAATATTTAGACTGTGTCCTTTCACCATTGTCTCTTTCATTTTTCCGTTTTAATAATATGTTTGTTCTTCTCCCTAGGGTATTGCTGGCATCAAAGGAGAGAAGGTCAGTTATTTGTACTATATTACATATAGTACAATACTATATATTTATTGGTGATCAATAATTTGTGTGTATGTTTGTTGCTGGAAAAGAGTTCTTAACATCTCCATTCATGGGAAACAGAAGGTCTATGTTCCAGAAGAAGCAACTACAAACTTTGGTGCTTTGTCTGTACTAGTTGCATTCACCTCCAGTTACAAAACAGTATTTAAGGTTTTTTCCCCTTTAACTACTGTTATTGCATGTAATGAATTTAACCCTTTCAAGCACACAAAGAACTAAGCCCCTCCCCCAAACAGCTTATGAATTCATATGGAAATCTGCAGATGCACTAGAGAGTATTTTAAAGGGATAAAAAGTACCAAAAATAAATTGAAGGTCAGGTTGGGGGTGAGTCATGTAGGTATGTCTGAAATGAATACTGCTCCTAACAGAGAACTGGAATGCCTGAGAAAGGTATAGTCTTTTTTTAAAAGTATCCACAGTGGACAGTTGCCATCAGTATGCAATTCTGATGTTGCTTATTTCCCTTCAAAGGTTTGTCCCACTACAGAGTTCTGTAAACTTTTTTTAAAAAGCATAGCTTTTTATCTTTCTTTTTATCTAATTTTTCAGGGGTGCCCTGCAGAGGGATATAGCCAAGGGTATGGTGCAAAAGGTGATCCTGGATTTCCAGGAATGCCTGGACTTCAGGTAATTCAGAATTAATTCACACTGTGAGATTTTTTTATATATATATAAGTATATATATAAAAAACACATTATATATAATGTGTGTATATATATAAATTATTTTTATATTATATATAATTTTAACATATTCTGTATTTTGTATAAAGTATTTTTTTACAATTATCTCACTAGTTTCTAAACCAGAAAATAATTCTGTGTCTTAAAAAAAATTATTAACTTTATACAATCCGATTAATACAATATATTCAAAGCCTTTCTTCTGACTTTACAAAACAGAGTACACCAAGACAATAGTAATTAATTTTGCCATCAGAATCAGGAATGTTCATTATGTCTTAGTAAAGTGAGACAGGGAAGTCAGATTGCAGACAAACAACAACACTTCAGAAATGGAGAAAAACTGGTCATAGATTTAGAGGTTTACCCATACGAATAGACTAGACTAGAATAGAATAGAATAGAATAGAATAGTTCAGTTGGAAGGAACCTACAACGACCATTGAGTCCAACTGTAAAAATTCCTCATGAAGTAAAATGGAACAGATTAGACCAGCTCAACAAAGGACAGTATGAGCCATATTTTTAAAATGGAGATTAATAGGAGAAGGCAGAGCAAACATTTCTTTTGACTGTTAAAATAAATGAAGGACATTAAAAGGAAAATAATTTTTTTTAATTTTCCGTTTCTTCAAAAATGAAGCTTTAAAGTATAGAATTTATTGCATAGGATATTGGAAAGATTAAAGGCTTTTTAGGGCTAGCAATAGGACTGTATGGATTATGAGAATGTCCACAGTTAAACAGGACATACATCTTCACTTGAGTAGTTTAGTTTTAGGACAGATATGTTTTTTCATGTTTCAAAACATATGCCAACCAATGAAGCAGTGAGGAGGAATTATGCTTCTGTGTTATCCTGAGACATGAAAAGGAAATCCAGAGGCAGTGCTGCTCCTCTGTTTGTTATTCAGTTCATTGAATTTAGCATTGTGGTTTGCTCACAACCTTGCCAGGAGATGTATTCCCGTTTCTTTTTTAATATGCAGGGTGCCCAGGGTGCTCAAGGATATCCTGGGGAACTTGGACCACAGGGCCCTCCAGGAGCTTCAGTGAGTACAAACTTACATCTCACTTATTAGTTTAACCTTTGATTTTCCCAGAAACCTGTGGAATTACACAAATGCAAGTACCTGACTCTCCCAGACTTGTTTGAGGCCTAGAGACGTGTATGCGAAATCCATATCCTTCTGTACACATCTGATTTTTTTTTCAGTTTCTTTTATTTTTATGCATGATAATATCCATGTTTTCAGAAACATCCTTGTCCATGTAGGCATAAATTTAATTTTCAAATAATTACCCATAAATTCACTTTAAATAGTAATGCGTATAACTGTGAGATGTATATGTTTGCAGCTAGACTGTATAGACATTCTGTCACCCAGTCACAACAAATTGCAGTTTTAAAGGTGGAAGAAAGAATAAAGATAGTGATATAATTCATGTGAAAATTTGATACTTCAAAACACCTATATTGGTGCTAAAGATTGTAATTTTTTAAATTAAGGAAATTTTTTTTTTCCTTTTTTGTAGGGCATGCCAGGGAAAGCAGGACCTCCTGGACCTAAGGTAGTCTCAGATTGGTAATAAAAATGAAAACTTCCTATTATGTGTAGCATCAATTAACTCATATTATAGGTGTTTTTAAAATTAAAAAAAATAACACTTGGGGATTCTTTTACAGGGTCTTATGGGACTGAAAGTAATAGGAACTAAAGGAAGAAAGGTAATTGTATAACATGCTTAAAACGTTTTAAAAGTTTTGTTTCTCTTTTATGCTTTTTCTGATATATTATGGTGAAATGTTTGTGGAAATAAGTACTCTGAAATAAAAATTTTCAGTATATATGTGGAAGTCTTTTACTGGAAAATAGAAACACAGCAATTAATATCTAAGGACAAACTGTTTTCACATACAAGCCAATGAGATAAACTTCCTGATAGAAGGGTAGAAACCTAAGAGGAGCCAGTAGTTAATATTTACTAACATTTAGCATTAGATTCATTTATATATCATTTGCACAGTGTTCCTAAATGCTTATCTAAGCATGTAAACACTGGTAAATATATAGCATCTGTAGGCTTACAACTTCTTATGGCCAACATTCTTTCAGTGTCAGCCTTTATGATGCTAGAAAACCTCCCAGATTTTGGATAAAAATTGGATGACTTGTCATCGTTGTTCTTACTTTGTATACCATATAATTGACATCAAGCTAGAAATGACTACAAATATGTATATTGCCTCTCAGGACCTCAGCCTGCAGTTGGAGAACCAGTGTAGTCAGCCTGAATGTCCCTACAGGATCCTTTCAAGAACTTGGGGCATCTCACAGTTATGCTAACTGACCTGCACAGATTCAGCTGTGAACTGAAAAAGCACTATTTGACAGTGGGATTGGTTTT
The DNA here is from genome assembly GCF_047716275.1 of Strix uralensis. Taxonomy (NCBI): domain Eukaryota; kingdom Metazoa; phylum Chordata; class Aves; order Strigiformes; family Strigidae; genus Strix; species Strix uralensis. The sequence goes on along the minus strand of NC_133980.1, from coordinate 19,115,020 downwards.
AACTTTGTAATTACTACCAGAAATGTGCTAGAAGTTTCCTGGGAAAATTTCTGTAAATAGAATTGATTATTCATTAGCTCAGATGACCGTGGAGCATCTTGCTTCCTGATGAAAGTGATGCATTCTTTGCTGTTAACACTGCAAGTGCATGCAAAGGCGTTCCACTGGTTTAAAATCACTGGAAGTTATGAATGTTATTTTGTTCAGCTCCACAGGAAAGATCACATTTAGGACTTCCCCTGTTCTAAAAGATCCTTAATGAAAAAGTATACTGCAATATTGGTTTCAGTTAAGGGCACGAGAGCTAATTTTATCTGTCAGCACATCTCCCTGTAATACACACACTGCAGTTTTGAGGATATCACCAAAGGCAGTTCATGTATTTTATTGATTGACTTAAAGTGAGAGAAAAATTATAATCAATGAGATATTTTTATTTGATTTAGGTTTAAAATGGTTGTATAACTTTTAGACAAATAGTATTAGAAACTTAAGCTAATTCTAGATACTTTAACAGAAATCAGCATATGCATTTTTATATTTCTCAGCTAGATGGTTGTCATAGTAGTCTTAAGTCTTCCATATGCCTTTTTTATTGGAAGATAAATAGCAAGCAAAGAAAAATGTTAACTGTATTAATGGCTGAGCGTAATGACAGAAAAATTTTCACGATGTCAAAGATATAGCAATAGTAATTTGAAACAATAAAAACACACCGCTTGTAATTGCTCTATTGTTCTTTTTTCCTTTCAAGGGTGACACTGGGTTAACTGGACCCCCTGGACCACCAGGAACCGTTATTGTGACATTAAGTGGACCAGATAACATGACGGTAGTAAAACTGTTAAAACATCATGTTCAGATAAGCCATCTTACTAGGTTTTACTTTGAGAGGACATTTTCATCTTCATTGTTCCGGTAACATCTCCTTTTACTCATCCTAACATTTTTCAGACTTGTTTAGTTAGATACTAAGCTCTTCTTAGAGTGTGTCTGTACAGTCAGTTCAGCTGAGGCCTGTGTATTCACATGCACATCTGCACAATGCCAGTGGAATGCTAAATGCTTATTAGTAACCCACCTGCTGTGGATCTCTGAGTACATGAAAAGTAAATCACTTCTAGCTTCACCAAATTAACATGAATTTTCTGAATGGCTGTGAAAGCCACAGCTGTGTTGACCTCTGGGCCTTGTCACTGAAAATATCAGGACTCTGAGCTACCAGAGTTTCACAAAAGCTTACAACATGTTCATGTACATTTCATAGTTTATTTTCTCATTGTTTTTACTGGGACATGAGTAATCATGGAAAGCGAAAAAACAATGAGTATTGGAGAAAGAAAATGCTCTGATTGAGCCTTCATTTTAAGTATTGCTTTGTGAATTAAAATTTTTGTATTTTGTCCTTATCTAGAACTTAAACAGCAGTAGTTGATACACAGTTCTAAGTGTTCACCTATTAACAGAACAAGCCTTCAACCTGTTCTTGACTTTCTTTTCCTTATTTAATTTGTATTTAATCCATGGAGTTATCAAAACTCCCTCTCCATTATGTGTTAAACTGAAAAGTGAATTTTGCGTCAATACTGTATTGAGGAGGGAAGAGAAAGATTGCAGAAGCAAGGTTCAGCTTTTAGACACAGTAGCAATTCCCTGTTTAAATCAAATATGGACCACCTGGAGCACTTCCCAGTAACAGCTGTGGCAGTTTATCATGGGGGAATGGTAGTTTTTAAAAACCCCTCAAAACTCCTTACATAAATAGTTTGGGGCATGGTCTAACCAGGTAATAATTAGGCAGTCTATAAACTTTGGCTTTACAGTGACATTAGGATGTGGCCCAATACATAATAGCATTACACAGTAGGGTAATCTAATCTTGAGCCCACAGAGGCAAGGATTGTGTGGGTAGCCACTGCATTTACGTATTGGAGGTAACTGTAGCTTCAGTGAAGCATCTAAGGTTTAGTTGCTTTTCACTTGCAATTTGTTGCCATTTCTGGGGATATTTACTCCAGTCCCCTTGTATGCAATCACCGGTAGGTTGTTTTGAACTCACTGTGTTCACAAATATGTGCGGAGTCAGTTTCTTTTTCAAACATCATAGACTTAGGTAAGAGTGCTGATACGAAGTTTGTTTCTTAGTCATTTAAGTAGAACTATCTCTGCTTAAACAAGCTTGCTGGTAACATAAGCATTTCCTATTGGTGTTCTCCTTGAGTGTTATGGTAAGCACAGAAAAATCCAAGAGACCATATTAAATTTTTATTTCCTGTGTAATAGGACTTGAAAGGAGAGAAAGGAGAAAAAGGATCAAGAGGACTTCCAGGACCAATGGGGTTTACAGTAAGTGACCAGAATTAAATTGCTTAAATCCAACAGCATCACATAGTAAATGCTACTCTTTAGAGTCCAGTATTTACACTACTTATTCTGACCTTTAATGAATAGAAGTAGTGAATGACACCTGTTAGTAGCATTCTAACTGTACTTTATACTTCTTTTTAAACATAACAAAATTATAAAAGATATATTTAATATAGAAAATGAGAGTCTCAAAATATGTGTATCTTGAGGGTGGTTTTGTTACAGGGGCCAGTTGGTGATTCTCAAAGTGAAAAGGGTGACCGAGGAGAACCTGGAGCACAGGTATGTGCAAACAGTTGAATACACATATGTCAGTCTTTTCTGAAAAGCAGTTTTGCACTAGTATGGCTCTCCATTTTTTGTTTCAATGCCACTCAGAGCAAATTTTCTTAGATTGAAAAGCTCTTTCATCCAGTAAACCAGACTAGACAGCTGAAAGTCAAGTGGCTGTTCTTACAAGCTCACATATATGAGTTCACATACATGAAGTAAAGATCAGATGATGGTGGATGCACTTCTATTGGTTGTGCTATAAAGGTTCTACTGTTGAAACTTAGTAAAAAAAAGTGCTCTTCTGAACACATACTGGCTTTACAGTGCCAGTGTATATGTATAAGACAATAAAAACCATTGGGTTTACTTAAGGCAGCAGACTTAAATTACTGTGTTCAACCAGCAGGTATGTGGAGACATGAAGAAAGTGGTCATAAAAGAGTTAACAGGACAGTATGAGAAAAAATAATACATTTATTTTTATAAGCATACACATTAAAATATAATTTACTTGAGTATATCTGCATTTTGAAGATAATTAAATAGAAAGTTACCACTTTGCATTCAAATGGCTTTCAAACTTTCAGATAAAAACTAATCAATGAAAAATACAGGTTCTTAGTAACTAAAACTGTATGAATTCATAACAGTTTACCAGTATGTAATCAGGGGAGAACCCTAAAATACCCAAACAAATCAAAATGTTTTCTGACATTTTCTGAACAGAACCTTTTGATTCCAAATACATTTTGAAAGCAATATTAAGAAAAATAATTTTCAAATTTCATTCAGTGCAAACATATATTTTGAAACTTTCCCCATGCTTCTTGTGGTTGCAGTAATTTTTCTTCCACAAGAAAAAGTAGCAAGACAAGACCAGTACTACCTGTAGATTGCTCTTTCTTCAATTGTATGGTGCTATAATGATGGTGATATAGAGCAATTTGATTGTTATTTTTATTATTCCTATACATTATGAAAATTTTAATTCTACTTGAGTTACTGGTGTAAAGTACTAAATGTTCTTTCTATCCAGTGTGTGTTATTTTTCCCCAGTCTCTTGTGTTTCTTCCATATTATGTTTTCTGCTTGCAAAAGCCCTGTCCTGTCATGCAGTATTTTTTAGTACTCTTAACTGACCTTTCCCGTCCTCCCTTGTGGGGGAAGTAGTAGAGCACCCTTGCTTTTCTACCTATTGACCTTGAAGAATGCTAAGGAAATACAGATTGTGTTAAGACATTGACTGATGGGCTGTTCTAAAATGAAAACAAAATGTGTCCTTTCGCTATTGAAGTTACGTCAGTGAGCACAAAATATGAAATTGCTGTGGATTTTACATTCTAGAAAAAAATACTATTTTGTGCAAGTTTTGAGCCTGTGGTGACATTGTTCCAGTTCACCACCTTCTCTTCTGAAGTATCATCTTTGGTTAAGTTCTGCTGTCTTTTGAGTATTGCTGGGTTTTGTGATGCATACATCATAATGCATGCTCTGGTCATCTTTTTCAAAATTATTTTAAGTTTCATTAATTTATTCTGTGCAAAAAATATTTCTAAAATTTAATTTCTCCCCTGTTGTTCTGAACTCATAATTTTCCATCCCCCTTTTTATCTTATCACTAACTTCCTGCTGTGGATTTTAATGTACCAGATTTTCCTCATGTCTGCCTTCAAGGTGGCAAGCAAGGTATCCATATTAAGAATTATGTTTTCATTTCATTCTGTTTCTCTCCCCGTTTTTCCCCCCTCCTCTCCTTTCCCTTTGTCTTCTGTTCTGTTGTTGCTTAACACATATTGTTCCCGCACTAGATACCAGGACCCCAGCAAAGTCTGCCTAATGTGCCATAGAAAACAGCAGATACCTCTGGCACGTTGCCTCCTTCTGTTGTCACTTTTCCATCTACTGCCCTACTTCCAATACCTTTGAAGTGCAATGCCTATTCTTTTTCATTAAATAGTTTCTCTTCCAAGTCATCTCTTAACCCTGTTTCCTGTGAAAGAAAAGTTTTGCTTCAGTATCTTTCCATGTTCACCATTAGAAGGACTGCTAGCTGCTCTATTGTTTTATCATTTGTCTTGCTTCTGCAAGGATTGATTTTGCACCAAGCTTTCTGCACTTGCCTGGGACTTTGTGCTGGTGAAGTGTCTGCCTCAACTAATCCTCCACAGAAGGAGAAATGTCCAGGGAATATCTTACTCTCTGTTTTGTAGAGTTTTATGAACATTAGTTATGGTTAGAAATAATGAACATTTTTAAAATAAGCTTAATATCTTTTCAAAATTTACAGAGACCTAAAATACAGTTACATGCACAACATTTAGTTGTTATGCTCTTTAGATAAAACAGCCCCTCTTCTGATCTTCTTAAATTTATTTTATTTTATGTTTTTCCTTTGTAGGGTAAACCTGGAAAAGAAGGTGCCCCAGGTCCACCTGGCTTACCGGTAAAGAAAGAAGCCTTCTAAACATTTTCCAAGTAATACTCATCTGTTTATCACGGTCATATCTTCCTGTCACAGCTTTTTCCTATTGCAGAATATGTTTGAAAATATTGATTTGCATACACTGAAACATTTCCTTTCACAAAGCTGGCCTCGAGGCATACCACGTCCTCATAGATTTATACAGGAGAGAGAGACTCGTTTCATAGATGTTGTCTCTTGTGTGGAAAATAAAAAGGCCTGATGCTTGCTGCTGACTATCTAATGAGTTTGAGATACAGTCCAAGTTACGCAAAATTAATTCTACTGAGTTTAATTCTGGTTAGTCACGTGGACATTTTTGAAAAAGAGTTACACCTTCACTTCAGCATAAATCAGGAAACAAAATTAGTCATTTTAAGCACTAGAATCAAAGACATTTTTTTTCCGAAGAAAAGTTGTCAAGGTCACAACTGCCTTGGCATGAAATAAAATGACTGATAGATATCAAGTCTGTCGTCTTGTCATCGTATAATTCTTAAAATACACCATTTTAGAACCAAAATGGTCTTGTTTCTGTACTAATTTAAAAGATAAATTTGTTCAAATGTATTCAATTGGTTAAATATCATTTTTTTTATATTTACTTTGCTTCCAATTTAACGACATCATTGGGGTCACAGTGACCTCACAAATACCTTATCAAAATTCTTTTTGTCAAAATAGCCCATTTCACATATATCTTACTAAAACATCATCTTCATTATGCCAAAACGACCTTTGCAGACAGTCTAAACACAGTCTAAACTGTCAGACAGTCTGACAAAAAACATGGAATGACAGACCACAAAGCTCTACTACCTTGGCTAACGGTAAAAAAAATTTCTGTCATGACAAAGACATGTCATTGCTCTGTTCCCATTTCAACTTTACTAACTAGCAGTGCATTCAACTGCACAAGCCTCTGCAAAGTCCCTTTTCCTTGCATATATACACTTGCAGAAAGCCTTAGCAGCAGTCTATGCTATTTTCCCTCCTGGTTTTACTGACACCTCTTGAGATCAGCACCATCATGCAGACTGACCAAGTTCTTGGAGAGGGATTTACTGAGTAGTTTGCAGAGGGAGAACAAACCAGAGTCTCCTACACTTGTGCTGTCCTGATCAGCTTCCACCTTGGGATTGGTGGAGTGTGCCATTACAAAGGCAGGTTTGGATGAGAGACCTGCAGTATTTCCCACAGACATGGAACTGTACCCCAAACTGAGTCTTTCCCTCAGATTTCTTTCCCTGAGCAAGTCGCATTCACCTTGCCATGAGCATGAAAGATTAAGGCTTTCCATTTTAGATCTTACTGATGACAGTGCTAAAGCTAAAAGATTAATCCTCATAAAATTGTGTGCTGTCTCCTGCAGGGACGAAAGGGTGAACAGGGCAAACCAGGAGTGGCTGGCAGGCAAGGAGATAAGGTATTGTCTAATGGTTTTGCTGGTGCTTTTGAGGATGAGGATAAGGTATGTTTTGGGGTTGTTATGTAGTTTTATTTATCACTGTGTATACAGTATGTTTTACTTTACCTAACAGATGATAAGTAATGATATCATGGAATAAGGAATGGATTAGCTGAAATAGATCATGTGTTTGAACTGGTGTCCATTGATGCCTGCTGATGTGTTCCTGTAGTTTTTGGTGTATGTGACTGAACAGTTGTGTGAGGAACAGAGATGGGGGTGGTGAAGGACTGGTCAGGAGCAGAAGTTCTTTAACGTTATGAGCAACGTACTGAAGTAACAGTGGGTACCAAATGTCATGTCATGTATTGTTTTTAATAAATAAACCCATCTCTGTTCTCTGATGAAGGGGATGAAAGGAAACACTGGTCCACCTGGAGCTTGTGGTCAAGTAAGTATAAATTACCTTCATCATATTGTTTTTCTAAACCATTAGAATAAGAATAATGACTGTATGAGACAATAGCAGATATCCCATGATGCTCTAATTGAGGCATGGCTTTCTCAAAGCATTCCTGGCTGTTTGTGATTACCATGTGATTAGAAAGGTCTCATGATGTCACACCATCAAAATCATGAATGAGATCATAACATTGTTCTAACCAAATGTTCAATGTGAGGTACGGTGTTTCTCTCTTCATTCTTACTGTTCTTTCTTTTCTTACTATCTCTCTTTTAAGACGGAGTATTATGATAATGGAGTTGGTGAAAAAGGAGATGAAGGACCCCCCGGACCTCCAGGACCAAAAGGTCAACGTGGCATACCTGGTGAGTGGGACATTGAAACTAGAATCTTTTAGCAAGAGCTGTCTACTCAAATGGCTTGTTGCAGGCTAGGTTTTTGAGCACCCAGCAACCTGCTTCTGCCTTTTCAAGAATATTTCCAGATTACTCCCATCAAGTTACAGAATTGAAAATTATCCTGAGACTTTCATTTATGGCTGTATTTCCCCTTAAAAATAACGGAGCCGGCACACTTCGTGCAGATAATTGCGTTGAGCACCTAAGCTCACTGACATCCTCTGTCATGACCTTAGTGGATTACTGAGTCAGCACATTATTTGTATATGCCATAGACAAACCATCAGGGCTGAAAGTCTCCTGTTAAAGGTCATGCAGGTTTTTTTTAGCTTTCATAGTTTGTCTTATGCCATTTTTATTGCCTATCGTTCCAAAATAGTGATGATCTGCAAGTTTTTATCTTGTTTATTTTGGCCAAGCTATAAAATGAAAATGTACTATTTATTATTTGAGCTATATCACAGCTGTAACAAGAACTTGGGGGCTGAACTCTGAGGCATCATCTTGTAGACTACATCTCATACTCATCCAGCAAGTCCTTGCCTTCTGTGTTTTGATGTTCTAGTTTTATGAGTATTTATGTATCCAGGTGATTGTGTTGCATTGAGTGAATACTCTTTGTTGTTACAAATCCACTTACATACTTGCAAGGGATGGCAACAGGGAAGTTGAGTCTTGCAAAGATACTAATGCATTGTTAAAAGATGGTATCTTTACTAGAACAAATAATAGTGGCAAAAAGAAGCAAGTTTGCAGGCCTGTAAACTGTTCTCAAGTAATTGTGTGCATCCCCACCTAAGATAAATGTGGTGGATCTTATTCCTACCTGTTGTAAACGTCCATATTTTGTCAGATTTCAGTGAGAATTGTCAGTATGCAACAGCTGCATAAGCAGTAGATGCCTACTCAGGCAAAACCAACTTCTTAAAAGATAAAAGTAAGCCTAAAATGCAGAAGCCCAAAGTTTGCAGTCAGTATTATTGAGTAGTGACTTTGCACACTATACAGTTGTTTAACTCAAGTTCTACATACATTGCTTTTGCAGGGCCACAGGGTCGTCCCGGAGATGCTGGTAGACCAGGTACATGTAATGATCCAGTACCAACAGTAGAATACATGATTCTTCCTGTCCATTATACTGAATCAGCTTTGTGGAATCTTAACTTCAGATGATGTTAAAAGTACCTTTAAGTGGTTAAAAATTGACACCCAAAAGCTTTGATGGGCCAAGTATTTAAAGAGAGGTTAAAGATAATTTTAAAATGTCTTTACATTCTCATTGTGTTTGTTTAATATATTACAAGATAAAAAAGATTTGTGAGATGAACTCAGTATGTTTGTCTCTCATCCTATTGAGTACTTAGTTTGCTTTGAAATTCCATTTTTAATTTAACTTCATTTTTGTATTTTTTCCTCTTTGGTTAGGTGTGTCAAGACCTGGTTTGAGAGGTCCCCCAGGATTTCCTGGGCCAAAAGGAACAAAAGGAGAGAAAGGACAGACTGGCTTGTGTACTGTAGGCCCTCCAGGACTACCTGGTATTACTGGCAGACCTGGTTCTGTTGGATTACCAGGTCCTCCGGGGGAACCAGGTGACATTTCAGTATTGTATATATAATGAACAAGAACAAATCCAGTCATGTCAATATCTAATGTACGAGATCATATAAATACATTATTTAGAGAGTATGTTTTGATTAATATGGTAGAATATGATTTTTTTTTTGAAGTCTTGTTTTAGGATATTCATGGAAACACATATGTAGTGACGGTGCGTGCTCCATTGCTAATGAGATTCTGTGGGGAAGATACAATGACTTCCCAATATAAAGTTTTTTGACCTTCTTGTATAACTGACTATAAAAGTCATAAAACCAGGAAAGACTAATGAGAGAAAATCTGTTTTTAAAATTTATTCTTCTAGAGGTTGTAGTAAATCTGTGAAACTAAATTCAGAAGGGGCTAATTTGAAAGCTAGGAAAATCACTTGCATGCCTCCAGAGGTCTCATGGGGCCTTAGAGTATATCTGAAGTTCTGGCAGCATGAAAATAAAGCGGCAACGGTTTATAAAACTTCCAGAAAATGTATTAACTAGGAATACCTCTTTAACTAGGAGTACCAACAGCATGATGTTTCTTTTATAATTGGTATGGTTTTTCCGGACCAATACCAATGTAGTGGTTCTCTTTTCTCTCCCTTTGAAAAATATATCTATCCCCCAAATATATTACCTTAGGAAGAGTTCGATGTGTGTTCAGTTTTTCCAAAGTAATAGTAAATACAGCAGAATAATTCTGTCAAAGATACGTGAACAGCATTAATAATTTAGGATTAAAATAAAAGTTTCCCTCTCATTTGTGGTAAAAAACCAATTATGTTCCTGTTGATTCAAATAAAATGGAAATACTTTCCCCAGAAGGGACTATGCTTTTTAAAGCCTAGACAGATGGATCTAACAGTCTGCTGAGATTTACTTTGGCATTACCATATTTATCCTCAAGTACTTCCAGTTACAGCTGGTTTGGATTTGTCCAGGTAGCTCTCTCTTTTAAAAGAATCCTAGAATATTTCAAGTTGGAAGAGACCCATAAGGATGAGAATACTGTCTCCAGCTCATCCCTGCAATTTTTTTCTCTTTTAGCAGCTAGAGAATTGTCTGAATAATCTGCTGATGTAATGGTGCCATGCTCATTTCATTAACAGGTGGAGTAACACTTAGAACAGGCCTACCAGGACTTCCTGGAGAGCCAGGGTGTACAGGACCTCCAGGACCTCCAGGAGATACTGGTGTGAAAGGTCAGTTTCATAAAACTGTTGCTCAGAAGTAGATGATACAATCCAGTAATCTTCATGGATCCTTGTGAAATTTTGAATTTAATTTACTTCTTAAGCCATTTGATGAGTTCAGAGATTTAAGAAAAATCATTAGGGATAGCAAGATGCCTTCCTCCCCTTCCAGTAAACAGCAGCTGAAAGAGCAGTGCATGTGCCAGTGCTGCACACCAGTTGTGCAGCACTGCAGCGGGGTGTAGAGCCTCACTGGAACAATTATTACAGATGGGTAGGGTTTTCATATTCTCTGAATGTGTATGTTCAACGCTAACAGTTGTTCTCTGAGAGAGGGTTCCTTCTGCAAATTTCACCACAGCAGCTGCTAAATCTCTTTGCCACTTGCTAGTCATTAAAGTCACCCAGGCTGTTACAGAGCCATGTTAGTTTGAAGCCTATGTCCCTTTCTTCTTTTGAGAGAATTTGGCTTATCAGTAGAGTGACTGTATCCAAATGGTTTACTAAAACTAGACTTGAAAAAAAAATAATATTTAAATCGAGTGTTTCTGCATTTTCAGTTAAATGTAATCAGTTCTGATTCACTGTCTGACCACAGGTAATTTTGTACTGTGTTGTACTGTGTTGGAAGTGATCTTCCAACAAAAGGCCATGATTCTGCCACTCTCTGGCCAAAAAGTGTTAGCTATCCTCTATAACAAACTATGTAACACATTAGTTAAGCTTGAGAATGACTTTCTGTGGAACAAATAATGAATTATTTTCATTCTAGGTGATGAAGCTTACGTGTGTACTGATTGCAGCTATATTCCGGGAATACCTGGTCTTCCTGGTTCTCCTGGGCCACATGGCCAGGACGGCATGCCCGGTAAATTATCTTGTTGTTTCTAACAGTATAGTAGGAAATGCCAGTGATTTTGCTTTTAACATTAGTATCAGGTATGGGCATGTCTGCAGTATGCAGGCCTTGAACTAGCCCTGAGGTCATGATGAGTGTGAGAGCCTGATGCAGCTCCATCCACTGATGTGAGCACAAGCCCTAAAAGAGGTGAAGTCAGAATGCTAATAGGCTTAGGTGCGGCCTGAAGCCAGGTCAGTCTATGATGATGCAGTCAGTGTAACAAGCAGAAACATTCAGTGTTGGGTGTGATTATTGGAGCTTGTCAAAAATCCATGTTCTTGTCTTCAATTTTTCTTTACAAAATATGCTATTTCTTTTGCAGGTAGAGAAGGAACAACAGGTCCAAAAGGTTCTCCAGGTTCTCCAGGAGCACCAGGGTTTCCAGGAGCTCAAGTAAGACTTTGTTTTTTCAAATTATTTTTCAGATCCCACAAGAATTATTTCAGAGAAAGCTCATGGCTGGTGTTACATGCAGTGTCATACTAGGTGATACCAACAGTTTTCTTACTATAGTAGTGAATGTGTCTGCATGGAAAGCCTAGGTAGAGACTGTAATGTATGGCTGACCTAGCTTTACATGAGCCTGTTTTGCTCAGTGCAGCAAGAAGTTCAGCCCAGGCAGTGAAGCAGGTAAATAAATACCTGTGTGATTAACCTGTGCTGCATTTCATGATGGCTAGACTGCTTCTTCTGCCTGGTATAGGTAATTTACAGTTAACTTCTGTTCATCTACATACTTCTATAATCATAGCAGTGTCTGTAAAGTGTATATATAGTTTTGTGTGCTGTGATCTTCAGGACTTGCTAAAACCCCAGCTGTGGGGACAAATTGCTTCTCATAATACCCTCTTCCGGGGTGCAAAGGACATTCCTTCTTGGGAAACATTATGAAGAAGGAAGGCTGACACCTGCTGCCACAGACATAACATTTGGTTGTTCTGACTTGTGCCTGTAGTAGTAATTATTTTTGGGAAATTATAGTTCGTGCTGTCCAATAAAAAAATATCATGCACAACTATTCATTGTGGTGGTTGCTGTACAGATGCAAAAAGTCTGCTAGCAGGCTTTTCCAGAAGGCTCCCAACAGTTCGTGAGCGCAAGATCACTAGAGCCCAGCGTGCTTTCAGCTTGTACCGGTTTTGGCTGGGATAGAGGGTACTTTGTACCCTGAGGGGGAAAGAAGGGAGAGGAGATGTTAACTACAAACAGAATGAACTGTGGTAGTTATAGTGTCCCTGGGGAGATATTCCCATGTGGAGGAGAAATCTCTAATTAGATTTTAAGGTACTTTCTTGTCCTTCTTTTTGTGCCACCAAAGCACAACTAGGTAGCTAACAGTCTGATCCATTAATGGATCTTGCATTAATCCTGCTTAGAGTAGCATAAATGAAACTGTAATCAGGGCCAAAAGGAGTAAAGGCAGGAGAAAAAGAAAAACCAAAACAACCAAACACACACCCCCCCAAAAAACCCCTGTTCATTGAAGTGTGCCATTACAGTGAATAAAGATGAGAATAGAGGACCACTCTCACATATTTAATTTAAAAAAAGAAAGCTTGAAAACAGTTGACATGTGTCTAGCACTGAAATTCTTTTGATTGATCTGCTCCAGGGACATCCAGGTTTTAGAGGAGATCAAGGACATAAAGGATCAAAAGGTGAGGCAGGATATGTGTATCCAGAAGGGCCGAAAGGTGAGCGAGGAGATCCAGGGGCCAGGGGAGACAAAGGAAGAAAAGGTTCAAGTGGATTTCTGGGAAGACCTGGCTCTAAAGGATCCAAGGGTTCTAAAGGTGAAGAGGTGGGTATACACTGTTTACAATTAATACAGAATTCATGAAAACCTAAGTCAGTATTTATATCTTGTACAATAGTCTGTTTTGTCTATTCAGATACTTCAACTGAATATGCTCTACCTGATTTAGCAACTGGTTAGCAACCAGTATGCATAACCAATATGCATGAAACAACAAGAGTAAATATTCTTATGTAATGCCAGAGGGAGATGAGGCTAGTTTAGGTACGTGTTGCTGAAAAACCTCGGCAGTCTATTGTGGTGTTAGTTTAGGTATTTCTATAATGCTTAAAAGGAAGTAATAATTTAAACAGTTCCTGTTCAGTTTTTAGGAGTTAATCTTCAATCAGGGCTGAGAGAAACCACAAAAGCTGGGAGGACTGACCTAAAACTAGAATCGTTAGGGCAGAGCTCTTTGTTCAGCAGAAACAAAAAGTAACAATGACTGTTGTGTTGGCTGAGAAACTTAGTGATTCAGATATAACTATCTCTAAACCTGACTCCACAGTATTCAAGGAAAATAAGAGCTGAGGTTTTCCTTAATCAAACTTGTCTTAAAAAGGAAAAAAAGTGTACAGTATAGTGCCACAGCGATTGAAAAAATCAAGCTGTTGTATTTGTTTGTACTATTTCACTCTTAATAGCCCTCAATTTGTAACTATTGGTATTCAAATTTTAGTCACAAGTAAACCAGAGGAAAAATTCCTCTTAAATTAGCAGAGCTACTCTCTTACCAAAGTAATGCAAGATTATAGTCAGACAGAGAACCGGGCATTTTGTTATGAAAGCTGGTGTGGTGAGCAAGTAATGCTTGGTATACACACGTGTGTAATCATTAATAGGGATTGGCTGGCTCAAAAGGAGATAGAGGACTACCGGGGTTGCCTGGCAGTGTTGGTGCTCCTGGAGAGATGGGGCTTCCTGGACTGCCAGGATATGGATCACAAGGCATAAGAGGTTTCAAAGGCTCTAAAGGAATACCTGGCCCACCTGGATTACCTGGAGAAGCTGGTTTGTAACTTCCAATTTTATCATGTTTTACCTATGTTAAAGAGTACTTGATTGAAATTGCAGAGATAGATTCAAGTCAAAGACATAATTTATGAAACGGGAAGGTTTTTTTGCGATGAGGTTTCCACAGTGTTGTTCCAGCTTTGTTCCACTGGAGATAATAGCAAAAGGGTCATAAGATAATTAAGGTTGGAAGGGACCCATTGAGGTATTTAGTCAAAAATTCTGCTCAGAACAGGGTCGGCTATGAGATCAGACCAAGTTACTGGCAAGGCATTATCCAGTTGGGCCTTGAAAACCTCCAAGCACAAAGGCAGCATATCATCCCTGGCAACCTGTTCCAGTGCTTGACTGTCCTCATCATGAATTAAGAAGGAAAAAAAAAAAAAAAAGTCTTCAAACATGCATCTAGTCATCATCATTAGTGTGAGCTAAGTCATTGGGGAAGATATGAAGGACTTCATTTTTGAGTGATGAAAACATAGCAGTGCATGTATTATTTATAGGCAAGCATAATCTGGAAGAACTCAAAACTGGATGGCAGATATAGTCACAGTTTCTAAAAGAGAATATGCATTAAATCTTTATGAAATGGCATTGCAGATTAAGCACTTCTCAATTGCATCATTTTCCTGCTGACTTGGTGCTTCCTTTTCTGGGTCTCCACTAGACTGCAGGAGGGCTGAAAGGAAGACTGCAGGTGGGCTTGGTGTCAATAAAATTCTTTTGCTTTATGAAGCCAGGATCTGAAGGCTTTTCAAAGTCTGTTAGAGTTTCAGAAATATGGAAACTATAGAAGACTGCATTTTTAACCAAGTAGATGGATCACTAATATTTTTAAATGCTTAAGATCACATATTGCCAAACCATAAGCCTTTGTAATCTTTAATTATGTATTTGCTGAAGGTCTGAAAGGAGAGACCAGTAGGATAACTCCATTGCCTGCGTTGCCAGGACCTCAGGGACCAGATGGTTTACCTGGACCCCCAGGAGTGCCTGGTGAGTACATCTGCTCTAAATAAAGTAAAAAACAGAGATAATCTGGGATTTCTCTTCCAGCTCTGGCCAGATGGGTTACTGTAACCTGTTGGGTTACTTCAAAATAACTATGAAAAGGATTTCTGTGGTACAGAAACTATGGAGTTAGCTGTAACATTTCTTTTCAAGAAAACTAGGGGGAAGTGGGTGTGAATAGGAAGGGCACAGAGGGCCATGTCCATGGTGTGCAGCATGGCAGAGATTCCAAGCAGTCCTATGCTGTGACTTGGTTCCTCCAAGAATCGGAAACATCTGGTGCATATGCCACAGTTTATGTATCCAGAAAGGTGCCTCTAACATAATTTTGACAAAAGTGTATCCTAAATTATGCTGGGACTGCTGCAGCCTTCAAAACAGAAGGAACAAAATGAGGTTAAAGCATTCTTAATCTTCCTGAAGCCTTTAGCCCTTCTCGTGCTTTGCAGGGGCACAGTCAAAAAAGTAACTGTATTACGAAGTTTCTTGGTTCCTTTTTGATGTGACTGTTACTAACCATTGTTCTAAGATATTAAGAACCTGATTTTTCCTTTCTTGGGTAGGTTTTGGGTTATAGGTGGGATTTTTTTGGTTGCTGGTGTCTTAAATTTTGCAGAATTTTTGAATGCACTGAATGACAGTAACAGTCAGGTTAACTGTAAGGCATCTTTGCTTTCGTTTTGTAGAACAACAGTACTTAAAGCTGCAGCTTTAAGGTAGTTTCTGTTCTTATAGTTGCTTCTGTTCCAAACTTCACCCCTATAATGTGTGCTTGCATCTTCTCAACAAGTGAAAAATTTGTATCTGCACGTAGTTGTTCCAAGAAGTCTGGAATTTGAGCAGTTTGCATAAAAACCTAACTCAGACTCATGCCTGCTTTGGGTATTGTGAACACAATTAGCATTTTAACTGTGAAAGCCTGCTGTGAAGGAGAAATAGTGTCTAAATTCTAATAATATACAGTGGTGTCCTAATTAATAGTGATGAACTATAAACCACCTAATCTTACAAGTTGATGTTCTGCAATAAGATACATCACAGTTTACTTATTTTTTTTGTACAGGTAGGGTTGGAGCAAGAGGTCAGCCAGGTGATTCAGGACATCCAGGGCCAACAGGTGACACAGGCTTTCCAGGGCTTGGGTTTCCTGGAAACCCAGGTCCAAAAGGTAAAATACTCTTTTGGATAATCTTCTTCAAAAAAGCAAAAACCAACAAACAAACAAATCTGCTTCTTTTTAGTCCACATTAAAAGCAATCGACAAGTTCAAAAAAAAAAAAATCAATGAACATTACGTATTTAACACTCTTGTAATTTATTGCCTTAAGGCTTATAAACTGTAAGTTGGAAATATTTTTAAGTATTTCAGAGAATCAAGTATCAAAGATGGCAGTAGGAAAACGTTTTAAGACAGTGATTTTTCCTGGAATACTGCCCAAACAGGTACAGCTTCACCTGAGTGCCACACTTACTTAAGAGTGATTCTCTTTACCTGAATATGTGTTACAGAGACAGAGCTGTATAAGTGTCAGTACTTTACTTCTAATCAATTTTGGTTATATACAATGCAATACCTGCTCTAATGTGCAGGTAATAGAAAGCCTTTTGAATACTGTGAATTTGGACATTCCTTGTGCAAAGTCATGCCCCCTTTTGGACACTAGAAGTATTATGAAATTCTTAATACCCAATACTAAAACTATTATCAATCTGCTTGTTAAAGAAAACAGTAGGGAACTGGCATCAGAATAGCTTCACTTTGGGAAAAAACCTCCCATGTTAAATAACTGATTTGAAGCAAGTAACCAAGCACTGTTAGAGTTGATGTTGAGTGAATATGTAAGGTACAAGACGCAGTGTGGCACATCAACTCTGAAATCAAGATGCTGTCTTCAGCTCATGTAAGCTACTTTCATGTCAGAGGCTCATAACTGTATCCATAGAAATATCCATTTGTAAAATAAGGTGATAACCATAGCATCTGTACTGCCATTTAATTCCTTTTGCAGGAGATAAAGGACTTGCAGGAGGCAGAGGGTCACCAGGTTGTGAAGGAAAGGTTGGAGATCCAGGTCGAGCTGGAAACCTAGGACATCCAGGAGAAAAGGTTTGGTTAGAAATACAGCACAGACGTTTCCATAGGTCCCATACATTAAATGTGACACTGAGGAAATAAATTAAGTGTAAAGAATACAGGAATTGCTGTGTTTCCTGACCAGTGATGCACAAACTGTTAAATTGAATTCTTTATGTAAAAAGGGGCTCAATCCAAAATTTTAAATTCAGATACATGATTTCAGAACCTCAAGTGTTTGGGATGTTCTGGTACTTCAGTTTTCAGAGCCCAAGGAGCATATTGCATTGTTTACAGCAAATAAATAAGGCCATAGCTTCTGAAAAGATGGCTATTCAAAAATTACAATTAAGCACATTTGATGGAGGTCAGTAGCAAATAAGTATACATTTAACTTAAGCAAGTGCTCTGTTAAAGTGAAGCATAAAGGAAGTAGGTTGGAGGTAATACTGCATCCACTCTTGCTGATTAACAGAAATTAATCTACTGATGGCATATGTAAATGTAGAATTCTTGACTACTCTGTAATCAGGATTCAAATTTGAACAAAACAGTAACACCTGTATGTTTTGAAAAAGTGACATTTCTTTTTTTGTGTGCTCATACGCCATTCTTTTGTGTGCTTTTTGACATGCCAAAGTGTGGGGTTTGATGTGGGGTTTTTTTAATTATTATTTAATCTGTGTTTGACGTCACAGAACAGCTGGATGTGGAATAGCCTTTGTGGTCCAAGTATATCATCAGTGACTGTTATAAGCTCAGCTCTACTGACCTGCTTTACTAATATATCAATTTGCTGATACTCAAAGCTAGTACTCAAAACAACCAGCAGTTCAGTCAGCCAAAAAACCAACTAATTCAATGTTCCCCTTCAGGGAATAGACTTGGGACATTTGTGATAAAACTAGCCTTCATGGAAAACAACGTTCAGAAGAATGATTTAAAAAAACCCAATAACTGACTCGAGTGTTCTAAGACATATCTGGGTGCTGACTTTGATTATATAAATAAATATTTTGATAAAAATATGACTCATAAAAATAAAGGAAAAGTTGTATTTGCGCAAACTTCAACCAGATTTTCAGATACAAGTCCGAAGATTTTCACAGCTACAGTAAGCATCACAATGCAGTAAAGGTCAAATGGAGGGAATTGTCTTGCATTGCTCAGTAGCAATTTCTTAGAGTTAGGAGACAGAGTTCAAAAGCTGTCTAGACAAATTACTCCTCTGGTATGGAACCTGCAGCTGGTTGATAAGGAACATCCAGGGGTCTGCTGAATCGGGGCCATTAAAAACTATAATGTGAAGGATCCTCAGGGATCTGGAGAAGATTACCTTAATAAAAGTAGTTAATTGATCGCATGGTGGAGAAATTATTTTTGCAGATTTGCAAAACACAGTTTACATTTCTCTCTGTTGCAGGGTGACCCAGGCATGGTTATTCCTGGAGAGCCAGGTAGACTGGGTTCACCGGGAGGTCATGGCATTCCTGGCCCAAAAGGTGATACTGGATTTCCAGGACTTCCAGGCTTACCAGGGCGTGCTGGACATGATGGTGATGATGGCCTAAGAGGTACTGTTGTTAAACAAGCTCAGGGAGCACTGCAAGTTATTTTAAGGAAAGGGAAGTCAAGTCAAACAATGCTCACTCAAAGCCTGAAACTTCTACTTAAATCATTGTGAATCCGGTCTCTTTTCTTTTAGGAGATCGTGGCTCACCCGGAGTTCCTGGAGATCCAGGTTTTCCAGGGAAACCTGCTGAATGTCTTATTGGCCTGCCAGGTTTGCCAGGTGGCCAGGGAGCTACAGGCCCACCAGGTAGGACCTTCTGAATCAAATGTGTCATTTGGCTGGGTAGGTCTGGGTTTTGTTTCTACCTTCCAATGGTATGAGGGAGCTGAAGTTGTTTCTGGACTTTGGTTGTAGGAATGTGTGAGAAAGTGTGAGCCCATTTAAAAGATGCACTTTCTGCAGATGGGAGGAAACACATGCACTGATTAAGATGGATTAAGATTTGGATTCTACTGTACAGTATGAAGAGTAATTACAAACTGGCCAAAATTCTGCAGGAAAAAGGATATTTCGGTCATATCTCCTATATGGGGCTGAACTTAGATTCCTTGGTACAATGTGATTCATAAAAAAGCAAAACAGGAAGAGCTCAACTAGGTAGAAAACCAATTTACGGTCTCAAAATACTGCATATACTGTGTATGATTTTCATTACAAAAGAAACACACTTGGGTACCCAGCACAGTCCTTCTCTATATGATCTCAAAACGCTAACTTTTTTTTGGTACATTTTTTTTATTTTATTAGAGAATGCATACAGAATTGGTGGGTTTTTCATGTTTGGATTTTTCTTCTTTTTTTTGAGAAAGAACAGAATTGTCTACTCTCGCTTTTTGTTTCCCTTTAGAAAAAAAAAAAAAAACCAACCCACAACTCTTAAGATTTCCTGAATGTGTATGTTGTCTTACAGATCTAATGTTTAGCCCTCAAACAGGCAGAGTTCAAGAAGAGTTTCATTCTCATGATGGCAAGATAGAGAAGAAGGTTTGTTTTTGAGGCAGATGTACCATACTACACTGTCATGCATTTTTCTTAGGAGGAAGAGGTTCGCAAGGTTCAAAAGGCAAACTAGGTCCTCCTGGCTTGAGTATCCCGGGAATCTACGGAACGCCAGGGGAACCTGGATTAAGAGGTCTTCAGGGAAATGCAGGATTACCTGGTCCCAAGGGACAATCTGGAAGGCCAGGAATTTCTGGTGTGCCAGGTGAGGATTTCCCAAATACTTGTTTTGACATAAAACTTAAGTCAGTCTCTGCAAAAAGGTGTCAGTCATGATTTTCCAAATTGAAGATGCTGAAATATTTTTCTGTCAACAGCTTTCATATATCATTGAGATCTATATGGAAAACAAATAAATCACCATTTCCTAAATGAAGAGTGTCACAACACAGTACTGAATCTTCTGTAACACTCTTCTGAGAACAGAGGGCTACCTCACATTGCTTTTTGTACAGTAATGTCCTTGCAGTAGGACATGAAACAGTTAACAATCAAAGCAACTCCCCAGCATAATGGACGTGTGTTTAGTTCTTTTTCAGCATCCCTTTTCAGAGAGCTTGTTAATGCTATGTTCTTTTTCTTAAAAAGCGAGTTCAGATCTTGAGTCTGACAGTCAAGTCAGATAAAACTCTGCCACATGAATCAGAGCTGACTTTAAGGTGGGTAATCCCTGTAGGGTTTTTTTTCAGAAATGTGTTCAAATTTGATTTCTAGAAAAAAAGAAATCAGCTATGTAATGCTTCTTATCTCTAACAAAGATTTTTTCATTACTATCAAATACTTCATTATTCTGTGGGAAGGAGATGGTACATATCTTTTTATTTATACAACCTATAAAATAGTGATAAACATGTAGCACTTGAGTCAGTTATGGAAACCTAGACTTATGATGTCATTTGAGGGGAGTTGTCATGTCCCAGCTGGCCTTCACCTCCTGAGCCAGAAAGGAATGTCTCTCCCATACATCCCATGACAGGTTTCCCATCCCTTTGTGGATCTCAGATACATTACCCTCAGTGTCAGTTATTTCATTCATGGACAGAAGCTATTGCAGCTACTAATCTAGGTGGTTTGGGAGTAAGTGCCATTCCTGTGGTTAAAGACTGGAAAACTGGTTTGGACAGTATGTTATAGAAATGGAGAGAAAAAATAAATAAGCAATTAAAACACTTAAATCACAGGCATATGTGTAGTTTTCTGAAGTAATGTTCTGTTTCACTGATCAAATACTAACAAGTATGTTCCTATTGTTTCAATTCCACAGGCTCAAGGGGGGAACCAGGTATAATGGGCTGGTTAGGAATTCCTGGACCCCCTGGCATGATTGGAAGACCTGGCAACCCGGGTATCAGAGGCAAGTGGCCATAGTATCTGCCTTCATTACTACTTAGAATATAGGAACTTCCATGTTGAAGTTAGTCTTGTGATCCATCTTGATGTATGTTATCACTCCTGAGTACGTGTGTCATACTGGGGTTTCTTTGGGTCTTGGTAGATCTTTGGCTTCTGTGTATGTGCAGTCTACAGACTGAATGACATTATTCTTTTTTTAGCAGTTTTGAATTGCCACCTTTTCTATTTCATTGGTATTTGTAAAAGTGGCTGGCAATTTGCTAAATAAAGAGCAGAGAGCTTTTTTGCTCTTATTTTTTCCATCCCATTCGTGTTCCAAGTATCATTATTACATCTATTCAACAGATACAAGATTATATGTATATTTAGTATAAGAAATAATTACTGTCTCTTGCCATAATCTGTGCTCATAGATGTTTTATTGATGACTAGAGTAATTAAGAAGATAGTTTAGGTTGTTGATTTGGAATGTATATTTACATGTGTAGTTGCCCTTGAAGACGGAAGTTTCATTGTTTCCTTTATGCTATTGTCTAGTCAGGTTTCTTCAGAAAATTTAATTATTTTCTTGCAGGTTCTTCTGGCTTCCCAGGACTAAAGGGAAGAAAAGGGTTTCTTGGAGCAAAAGGTGAACCAGGTGATAAAGGTTTTCCTGGACCATCTGAGACCTTGGTTGGTATTGGAAATAAAGGAGAACAAGGCTTAAAAGGTACACATTCATTGTTCTGTCATTCAAAACTAGTTAGGGTTGTCATCTATGTTGTGGTTCCAGTGGACTCTAAAACATGGAAGAAATTGACTCTACTACTGAGAGTATTCACATGGCTTTGAAATAATTATTGCTGAACACTGTAACTGCCTTTTTATTTATGGGGTGGCTGGATATTAACACTGAATTTTTATTTCCATTTTAACAAGTCCATATTCCTTTAAAAAACTTCTATTGTAATGTTAAACCAGTAATAATATGTCAGTAGTACTAAAAGGCTTATATACAAATATGCTACATGTTGCTGTTTTTACACATTTAGTAGCCCATGAGCACTGAAATGGGTGCGCTTACCAACTAGATGCAGAATTGCAAAGAAGTTGAGTCTTCTCAGAAATACTTGACTGTCAGAAGAACTCCTTTGTTTGCAATATTAACATAGACTCTGTATATGAGTTGTACCTACTTAACTAATGCTATCTGGCTTTTTGTGTAGACATTTTCCTATGAAAGCTTTCAGAAGCTTCCTTTTGTCTCCATATGAGAAATAGAGCATTAACTGTGAGCTTGTGTCTTGCTTATGTGTGTTCACAGAGTGTAAATCCTATACCCCACTTCTGCTTCATTAGCTTTAAGAGTTATAAAACTTAAAACTTTACATAAAACTTACTCGAAGATGTTGGTTTGTAATTTTTTTTTTAAATGAAACTTTGTTTTAGGAGTTCAAGGAAGAATGGGTCTAAGAGGAGAAAAAGGAGATGCCGGAGTGCAAGGTCCCCCAGGTCTTGATGGGTCTGAAGGAATACCTGGTCCTCCAGGTATGGAATATGTATATTGAAAATGACTATATCGCGTGGGGAGTAGAGATAATATTATCTCAATGCTAGCACATAAACTTGGCTCCAGCAGCAGCACTACATTCTCTGTATTGACTGAAGCTTTTCTGAGAATTCTGAAGCAATTTCAAAAGCTGCTATTTGGAAGTCATAGCAGCTACCACCAAATGATTCTTTGTTTCCTTCCAAATATCAACCATTCTTTGGGATGATAAATAGAAAATAATATTAAATCCTGAATAACTTTAAAATCTAAAAGCTGATGAGGCCAATGAATAAAAATTGGTATTTATAAAAGTGGATAGAAGTTTGAATTCACAGTAATATTAAAAAAAGTAAGAATTCTAAAATATGAACATTGCAATTGTGCCCAAAAATATTTCAGAAGCTTTTTTTATTTCAGATTGATTTTATTTCCCTTTTCAAAGCCTCCTTGTTTGGCTTATATTTTGGAAGTTACCAGATCTTCAGTGAAAAGCAGAATTAAAAATAACCTGCATAAATTATAAACCTACCTAAGCTATCTCATACATAATGATACATGTTGACCCTTGAGTGAGGCAATGCATCTGTTTTTTCAAAGTAATGCTAATAAAACATCTTTACTTCTCTGTATTCTGTATCTTCGATTCTTTGAGATAACTTCTTTCTAGAAAAGTATATGACACTATAATTAGATACATAAAAATGGTGACAATTAGAAATAGTTTTAAACTTGTAATCAAAATGGCTCTTCTCATGATGGCAATTATTCATGCTATATGTCATTATAGCATCACTGCTATATTCTGTTATTAGCATCCTTTGTAGTCATTGCAATGTAGCCATCATGGGAAAAATTGCAAATGCTCCATTACTCCCTAACTTTTTATGGAAGAAAATAAGACCTCACCTGCTTAAATGTTCAGGTATTGCTAGTACCCTGGAATTTAGACATCTGGACATTCTAGATGTAACTAGATCTTGTAGTCATTAAACTGAATGCTAATTTAGCTGAATTAAGCTAAAGATAAGTGAGTGGGGGGAAAAAGTGCCTCAGACGTATAAGAAAAAGCTCTAGAGTATACTAGTCATGAGGAGTGCATAATGAGTAAGTAATAATGTGATTGTGACATGCACAGAAACCAGACTGAATTCAGGGGGACAATGAAAGCAGAGTCCAGTGCATAAATATAAATTCATGATCTTGATTGGAATTTGCAAAGGTATATTTCAGTTGCTGCTCCAAAGTGCTGTGGTCACAAACCTTAATTTTAATATTGATCCATAAGATGCTTGTTATTTCCTTGACTTTCAAACAACAATAATGATAATTTTATCTGCATCTGGGGCAAGAGGCTGCATGTTGATTTACAAAATAAGAAGATATCATGACAAGGTGTGCAGTAGAGGATTCTGTATTCATCACAGCTCTGCCAGCCAGCTAGTGTCTAAAGCAAACACGTGATGATGACACTTATTTCTTCATCTTGCAGGTGTCAAAGGATTTATGGGTCTTCCAGGAATTCCTGGAGGACAAGGATTTCCAGGTGCACCAGGAAACAAAGGGGACATGGGAATTCCAGGTCATTTTCTGTCAAGCCATATTACAAGTTCATAGAGCTGTATAGAAGCATTTGCACAGATTTGAGCAGTTAGTGTAAGCACACTACACAATACTTAGACTGGGATTTATTCTTTGCAGTACCTATAGACTTCACACCACCCCAGCATTTGCTTGACTTGCAGAATGCAGTTCTCCCTCTCTCTAAATGAAATATAAGTTCTTTAACATATATATTGTTACATGTAAGAACCTCCTTTTTAATATGTTTAGAAATAAAATCACTGGCTGTGTAAATTACTTCAATGAAGAATGAATATCTGAATATACAAGCAGTAGTTCACAAAACATGAGGTGTGGTATGCAATTAGGATCCTTTTAAGAATGGTCTCAGTATCTTTCTTCTTCCAGGTCCAAAAGGACAGAAAGGATCTCCAGGCTTTCCAGGACCATCAGGTGACCCTGGTCCACCAGGCTATGGTGGCTTTCCAGGTGACAAAGGAGATCCTGGGTACCCATCTTCTGGGCCTCCAGGAGAACCTGGTCCAAAGGTATGAAGGCAGTGGGAACAGCATCATATTAGGCAATAAGCAGAGCCTTTGACTATAGAAACAGAACAACATGTAAGCAAGAGCTGTAGAGTTTGCAGAAGTAGATGATTTGTTAGTGATAAGAAATATGAAAAGTCTGTTGTGTCATTACTCAGGAGAAATTTTTGAGTTCTTTATATTTAATTCTTCTCTTGGTGCAAGAATTTATTTGTAAAGTTTCTGTAAAAGTTGCTAATCCATTAAGAACAAGGACTTCCATTTAAAAAGTCAGCAGTGGGAACATTTGTACATTAAAAAGTACAGAAGAACATAATTTTAACAAATCCGAAAGTTTTGTAATCTAAAATTGTACTGTTAGTTTTTGACAGTCTAGTAATACCATTACACAGGATGAATTGGGTTTTTTTCTAGCAATATATGTTATGTTCAGTATATATTATGTTCAGTAATATATATTGCTAAGAAAAAAACAGTATCTTTTAAGTTAGGTCAATTGGATACAATTTTATTCTACATACTCTGGTTGTTGAACAACTGGGAGTCTTTCTACATATGAGATTATCTGAAATACATGGTTAAGGATGTAAACTGTACTGTAACTCCTGTCATCTGTCTAAATTATCTGTTTATTTTCTGTATTGGCTGGGTAGCCACAATGAGAGTACTGGTGTGAAAATCAGTAGGAATTCAAGGAAAAATATGCATTTTAGTATTTTGTATAGCTGTACATTTTGTAAGGAATGTATGTTTTGATCAAAAGAGGAGCTATTAGAATAAAATTGAAGGTAAGTCTATGTGCAGGTGAAAACATCTGAAGACTCAACTTAGTTTGTACAGATTAAAGAAAAATCTTTTCTTAGGTATGTCTAAAAGATCAGTGGTATTATAAGACTTCATATTAGCCTACTTCGATTTTTGTCTGGAAATCATAATGAACCGTGATTATACTTACTTAACATTTAAAATTACATATGACTTTTCTTTTGTTCAACTATGAAATGTAATGTATTTACGGTAATGTGATTCTTTACCTGTTTGTGTGCAACTGCTACTTTCTCAGGGAGATCCAGGCCTCCCAGGAGTTTTGGGCATCAAAGGAGAAAAAGGATCCCAAGGTCATCCAGGACACAAAGGAGTACCAGGGCCACATGGGATCAGAGGGGAAACTGGAGGTGCAGGAATCCCAGGTATGTGTTGTTTTGGAGGGATGGTGAGATGTTGACATGCTTCTAGGAGAAGATAAACTACAATAAATTTAATAGGTAAATAGGGTGCCTGTGGGCTGGCACATTTATATTCAACTGCTGTAAACCTGAACAGCTCCTCTGTAGTCAGTGCAGCCAGGCTAGCTGGAGATCTTTTCACAGCTGACCGAAGCAGAAATGATAGCAAAGTTCTCAGACTGAGTCTGGATCTAGTGATAATGCCTCTTCTCCTCTCCCACACTCTCTTCTTACAGGGAAGCTTGGACCTCCTGGAGATACTGGTGTTAAAGGACGGCAGGGCCGCCCAGGGCAACAGGGCATTACAGGCCCTCCTGGTATGGTATATAGTGTATCTCCCAAATCACTGCCCCCTGGTTTGTTATTTTCTTTGTAATGAGGCAGTTGATGTTCTTATTCTGAGTTTTTTGGAATTTAACTGATGTAGTTGCAGTCTCTGTTTATCTTAGTTCGAGGCTTTGTTTGCCTTCTCTGGTTCCAGCTAAGGTCTTTAAAAGCCTGTTTTCAATGTTATCAGTTCAGCCGAGGCAAGAGGTTTTAAATTTTTTCACTATTGTAAAGCTTTTTGCCTTTTTTTTTTTTTTTTCATCCAAAGGTCTCAAGATGTGATAATCTGCACAATGGAAGGAAAGCTTGTTCTACCTCCTAAAAGAGAATAATAAACTAAGATGTAGCTAGATGAGGAGGAGAATAAAATTAGAGTGGAAAGAGGGGCCACACTTGTAGCTTGTTAAAGCAACAGAAAAGATCAAACCATTCAAAATACACATAAGGGGAAGTGTGTAAATATGCAGCAACAAGGAGGTATGCAATGCAGACTTTATTAAAAGTGAGTGCCAGTCACTGTCTTCAAAAGAGCATTGAATGCTCTTATTTTTAGAGATCCTCATCAAAATTGCAATGTTGTGGTTTTGTAGACTTTAATGAACTTACACTGGCTTATCAGCAGACTTAGCAAAGATCAGAATCTACTCCCTGTTTAGAGAAACCTTGAATTTGTAATAAAGTCAGGGAGAGGAACCATGCTGCCTGTGTGGATTCCCACCAGCATGGGTTAAATCAAAGGCAGGGTCCTACAATGTCTTTAAAAGACAGGAAGTTATTGCCTGTGAAAATAGCATTGAAGTCCAGTGAGCTCAGTAAAAATTATATGCTGCTCTTTACAAATGTTTATATACCTACACAGTTAAATCTATCTTTGAAGTAGCTGGACTAATTACATTTTAATAAAGGGGACTCATATCTTCTCCCTTTGAAATGTAAAATAATAGAAGTGAAAATGATATTCTGGTCCATTATAATTCACAGGTGCTGTTGGAGACCCTGGAAAAAATGGACTACTTGGTGAGAGAGGTAACCAAGGTCAGGATGGTATGCCTGGTCCCCCAGGAGTAAAGGGAGAACCAGGTAACACCAATGAAATATTTTCATTCTATTTTACAATTGTTCTTTTTGCTAGTTAAACTGACAGGGATTATTTGGGAAGGAGCTTCTGTGGAGCCAAAGATAAGTTTATAAGTAGAAGGTTTTTCACTTTTAAATAGTTCACAGATTTTTCTATGTAATTGTTGTACATGCTGTCAACAACCCAAATGTACATGTTGCTGCTCTATTATACATGTGACGTGTCATAATATCACCTAAAAATGTTTTTAGTAAAAAGAATTGCTCTTAACAGTTCTTGTGTCTTTAATCTCAAAAAGATGAAAAGAACCAAAATTCTTTTCAAGGAGTCTCCTCTCTTACATGGAAGCAAGATAAAGGAATCATAGTGTTTACTTACATGAACAGTGAAGGTTTCTGTGACTGGGGTCTTGGGTTGTAAAACCTTTCATTTAAATGTCACTCCTGATGTCATCAATGCTCACAGATAGATTTAGTCCTCCACTGAATTCTGACAGAAAGTTTTCATATTTTACAGTGAAAATGCTTCTTTGCATATTAGTATAAAGAGGATACTGAGAAGGCATTCATAGTATTTAGTAAGTTTTTTCATATTAAGTTTGAAGTAGTCACTGTTATTGTATTTTCTTTTTTAGGTATTTGCATTTCTTCTTCTATTTTTCTTAATAACTAACTTATGCAGATTTTACTTCTGTTTCTTTGTCTGAAAAAAGACAAAGCTTATTATTGTAGAATGTACTTCAAATATGATTGATCAGTAAGTTCCTACTATAATAAAAAACTTATAAATTTAATTTGGATTTCTGGATAGAAGAAATGGAAATAATCAAGAAACTATATTTTACATATAACTAAAAATCTATGTTTTGATTCAGTGAATTCCCAAGAAATGTATGAAATATTAGACAACTATGATGTTTTCTAACAATTGTTCAGGACTTTGAGTATAATGTGACCTAATATTTTACAGGAGCACCAGGGAGAGGAATCCCTGGCCTTCGAGGTATTCCTGGTCGTAGAGGTGAGTTGTCTTTTCACAAAGCAAAAGCTGACTTTTTAAATACAGAATCATCATCTTCACCTTTATGTTGCTTCCTGCTTTTGGATGCTTGAAATGGCACAAAGTGTCGGAGGAAATCAAGAGTGGATCTGTGCTTTTGATCTCAATGATTTGGTGCTATCTATTAATTGTCAAGAGTTCTTGCTTGTAAAGTTAAGACTATTGTAAAAGGGAAATAGAGATGGTAACTTCTGTGATTTTGTGAAGGTGGTATACACATTCCAGAGCTTTTGAAATTTGATACATAATTTGATTAACAGAGTATGTTCTAGTGAAAACACATGATGCTGCTGAATACTAAGTATACTGTAAGAAAGCTGCAGTGATGGCATTTTAATTTTGTTCATCTCCCCTTTTACATTGGTGAACAGTTTACTGAGGGGACTCTTTCCATTTCTTAGGTTTTGCACTTTATTTCTAGTACTGGTGGAAGTCCATTGATTTCCTTTACTTAAAAAAAAAAAAAATAAATTCTGTCTTCATATCCTCCATAAATAGATCATGCACTCTGAGACCAACCTTAGAACAATATCCTTTTGGAGTAGTCTCTTACTTTGTTGTACTCATATTGATGCTTTTAGCTGGAATTTAGTTT
The DNA here is from genome assembly GCF_047716275.1 of Strix uralensis. Lineage (NCBI taxonomy): Eukaryota > Metazoa > Chordata > Aves > Strigiformes > Strigidae > Strix > Strix uralensis. The sequence goes on along the minus strand of NC_133980.1, from coordinate 19,086,223 downwards.
AAAAGGATTTGTCAGTTCTGATGCTCAGAGAAGCGTTTCTTCTACTTATGCATCAAGAAATATTCCCTGCTCTGGTCTTTCTACCCTCCTCTCAAGTTTATTCCTTTGCATGAGCAATTTGTGAAGTGGCATTTTTTTAAAAAAATGGAAAGAAAAGAGAGTGGTGTGTACACTACTTTGCAGCGAGTCCTGTCTTCTTGCAACTATTTTGCTGTACAGTAGCGAGGTGGCTTTGGGAACTTCTCCATACTTAAAACAAAGGCTGAATTCCACCTTTGTGGTATAGTAAATGCACATATTCTGTGTAGTTACATCATCTTACCACCTTGACAGCTCTCCTCAAAAGTAATGTTTATACTTTCCAGGAATCAAAGGGGACATGGGACTGCCTGGTTTTCCAGGGCCACCAGGTATGAAAGGTCATCACGGTGATCAAGGACCTGTTGGACCTCCTGGCTTACTGGGGTTACCTGGATTTCAAGGCGCAACAGGCATGGCAATTACTGGCCAAAAAGGGAATAGAGGTATTGCTGGTGCAGATGGAAGACCAGGTGTGTTGCTATAACTCCTTTTTATCTGACATGGTACACTAATAATTGAAAGCAGAATTCAGCCTGTCCAGAACTCGAGGTTGAAAGGAGTCTTCCCCCAACAGAGCTTCATAATTAAACAGGTAGTTCCTCTACCAGTTACCATTGCAAACATTGTGATGGTCTATGCAGTGTGATGTAAATTAGAATAACGCTAAGCTTTGCAGTCCACTTGATTGCATTATTTTGGTTTCTTCCCATGCAGTCTGTAGGGCAGCTGAGATCCAGCTTTACAAGAAATGAGATAGCATGAGTGTGTAGACATGGCACTTAGGGACATGGTTTAGTGGTGGACTTGGCAGTGTTAGGTTTATGGTTGAACTCAATCTTAAAGGTCTTTTCCAACCTAAATGATTCTATGAATCCATGATTACAGGCATAACTACAACTGGAGGATATTCTGGAAACTCTAGTGCTGTAGGGTACTGCAAGAGCTCAGCTCTGATCTCAGATTAAGCTAGCAGGCTAGGAAAAATGAGTTGATTTTTTTTAAAATGTGTATATTTTGGGGGGAATCACTGAGGTGGTAAACATGAGCACCATTACAGAGTTGCTGAATGTTGTACTGCGTTGTACGTAATGTGTGTGAAATGCTGTTGGCAGTAGCGTTTACTTATTCTGATGTTTCTGTGCAGGTGCTCCTGGTTTTCCAGGGCCTCCTGGTCTCTCCACTCCCAGCATGAAAGGAAGCAAAGGTTTTAGAGGGGCAGATGGCATACCGGGGCCAACAGGCCCAGCCGGCGACATTGGTCCTCCTGGTCCAAAAGTCAGTGAAAGGAATATTGCTTCTTTCTTACTCCATTGTTAATTTGCTCTTATCATGAAAATAACACCCAGGATAACTTTTAAAAAAACAAACAACAAACCAAAACAAAAAAAACCCCCACATCCTCCCAAAAAAACCTTGTAATGGAGGAAAGATATTAAAATGGATATGAAAAGTAGTTTTTATGGACTTAATTGGACCAAAACGAAATCATTGTGAATTTCTGGCATGTCATTTCCTTGGCTGTTCTGTATTACAGAATGATAGTAACAATGATACAACTATTTCTAACATGCTCACAAATGCAGATAATTCTAGTTGTGGCATATTCTGTTAACATACTGCCTTAAATATTCTGCATAAAAAGGAAAAGTACTTTATAGCATGCAGGTGCTGCTTCGTGTTTATTATTGGTGTTACCTGATTTGCAGGGAATAGAAGGTCGATCAGGTTATCCTGGTGCTAGAGGGGACCCTGGATTTCTTGGATTCCCAGGTGTAAAAGGTACTCATATATTTATTACATACACTTCTGTGGGCCAAATACAACCATTTACATGTTGCATTATAATAGTATTTGTGTAATAGAGACTTGAGGTTCTTCCATCAAGGGCAGGGTGTAGGTCAGCTATAAATGGAAGTGTTCACTAAGAGAGCGTTTTCTTTGAGTTAGATGTTATGAGTATGTTCAAACTGATGTTAAACTGAGGAAGGGCTGAAACTTCAATGACCTCCATTCCAGGCAAATTCAAAACGAATTTGTCCTTAGTGACTAATAATGTATAAGGACTTTGGGACTGAGTCTGCTAATTAGAAGTGCCACACCACTGCTAGATGACATGACTTCTTGGCAACCTCTTAGCTGTAGAACTCAAGAGCATTTAATCATAATTACAACACAGAGCACTGGGTCCTCTGTTTGCTGTAAGAATAGTCCCAATTATAACCTAATTTACCAGCTTATCAGCAGACAAACTGTTAGATATATTGGATTCATTAATTTCATATTCCTGAGGGTTAGTTGGATCAGTAGCTGGCTAAAAATTAATTTAGATATATTTCTAGTGATTTAAATCTGATATGGGTTTGCATTAGTCCAGTATTCTCATTTTTCAGCTGCATGATTTACAGTGATACAAAAATGTCATTAACTGTTTAACCTACTGGTTTGTGTTCCATGGTAATTATTGTGTGTTTTAAATTTGTTCTAATTTGAAAAGTCACCATACAGACAATAATTATACTTAAGCAAAAAGCTCTCATTTCATGGAAGAGGCAGTCAAATCTCCTGACTTGATGATAACAATTTTTTTTTTTATTTCCAGCAGAGCTGTGGAGAGTAATCTGAATGTAACCTCATATTTTGCACAGTGAAAATAATTGTTTATTAAGTTCCAAATGCTTGAAAAACTATACAACCCTCCTAAGAGCCATCAGCATAACTGATAGTAGGATTTAAAGGGAGTTGAACTGCATAGCATCACTGAAGGCAGCACTTGACCTGCAAACTCAGTGACAAAAAGATAAAAACGACATAGTCTAAAATTGAGATTTTAAACTCAGTTTATGGGACCAGCCATTTTATGAAGATAGGCATGGAAACATCTTCTTATAAACTAGTGCACTTGGCCAATAAATTATACAGTAACAGCAGAGATGTAGAAGTCCACTGTTGCATTTGAGATGAGTCTACAGGCTGTGTTACTCTTTGGGAAGGTTGCAGGACTCTTAAATAAGCCTCTGAAACTTTGACAGTTGTTTTGACAATTTAAACTAGACAGATGTGTCTTCAATCTTCTTTTTTTAGGAGAAAAGGGTAATCAAGGACCCCCTGGACCACAAGGTGCAGAAGGGCCAAGGGGACCAAAGGGCCAGCATGGTAACCAACCCTTCTCATAGCAGCTGACTTAAGTTGATTTATTTTGTTTTGTTTTGTAGTTTGTTTGCTTTCTTTTAATATAAAGCAATAGCTCTTCATTATATTTTTGCTGTTAGGTCCACCTGGAGTCGCTGGGAGAATATTCTCTGTCCCAGGAAGCAAGGGCCCTCCTGGACTGCCAGGAATCCCAGGAACACCAGGTGATCAAGGCATTCAAGGGATTCCTGGACTACAAGGTTGTTTATATTTTTATCTGTGTGTGTGTGCTGCTTAGTGAAACATTTTGGTTTGGTGGGAAAACATGCTTCTGGATAGAAAATTGATGTGTCTTTAAAAATACCTCTCCATATTTAAAAATAGCTCTTTGTACCTTGTTAACAACCTTGTATTTATAACCGGTCCCATTTCACGTACCTTCCACCCTCGCAATCAGTGAGTGAGTAAGTTTCTCTCTCAGCATAAGCCTAAACAGAATAATGGAATAAAAAGTAAACTTGGATCAAAACATTCACCATTTTCAACAACCAGAACCATACTCAGCATGTTTGTCATTTTATGGGCGAAATTACCACACATAGATGTGCTACGAAGTGATTGTCATAGTCTGGGGGTGGGAGGGGAAAGGAGAGGCTGGCTACTTCTCCATTGGCACTAGAAGTGAAGCCTGTCATGGCTGTGAGGAATGGGGAAGCAAGGAGCAGGCAGGATGAGGTGGATGTGCAATGGGTACTTGGCCACCCTTCTCAATACCACAGCTTTTCACCCCAAGAAGGGAGCTCCTCGGTGGGCAGGCTTGCCAGAAGGCATGCCCCACTCAGGAATGACAGTTGCCTCCAGCATATCAAGGCAGGCACGAAAGAATTGTTCTTTTATACTTTCCTTAAAGTTGTTTTACAAAGGAGCTGCATTATTTATAGAATTACAAACTGTGACCAAGATGATTATGGCCTGTTACTATATTTTTAAATATTTCTATTGTATGACACATGCTAAAAGAAAAAGCTATTTGCTTTGGTTTCTGTAAACATTTCTTATGGAAATAATATTTTTCTGCAATACATTCACTATTTCCTTGTAATCTTCCTGATAGGAAATACAGTAACACTACAGACAGTCTCAAAACTTCGTAATTTCATGCTGATGTTTTTATTCTAATGCAGCTGCATTTACTTGGGGATTTTAACTTTTATTCATTAACAGTTATTAAAATCTAGAATAACTAGTGCTATATGATTCTCATTTTTTTCTTGATTACAATTTAGGACTTAAAGGAGTAAAAGGTCTACCAGGAAGTTTTGGTCATCCAGGTCAACCAGGACTGCCTGGTCCAAAAGGAGACAGGGGATTTCCAGGACAAAGAGGTACAGGAAAGCAGACATCTCTGACTGCTACTACTGAATTTACAGATAAACTGTATTCCTGATTTCTGTAGATGCTTCCTCTTGCATGTATTGAAATTCTGTAACATTTACAGTAGCTTTAGGGCCACAAGCACATGTAAGCACATTCTTAGCTTTTAACAGATGCATGTTCACAACTGAAATAATAATTTACAAAAATATGCTTTGACTGTGCTCCTCTGTTATTAATCACATTTATTTATCCACTTAAAATCCCTAGGTATCAGTGTGGCTTTTTATGACATCAAAATGTAACTAAATATTTTTTAGTCACCATAAAATGTTTTTACAACTTTTTTAGTAAAAATGGCCATGTTTCTTTAAAATACCTCACTATTCCATGAAACTATGAAATGTAAAGCTACCTGAGCTAGGTCTGAAGGAACTGATACATCTAGCAACAAATACCACCAATTTCAAGTTGTATCTTCTTACTGATAAATGTTTTCAAGTGGTTCCACTAATTTAAATGAAGAAAAAATTCAAACAGTTATAACATTTACAGTCATATTTCTTTCCCCTCCACAGGACAACCTGGACTGATTGGTTTTCCAGGTCTACAGGGGTTACCTGGATTACCAGGTACTATCATTGCTGGTCCAACAAGAAGAGGTTTTATCTTTACCCGGCATAGTCAGTCAACAAAGATTCCTTCATGCCCATATGGGACATCACAGATCTATGTTGGCTATTCACTGCTTTTTGTACAAGGAAATGAACGAGCACATGGACAAGATCTCGGTACTGTATTGGTAAAAATTTTCAGATTGTTTTCTTTAAGAGTTCAGTAATGCTAAATTGTCATTTAAACCAAACTCATAGTAAGTCTCTGAGATGAACATTGGTTTCAACCATCAGTCTCCAGAGCGGTCTGCTGCTCGGAGTCAACTCAGGAATCATGGCTTGAAAGACACCTTTCTTTCCTGCACTCCTGTATTCCCTTTTTGCTATCCGTAGACATTTTTGAGGAGGAATTCAGTTACTTATGGATGGATCAACATCTAAATAACATATAAATGTTCACAACATCTGCACAGGGCTGACGGTAATAACACAGGATCTGAGAGAGAATCTTGTGGTTTTGGAAACCAAATGGGGTGCTTTAGGGTGTCAAAAATGGCACCAGAAGCTTTTGTTTAAGCAGCTGATTTTGTTCTGTGCGCTGTGTCACGAAGATACTATTTTAACAGATTTTGTTCTTAGCCCTTATTTTTTATGTATATATTTTTATATATAACATAAGCATTTTGCTCTTTAATAATTCCACTGTACAGACCCTTCTCCCTTTATAGTTACCAACTGTTTTAATTCTCACTATAGTAGATTGGATGCCATCATGTGTCTCTTCTGTTTGCTGCACTAAATGTAATCTATTTGTCACAAACCTCTTCTCTCTTGTCTTTTAGGAACAGCTGGTAGCTGCTTGCAGAGGTTTACCACCATGCCATTCTTATTCTGTAACACCAATGACATTTGTAGTTTTGCTTCTCGCAATGACTATTCATACTGGCTGTCAACTGCAGCGGTAATGCCAGTAGACATGGCACCAATTTCTGGAAGGGCACTAGAGCCCCATATAAGCAGGTAAGAGTATAAGAATTTTAGCTCTTCTCGCCTGAAACTACAATGACATTATAAATTGTTTTGAACGGCAAATCTTAGGCAAAGACCAGCCCATCTCAGCCAGTACAAGCACTGGTTTTAACCACCTGATTTTTGATTACTCACCTGAATATGTCAGATACTCAGTGATACTCTAAGAAAAGTTAGATTAAAGCTAGGGTCCCCCTACAGGGCTTAATCTGCATAGCTGACATGAGAAGATGGTACCCAGTCCTACTGATTGCAGTGATATTTTTAAAAAAATCTGTTATGTATATTGGAAGCAGACTAAAAAGAAATAAAGACAGCTTCATTATTTGGAATAGAGTATAAATGAAGTTCAGCATTCAATGACATGTGATACATTTACTGTAATTGGTGAAGAACATTGCAAGTTGGGGCTGAAGGTTCTCTGCTAGGAAACACCCTTGTGAAAACATGGCCCTTTCTAGTTGCTTTAGAACAGCTGAGAAGGACGAAGAGCATCTTAAGAGGAAAAGCTCTAAAAGCATGAAAGACCATGACTAGCAAAATCAAAGATGGGAAGGCAAGCTTTGCACTCTGTCTTCTAGCCTGCCCTACCCCTGTTGTTGCCTGTCTAGTAGCTCAGCTTCATAGTTTCTTCATTTAGGAAATAAAGATTACTTTTTCTAATCTTGGCAAATAAAGGTACACAACTTTGATCAAAACCATAACAACATAAAGTAATGAACATATGAAGGTAAAATTTAGCTTGTTACTTCAGTAAAGGCAAGATTAGGAAGCTCAAATGTTCTGGGACTAATTCCCACCTCATACTAATTTTTGTCTGGTGTGACAGACAATAAAACCTGTGTGAATTATAACATTTATAGTAAGCCCTGCCATTAGGTAGCTACTATCCTAGAAGATACAATTTTGGTCTGCTTTCATGTTTTCCCTCATATCTGCACTGAATGCATGTGTCTTCTTACAGGTGTGTTGTCTGTGAAGGAGCTGCAATGGTAATAGCAGTTCACAGCCAAACAACTATAGTTCCTGCATGTCCAGAAGGCTGGATATCTCTCTGGAAGGGTTTTTCATTTGTTATGGTAAGGATGTAAAGACTTGAATTATTAACTTCATGGCCTCTCAGTTTCATTGGCATTTTCATCTGCTCGTAGCTCATTTGTTTCTTAATAATTAAGTTTTTTTATTTTCCTTTGCCAAGAAATAGACAATAACTCTATTAATTCTTATTGAGTGCCAGAAGCATAGGAACAACTGTTCTGATCTGTCCTCAAAAACAGGTGTCAGGAGGAAAAGGGGGAAAAGATGAAAGAAGAACCATAAGATTTTAGTCTGACAGAAATCACTGAGTGCTCTCATTTTCATGTGTCATGCTAAGATCTAGGAAACAGGTTTGGGGAGTGGAATGGTTAAACCAGTCCTGAACCCAAATACACAGAAATAACTGACCCACTTCCATGCCAGGCAGTTCTTTTATACATCAGATCTTGGGGCTGAACTCCACAGAAAGCTAAAATCAAAACAAATGCAGAACACTGTGTACAAAAGACTGCTTCAGCAATTTTGACACCATAATGAGATACGAGTGAAGAAAGCTCATAATGTGACTGCAAACTGAGAACTGATCATAGGAATAAGGGTGCAGGTGTATCTATACTAGGGGACGTAGCACTTCATCTTTGTTATCCATGCCTGTGCAATGTCATGGGAATGCCAGCAAATGAGGGTAAAAGACAAATTAAAGACCCCTTTTTTTTTTTTGCATGATGTAAAAGTCCTTTTAAGTCTAGTGTGAAATTTGTTTCTCCTGGGATTTGGCCCTGAGCAGTAGTAGTAATAATAATCTTGGAAAAGAATGAGATAATTTTTGCAGCATCTGGTTAAAATCATTTGCTTGTTTCCAACATCAGCCAATTTATATTTTCTAGCCAATTTTCTACTGTCATAAATTATTTTAGAGCTATTTCTACATGCTTTAACCAACGTCAGAGAAGGAAAATGCCTTTGTTTTTTGTGTTTGGAGACACAATCAATGCAACAGAAGAACACACACAAAAAGGGGATTTGGCTTATTTGGTTACTGTAGTCCTCAACTGGACAGAAGCCGTCTACTTCCTAGTCTTCGTACTGGCTACAGTTTCATGCCTTTTCATGGAGCAGAAAAAGGCCTTTGCAGAGACTTAAGAAATGCCATAACTGTGCTTGAATTTTTGTAAGGCTTCTGTGCTTTGTTACAAATTTGATAGAACTAATCTGTGTTCATTTTGTTTTGTCCAAGATACACCACAGAACATATAGTATGTTTTAGAAAGAGATTTTTTTTTTTGCCTGCAGTTTACTAAAAGCTGATGGACAAGTTCTCATAAAAAAATGTATTGGTGGTTACAGTATACAAGTGCCGGCTCAGAAGCTTCTGGTCAAGCATTGGCATCTCCTGGATCTTGTCTGGAAGAATTTCGAGCTATCCCATTCATAGAGTGCCACGGCAGGGGGACGTGCAACTACTACACAAATTCCTACAGTTTCTGGTTGGCATCATTAAATCCAAGAAGAATGTTCAGGTAAACTGTACTTCCCTGCATCCCTACGCACATCACATCCATGCTGCAAGTGCCCAAGGAGACAATAACTGCCTGCATAACATGTGGGGGCTCCCCTAGTAATTCCCATCAGTTTAGACATCCCCCTTTGCTAGGATTAGGGTCATTCTGTAGCTCAGAGATGCCTTAAGTGAGCCAAGGATTTCAATGTTGTCAGTAATTCCATACCCAAAGTTTCATCATCTCTCCCTGTTTTTTAAAGAAAAAAGTAAATGTATGTTTTCCTTGTTTTAGGAAACCTCTACCACAGACTTTGAAAGCAGGAGAACTAGAAAATATCATCAGCCGTTGTCAGGTGTGCATGAAGAGACCAGCCTAAACAGTGGCCACTGTTGTTGGAACATGAAACACTGCTTTTATTACAAAGAATTGCCTAACTCTGAAGAACTGTAATTTATTAAAAGTCCAACTGCATCTGGAAAGAAAATTGTAAATTGCCAGTGCAGCACTGTGGTGAGGTAGGGCAGCAGTTTGACTTTTGTCTTTGGCAAATGACAAAGCACTTTGTTGGAGAAAGCTTGTAATGGCAGTCTGCAGGGGCTTCTGCTGAACTGTGTCATTTCTGAGCTGCATCTTCATGATAAAACTGTGGCATTGCCAGATCTCTAACAAAAGATGTTAATGCTGCCTTGTGTCATGTGCTTTTCAAACCGCACGACAAACTAAATGCTCTAATACCAGCTTACATATGCTCAGTGTTCAAAGTGGATATAATTTAAGATGAAAATCTGGCACTTACAAGAGATAGGGTTCAGTAGGAGATATTTTCAGTGCACTTTTAAATACATAATGATTCATTTAGGGTTGTTTTGTTTTGGTTTTCTTGTCTAATAAACAAGTATCTCCCCACTTACCTCACCCTTCCTCTGGCTGGCAAACAGCAATACAGTCTTTTTTTGTATCACTGCAATAATAATGGTTCTTGACTAGCCAGAAAGGGAGCTAAGCCATGCACTGGGCAGACAGTACAGTGGTGATGTGCACTAGCTGTGTTCTCCAGAGTGACGATGGCTAAGGGCTGACTAATTGAAAGTGTTGGAAAGTTTTCATTAGATTCCATGGCTTTTGACACAGATCATGAGATCTTTTAAATTCTTCAAAAGTTGACAGTATTTGGCCTCTATTATTATTCACATGCTTTTGTCTCTACTGAAGAACAACTATTTACTATATCGTAATTTGGGATTCTGATGGAATTAACAATTACCGTATGGCTCAAGGGCTCCCATGGCATTATCAGGTTATCACACACCCATCAGGATGTGATCTCTATTTTATTTTTAACAGACACAAAAAATATAATATTTGCATTTTATAATATTCCATATTTAAATATATATCACAAATTATATTCTGTATTTAAATATTTATCACACATTTCTGCAAATGAAACCATTTATTCCATCCAGTTAAATGTACACATCCAAAATTTTTTTAAAAGACTGATACTCAAATTGTTCCATCTAAGCACTGACTTAGAGAATCCGACTGTAAATGAACATAAATACTTGAAAAGCACTTTCATTTACTCATATAACTTATATAAAATTGTAGCTCTGAGGTTTGTTTTTTTAATATTTATAACATTGCACTTGCAAAGCTATTTAAAATTGTAATGTTAACATTTAAAATGTTAATATTTTTTAATACTTGCACAATCTATCAGAATTCCAGTATTTAGTGTTATAGCAGAAGCTTCATTCATCTGAATAGTTCTGTATATGCATCATTTTAAATGTAGCATTTTAAATCTAGCAATTCATTGAAATAACCAAGATTTCTCATTTAGATGTTTTTTAAGCCAGTGAAATTTTATATTGTTTCTGTTAAAATACTTGCATTGTGTTTGTCTGACTGTTTGAATTTTCAGTGTTAACCTAACTAAGAAAAAGTTTCGTCTGTGTTTCATGCCAGTATCTTCTGATGGATTTAACGTGAAGATACCATTTACATGAACTGAATGGATATTTTAAAATTATTGTTTGCTTGAACAGTCATAGTACTTCTGTTTGCAAGGTATAATTGTGAATTTGCAGGTTTTTATGAAGAATCTCTATGCAGATGCACTACTGATAAGAAGGTATTAATGTCAAGTTAATAGTCTTCCATTTGAACCAGATTTGGGCTTGAGGGTGTTTTCCTTAAAACAATCACATACTAGATTTTTCCATAAACTCTGAAGTTTGCTTTGAATACTCAAAGATAAAAGTCCACACCCATTGCTTGTTAGGTTGTTGGGGTTTTGGTGAGTTTTTCTATTAAGGCTCATTACAGTCACCCAGAGGCACTGTATACAGTATACAATTGATGACTGTGGAGACCCTCATCTAAAACTTGCTAGCAAAATGCAGAATGTAAGTACCTGAGGGTTGAAGTCTCTGGAAATGGTCAGTAGAGGATAATGTGTAAGGAGAAGGGAATGGATTGGGTTTAAAGTCCAAAGGTAAGTTACAAAGAGTTATGTCTCATAGTATAGCACAAAACTGGAAGTTATGCCTTGTTCCCAGTTTTGGATTCTGCTGCTTACTTTTTGTGTGACCTTCAACAAGTTACTAAAGAAAGATTTTCATAAATAGCTTTAGATTTTGAGTGCTCAAACTCAGTCTTTCTTTCAAAAGCATGAAACACAACTGCAGGGACACATATGTTCATCAAGCCCAGCATAATACAAGCTGGACACTGAAAATCAAAGAAAACCTTGAAATAAGTTGATCTTAACTTCTCTCTGCAGATGCAGATCATTTTACTTCCCTACTGCTAATGATTGTTGTGAGGATTAGTTAACTCATGTCTGTAAACGCTTTGAGAGCCTTAACTGGAAAGTGCTGACGAGGTGCAAGGTGTTAATATATTGTACTGAAAGAATGGAAGGATGAGAAATCAGAAATAATGATCAAACAATGGGGGGGGCGGGGAGGAAAGCAAACCTTCTGCTAAATACAGCCAAATAAAAATATTTTGACTAAATAAAAGACCCATTTCACCTGTTTTTTTTGTTCTTCCCAGTGCTAATGATCGTTTCCACTACCTATGCGTAATATTATTTATCATAAACCCCTCAGTCATCTGATTAAAAGACAGTAGGTGGAGTTTGCCCTCAAAGACACCTGCTCTCTCCTACTTGGACTCCACTAGAAGTCTGGCCCTTCGGTGTAGATACCCAAGCTGGATGTCTGTATGCTGTCTTTCTTCCTAGACATATTTCTGCATAGGATACTGTGGTGGGCTGGTGACAGTGGTTCTGATCTGGAACAACTGAGCCATGTTCTTCTCTTCTACTGCATTCATTCATATTTTATGCTGTATTCATATGCATGAAGCACAGGGGGGTGGCAAGGTGCTGTTGACAGAGATTGTATGAGAAAAAGGGTGGTGATTACACTGAGGAAAAACTAGGAAGATGAGGAAGGCTGGCTGATGGGCCCCTGAGTGCACCAGGAGCCCCAGCATGCCCTGCCCCTTTTTCACCCTCGCTACACAGGTCCAGGTGCTGCATCCAAGCTCCAGCCTGGGCTTTGCCTGAGCTCTGCTGCAGGTAGGCTTGTGCCCAGCCCTCTCCCCTGCTGCTCCCAACTTCTTCACTTGTCTTTGACCTGGGCTCTGACTTGTCACCTTGCATTTGCCTGATGGTTGCTGGATGGTCAACAGAACCTTTTAATGTCACCAGCCCAGCTCTGTGTGGCTGTGCCCAGTATGGTGGGACTGTGCCCTTGTTGGAGAGATCACTGCCCAGCCTTGGCTGGGGTTGTCTTACTCTGTGGAAGGAAGCCACTCTTGCAGCTTGCTGACAAGCACTCACAACTTGCCTACGGAACCACTGTAACTCTGGGTTCAAGAACGGAAAAGCGTGGCCACCAAGGAAGCCAAAACTTGCAAAAACTATAAAAGAGTAGGACTTGTAGTGTTTCTTCAGACAGAAGACAGTACCCAGAGGTACTGTGTGAGTGCACACAGACAAACAAGCAGATTGTGTGCAGCAGAAAGGGCACACCGAAAATAATCGTCAAGACTTCAGTGTGAAAATAAGGAAGACATATCTGAAAATCAAGCTGATAGAGCAATGTTGTATGCAACATTCTTAAGGATGGCCCTTTAAATCACTGAACAAGAAAATTAAGGATAGCTGCAAAGAGGTCTGAAAACTCTCAAAATTATTTGTACTAGGACTTCTACACAATGGAAAAAATGAGAGAGCATCCTGAAAAGGATGAGGGTACAGCTGGAGTACAGCCTGTCGCAATTCTTTTTGAGATTTGACAGAATACGGAGGGCCTGGTCAGGCTGACATAGTCATGGTCTACTAGTGGTAAATCGTAACATGATACTACACTAGAAATCACCACCAGGGCTCTTCTGGAGAATTTCCTGTGGATTAGAAGAACCCAGGTGACTAGTCTGTGGCCATTTTTGTGTGACCACTCAATTTATGAACAACATTCATATTCAGTGGAATAAAAATAGTTATGTAATTGATTTCAATGTTAAATTATATATGGAGAATCATGGGAGACAGACCTTATTTCTAGTGTGCTTCAAGAACCAGTTTTTAGACTTCTTACAGATTTATTTTTTTTTTAAAGACTAAATCTGTATTGATAGTTTGGAAGTCTTAGAGCCTGGAGAAGTAAAACTGAGGAGGACTCGTACAGAATGATGGGATTGCCTGGTAAGATGTGTTCAGGCCAACAATTTGTGTTTCAAGGAGGCCTTGAAAGGTCTCTAAAGGCAAATAATGTATAATTCTTGATGTTATACAACTTTTATTTTTATCTAATAAAAGATCATATTTCAGACCACTTGCCTCTGTAAAACAGTGCTGTTGGTATTTGTAAAGAACTGAATTAGCAAGTTGTGGGCCTTGGATCAATATACATTTCAATACTTCTGGTATTGCTACTCATTTTGACCTCCAAAACATTATCGTGATCATAAATCAAAATATACTGAAAGCTCAGAAGCTACTTTCCTCTCTGTAAAAAATTCTCAGTTATCTATAATAGCATTTTTCATTTTATTTTTCTGTATGGAATTGGAAAATTGATAGCCCCAGCAAAAGGAGCCCGCTGCTCTTAGGCAGCCTATGCTGTGAGTGAGAGCCAGTTTCAGGAAGGGTCACCGAATGGGGCCCTTGGAAGTGTTTTACCACCATCTGGAGACGGTCCTCTGCTGCTCCAAGCTGATGTGCAAGATGGGTTTAAGTGGGACAGGAAATGGATGGCTCCGTCAACCGCATTTGTTGACAAATTTTATGTCATGCTAATGGAGCGGTGATCGCCAGAGAAAAGGCACCGTTCAAGAGGACAGCCTTCGTGTACTTTACCAGCCTGGAAGACGCAAATCTGAAGTAGTGGCTGGGTTTTTTGAAGTATGCGGTTGCTTTGGGGAGGTAGCCAGGCAGCTACCTATCTTCCAGAAAGCGTGCCCTAGGGTGGCTGGCCCTTTGCCCTTGCACCAGGGCAGTATGCCAGGTTTGTCACACACCAAGCCAAATTTTCCACCCACTTAAAGCACCATTAGATCTTCATGTTTCTGTACTACAGTATGTTAAGGGAGTGTGAGCACTCCACACGGTGCTCTGCTTTTTGACAGTCAACGCTGAAGAGATGGACGCGAGGCGAGGAGCGGTTCCAGCAGGGGCGAGCTGGGGGCAGCGATGGGGGCAGAGGGCCCCGGCCCTGCCGGCACCCGCCGTGCGCGCTGCCCGCAGCTTCTTCCCCTTGGGCACCGGGTTCGTGCGAGGCTCAGCTGAGGCGCCGCAGCTCTAACGGCTCCCGGGCGGCACCGCCCCAAGCTTCAGGGCTGAGTGACGCAGTGTCTCCGGGCAGAGACCTGGGCGCTCACGGCCGCTCCAGCGAGCAGGGCTGGCGACCGCCCACTCCCTCCGGCCCGCGGCTCGCCGTGACAGCGGCGCCGCTTGCCCAGGGCCCACCGCCGGCAGCCACCACCCCGCTCCGCCGCCGGGTGACCTTGCGCGGCAGCCTGTGGTCACTCCCAGCGCGCCTGCGCGGCGCCCGCCTTCCCTCACTAAAAATGGATGCCCCCCGGCTCCCTCGCACGTGAGGCGCTACAGAGAGCCGCTTCCGCCCTCTGTCGGTCACATGACGCGTAGTCCCCGGCCCGGCAGCCCTTACGGGAGCCCGATGGGGACACGCAGCCCGTTTTTTGCGTCTTACCGGAGGAGTGGGGTGAGGGCGCGTCTCGCCGATTAACGCCCCCCCCCCCGCCCCGTCCGCCCAAGGCAGGCAGAGCCAGGGTCCGGAGTGCGGCAGGAGCGGCCCGGCCGGGGCAGGGCAGGGCTCACCGGCCGCCTTCCCGCCGCTCTGGGTGAGTACGGGCTGCCGGGGCCTGGCGGCGGCGTTTCGAGGCTGTCCCCGGGGGGCTTGGCCTGGCCGCGAGGCGCCCCCGGCTGCTGCCCCTCCCCCGCGCTGACAGCCGTCCGCCCCCTCAGCCTGAGCCCCCCCCTCTCTCAGGCTGGGCCCCCCCGCTGCCGCCCCCGTGGCACCGGGCCCTCTCCTGCCCCGCTCCTGGCCCGCCGCCGCTGCTATCCACCCCCGCCTCGGGGCACCCCTTCGGCTCCCCGGGCGCTTCTGCCCGTCGCCCTGTCGGTGCCCGTCCCGTCGGTGCCGGGTGCCGCTGCCCGGCCTCGCGCGCCCGGTGCTCCCGGCGCTCCCCGCGCGTTACTGGAAGCGTTTCAGCAGCGGGACCGGCGGCACCTGCAGCCGCCTCCCACCGCCGGCGGTTGGCCGCGGCCCTGGCCGCGTGTCGGCAGCTCGACCCTCGGCGCGACCGGAGCTCCTTGTGCTCCCTCGGGCGCCCCTTCGCCTCTTCCCTTCGGCCTTCGTTAGCTGTCTGGGTCTGCTGCCGAATGCTCTTAGTGCTGGCACAACGCAATGAATATCGGGTTGTTTCTGAGAAGTGGTTGTCAGACTGTGACAATTTTTTTCCTCCTAACGTTTCCAGTATTTCTTCTGCTAAAAAAAAAAGAGGTGTTTTCCGTTTCAACCTCCAGCTGGAGGAGAACAAACCTGAAAGAATGCAGCCTTTAGCGTTTTCTGATCCCACAACCTTCTTCATGTATAACAGATATTTTTTCGTTTGTGTCATCCCTGTGCTAAAGAGAGGGGGTCATTTATTTTAGAAGTTCAACACATGTAACTGTACTATGCAGAGCAGCTTTCAGAATTTAGCCTACACCTAGCTCTCCTTTCCCTCAAATTGTTCTGTTACTGCATTGTTATTTCATAGCCTCTAATCCTAAATGCCTCTGTGATATATGTTCTGATCGTTTTAGGTCCTTTGGGTCCTATACTACATGTCCTTAACTTTGCTTTATGTCCTCCTCTTCCCATTTTACTTGCAAAGACTATCTAGACACTTGCCAAGGGAGCACTTTGAGCTTATGTGCACTTGAACAGACTGCCTGTAAAGTTGCCACATCAGGAGCAAACAGTAATGTAGCTGGAGAAGTTACAATTAGTTCGGTAGAGGTTGTAAAACCTGCTCTGACCTCAGTGCTGCCACAGCCATGCTGCTACCAGTACTCATCTCCATCTATCCCATATTAACTTGGGCATCCACACTGTGCGTAACATTCCCGGTTGCAGCACGGATGTGGCCAGTGACTGATTATTGCCAGAATGCTGACTGAAAATCATCCTGCAGATTTGTATGCATTGCTTCATCCCCATTTCTTCTGTTAACTTTCTTGTTTAGGAGAGGGAGAAGGAAGTACCCCTGTGTCTTTTTGAACACATGTAATTCACCTTATATGACTTCTCTTGCTCTCTCTTCCCTTATTCTCCTGTGGATTTTCTTCTTCCTTTATCTCTTTTGTTAAATGCCACTGATACTCGTTTATGTTTCAGGTGCTCTCTGTCCTTTATTTATCCTGTATTCTTGACTGCATTTTTATTGTCTTATCATTCTCAGACTTCTTTTCTATTATGCCTCTGTAGAACTGCTTAGTTCTGTAAATATCAATTTTAAAATCCTCCTTCTCCCTGATTTATTATTAATGTTTTCTGTAAAATGCTTTGTGTAATAAGAACATTACAGAAAACATAACTTTGGCTTCTGTTATCTTTAAATAGTTGGGGGTTCTGTTAATGAGCTCCACTTACATATTTTAAGTTTTCTGTTGCTTTTGCTGTTCTCTTGTAAGAAGGGGTAAAAATTGAAATCACTTTGACAGCAAATACAATTCTCAATGATACAAAGTAGATGAGAAGTAGGCAAGAGTAGGAAGACACTGAGGAATTGTATCTATAGATCCTTGGCAAGTACAGCCAAACCCACACAGTGCTATTTAGTTTATAAATAGTTTATAAAGTGACTGTTCTAATGCTGTCCTTTTTCGTGTGTGTTTTACCTTACAGCTGGAAAGTAGTTGTCATGCAGACTTATGTATAAAAGCAATACCTAACTTTAGGGAAGCTGTGGTGTAAACACTGCTGCAGTGTAGCTATACTTGATTGCAAAAATTAGAGCTGTACAGGTATTTCAAAATGAGACAGTCAACGAGCAGTGAAACACCTTTTGTCAAGTCTTCTGAGTAATAACTGTTCTTTAAGATGCTACCAGTAGATATTCTGGGTACTTTAGGTTGTTCTTAAAATTCAGTCTCTTTATTGACATTATGATTTTTAGTCCCATCAATCTGGAAATGCTTTACTGATGATAGACCACGTATTGAAATGAAAAGCATCTTTTGGAATGTGGAAATGTCAGAAGACTGTGTATTTTGTTCATGTCACTGGCTGATCTAGCCAATGTCTTGCAAGAGGGACAGAAAAACCCCAGAGTGAAATCTGAAGAATTTTGAAGTGACAGAGCTGCCTTAAGCACCTCTTGAACTCCTGCAAAGTGTTTATTTCTGATTAAATGGGTTGTTCCAGTTCCTTTCTCTTGATACATACAGACAATAAGAATTAATACAGATGGATTAAATCTGCATCACTTCAGGTATTTCCTTTATAACTATTTTCTTTTTAAGTTTGCAAAGAACGGTGACCTTCTTGCCATTTTCCTGACTCCCAGTTCTTCTACTGTGCTGCAGTGAGACTTTGAGATGAATGAGATTCCTTCATTTGATCTGTGGTGATAGGAAGTCCTGAAAATGATGCTGAGGATCCCAGGATAGATTGCCAAGTGGATCACATCATGAATATACTAAATGTGTGCATTTAATACAGTGTTAAACAATCCAGATCCTTCTGTGTGCTCTTTCTGTTGTCTAAAGGTTACTATTAGTTTGAGGTTTTATTGATAAATATGAAAGGTATTGCTTCTGTGTGATGGGGGGAGGAATGGCTTCTGGTCCATCTCACCTGCCACATAGATGGTCTGAACTGAGGCGTTTTGTTTGCAAAGTTCTGCATGTTCAGCTTATGAAAGCACGGGCGTAGCAACAGATACAGCCTGGCTGCCAAAAACAGTAAAAGAATGTAGTTGCAATTATAGTGGCAAAACCTGCCTTTTTGCCAGGATAGATTACTCCATTTAGAGAACTACTTCAAGCAATACCATTAAAAGTTTTCTTGCTAGACTAAGCTATGCTTCCCATAGGTAGATTTGCCAGTAAAACTGTTTGCATATTGTGTGTGTACATATATGTATAGAAATAAATATTTCTCTCAATCCTAACCTTAAAAATAACTATTATCTCAGTCTGAGCTGTTGACAAGGCCCCCACAGCCACTGCCTGGATGAAAAGTTTCTCACAACTGAGTATTTCTTGCAGCTCAGTTCCCTCTGGGAGCCTCTTTTCAGCCCCGCTCCAGCTGCAGCTCCAGGATATCTCTCTCTTAACTAAGCCCATAACCATAATCTCGCTCCGAGCCAGTGACAAGGTCCACTAGCCACTGCCCAGGTGAACAACTTCTCCCAGCTATCCGAGTTCCCTTTCCAGCCCACAGTTTCCATCAGCAGCCCCTTTCCAGCCCACCTCCAAGTGCAGCTCTAGGATTTCTTTTTCTCTCAACCTTAAACATAACCTCAAAAAACCCAGTTATCTTGGTCTTTCTCTTCAATATGGCTCCCAGCAATTACCGTATTAGTAAGTTTCTCAGAGCCTGGTTTCTAGGAAATCTCCCCGCTGCTTCATATGAAATCCCCCTCCTTTTCTAGGAAAGTGTGTATATAAAGTATTGGCAAACCCTTTTAAGTTTAAATAAAGTCTTGTTTTCTCTCTGCCCATCTTGTATCTGCTCTGCAAAAGTAACATTTTAATTTACAGAAAAATTAGGAAGTGAGAAGTTTACAGAATTGCTTGTGGTTGGGAATGGGTTATGAATATGCTAGGTTTTCCAGCCGATTTGAGAGGCTGTTGATATGGAACTTCATCTTTGTAAGATGGAGTGAGATCTGGGTGACTGACAGCAAGCAGAAGGCTGCTGCCTGAGCCGAGCCTTTTCTTTCATTCCCCTACTTCAACATGCAGTTTTGTAAGACTTCATCCCTTTTCTCAAATGCCAGTACACTGGATCGATGTAAATACAGATTAATATTTCAGATTTCTTACCAATCGTACCAATTCTTGTTGGTTTGTGTTTCTTTTTCTGCCAACCAGTGCAGAATTTCTACATTACATGCAGAATTTCTACCTTTTTTTCTCACAGCTCAATTTGAGGACCCTCAGTGCAGCTTTGAGTGTTGCCTACAGCATCACTTTGTTCTTCTGTCAGCTCCTTGGGACTATACCTCCTATGAATTTTATCATATAATTTGTTTCTCTAAATAAGTCTGTTCAGTTATGATCATCTACCACTTCTGTAGTAACCAGAACAAATCATTTCCTTTATATACATTCTGCTGGTTTCCTATATTGCTATTATAGCTTTGGGTTTTCTTTTGCCAGAATGAGTGGGGCTGCATTCCCATCTCCAGCTGCCGAGATGGCAGAAATTAATCGCCTTCAGTATGAAATGGAATACACCGAAGGAATCAGTCAGCGCATGAGGGTCCCAGAAAAACTCAAAGTAGCTCCTCAAAATGCTGACCTTGAGAAGGGCATCCAAGAAGGATTTCCAAATGCCAGTGTAACTATGCAGGTTCCAGAGCGGATTGTAGTGGCAGGTATGTCTGCATCTCAATAAAAGGAAAATAGGCAAAAATTTAAATTAGTTCCCCAAATTTCTGAATGGACAAAAATATATATTAATGTATTTTTAAAAGAGAAACCTGTAAAATGCTTCTGGATTTCAAACCATTATTGCTCATCAGCTTAAGAAGTTTCTTAAACTCTGAAAATGCTACAAGAATAGTTTTGATATAGCTTGTAGTGGAGGCAGATAACGAATTATGAACAGAAAGTTTAACTGCTGACTTCTCATCTTACTAAACCATTTCTGGAGAAAAAGAATTTAATGATTTACATGTGATTTTTCTTAATTAACTATAAGCTAAAGTAACTATAACAAGTTTTGGGGATGTACTATATATTAGCCATGCAAAATGTGTTTGTTTATAATCAGAATGCAAATTACGTTAAGGATCTGTCTATTGTTGGGTGGACTCTATCAATACTTTAGTATTTATGGTCATGGGCTTTACTGTGAGAGACCTGGAACTGCTGAAGGCCTTACAATTTGCAAAATTTGACATGCATATATTTTATGCTTTGAAAGAGTGACATGTTCACATCCCCAGTCACCATATTTCTGAACAAATACACCTTTAATAGGACTATGTCTTGAGATTAAAAGTGCCCTCACTTGGAATAACAGTTGATGTGGCTCAGGATTACTCAGGATCATTGTTCTTGGAGAAACTGCTCAAAAAGTGTCAATTAACGTGGTCTTTGAGAGTTTTAACCATAGTTTTTAACATACGAGCCCTGTTAAAGAAAGGTATACTTAATTATTTGGCATAGTCAGGGGAAGTAACTGCTATGATGTCTTTTTGAACTTTAGCATTAGCCCTCAGAACAGCTTGCTTTTTATTGACAACTGATATTCTTGCAGGTAATAGTGAAGACATTCCATTTTCCAGACCACCAGACCTTGACCTTCTTCAGTCTACTCCATTCAAACCACTGGCATTGAAAACTCCTCCCCGTGTTATTTCTCTTAGTGATCGACCGCTAGATTTTTTGGACCTAGAAAAACCTCCACAGCAGACACCTCAAAGTGAAGAGGCTAGTACTTATTTTGCTTTTTCCTTAGCTGAGTAGCATTCTACTAAAAAAACAAAAGTGAAATGACCAGTGATTTCTCTACTGTGGTGCAGATCTACTTGGTGCTAACATAAGTTGGGAAAATAAAAAAAATATTTTTATTAGCATATATTAGCAAATATATATTTTTTTTATTATATCTAGTAGTAGTTCTAATTATGACTTTGAAGTTCCATGTTTAACTAGCAGATGTCTAGGGGTTGCCATGCTCAGTAAGCTTACATGGTACTTACAAAAATAAAATCGTAATTAGAACTACTCAAAATACTTCTAAGAAAAATCTTTTTGATGGAAAAGAAAGCTGCATAATTATTTTTCTAATTTGCAGGTTATCAGAAAACAAACTAAGATTCTTTGAACGTGTATAGTTAACCTTTGTAATTCGTGGCCAGATGATATAACACCACGTAGAATTAGTGAGTTTTAACAAAATCTGAAAACTGACTTCAAAGAATGGTATAACATTGGCATCCATGTGGATGATTTTAACTGGCATCTTAAACTGAAAAATATTTAGGAAGCTGCATATATAGATTCATAAAATACGGTAGAAATATATTTATCTCTGCTAATAAGAAGTAATATTAAACATAATATTGCTTTCTTACATATCCAAAGTTCTGTTTGTTCATACTTTTGGCATCAGATCACAGGGATAGATAACAACAGGATTGCAGTAAGTTTGGACCTTGGTTTTACAAGTACCAGCATCAGATTCTGTCATCAGTTGTTTTCCTCCTAATCACTGTGAAACCCATGAAAATGTGCCTTTGTATCTGAGGGCAGATCTAATTACAAATCTCCAATGCAGATTATCAAGTGTCACCTGGAATTCCCTGTCTTTTATCTCCCTCTTTCTCCCCTTTTACACAGGTCCGCTCAGTGGGAAGACTGAAGAGAGAACGTTCCATGAGTGAAAACGCCACTCGACAGAATGGCCAGCTGGCCCGAAATGATTCCATGTGAGTAGAGCAACAGGGTGCAGGGATGCAACTACAGCTTTGTTACACATTTCCTTTGTTCCTTATCTTCTTGTTACTTGTTTTTTCCAACTAATATTTTGTATGTTGTGGCAAGTACATAATTTAAGAAAAACGCTGACCTTAAAATATTTAAATTTCTATGCTTTTTGTTTAGTGAGGTGACTCATTTGTGAAGTATTTTCTTGCAGTGGATGGGTAGGAGCATTTGTGGACTCACAATTGGTTTCACCAGTTACCGTGAATTGTTACTTCAGGAGATTTTTCAGTGTCTGAGCTGGCATATTTTTCCCCCCCCCCTGAATTTTCAGGAGATCAAATTCTTTGTGCATCAGAATGTTCCTGGTTCTTTCACTGTTGGTATTATAATGGTTTGCATTCATAGAAGAAGGAATAAGTGTAATTCCTCATACATATTAGAGTAAGTCATTTTTCTTTGGTGTCAATGTACTTAATATATTGAAATCTGTGAGTATATATCTTTTGAGACCAAAATGGCAATTAGCGTTTAGAATTTAAGACTTCATCTATTGTTACCATCTGAGGTAGCACTTCTTATGCTGCTTTCTGAATACATACAGGTCTGTATATTTTTATTAGATATGATAGTCTTTGATTAATCATAGTTTATTCTGGTGGCAGCATCTTTCTACCTGGCAATAACTTTTTTTGCAATGTAACACTTAAAACTCATATATAAAAGATTCCTAATACAGCTACAATAAAGAATATTTTCCCACGTTGAAAGGATCTTAGATTTAAGACCTAGAAGATGGAATTTATCTGTCCCAATGTAGACTATATAACACTGTTGTTAAATCACCATAAACTTAATTTTCAGTAACTAGAGGAAAATAAGTGCATGACCTACTTAGGGTCTACCTATAAATAAGATCAAGTGATCAAGTCTAAAATAGATCAAGTGAATTATGTCCTAGAAATGTCTGTTTTCTATAGTACCTTCTATAGGAGGTACTATATGTGCTACGTATCTGTCTACCTGTTAGTTCATCTAAAACTAGTGAAAAGTACTCTGATGCATGCTCCAGACATGTTACAATTCTTCTCTTCCTCCAGATCTTCATGGAAATATGGTTCCATATCTTCCTGTTCTTACTTAATCAGACTCATGGTTCATACAAGCTTATCAGCCTACTAAGTACCCAAGTTCCCTGTGGTGTCGGTCACCCAGTTATGTCCTGTTGGACTGGACATACTAGAATTTCACTGCAGGAATGGCCTTCGCTTGCCTGTCTGATTGTTTGCACGTGATGCTTGCTGGAATAGATGGTCTTCATGTGATGGAGACTGCTTGTGAAAAAGTTCCCCTTTGATGTTACCAGCTCTGCTTTGCCAGTCTTTGGTGTATTGCACTTAGAGGAAAAACAGACGGTATATGAATTTTTGAAATTTCTTGAAATCACTTTATCCTTGCTCCCCAGGTCAGTTCAGTCTTCTGACAGTCGTTGACCTGTGTCTGCCCAGCCAGCCCTCTGAGAGACTGGCAAGAGCAGCTCTGACTGGATGTACCCAGTTGCTGTCAGATTTCTCACCTACGTTTGAACTTCTTGAATCTGAAAATCCTAAATCTGTAAAACTCAACAGTACGCTGTTTTGCTGTTGCTCAGTAGCTATATATAGAATTACTCATTTTAAATGATCTGAATATTATTTGCTGTCACCGTTTATTAATCTACTAGCAGTCCTTTGGAGGCTTAGCAATACAATACACACCTGGAATCCTGTGAGTTTAAAAAGGATGCGATCAGTGTACTGGTAGCTTACGTGACTCAGTTGATCATTTACAAAAGCCAGGAAATTATAACACATCTGGAGATTAGTTTTGCTCTCTTGATGCCCATGCTAGTGGCTGCATAGTGTCTGTCAAATAAATCAAACCTCAATCCCAAGCAGTTTCCGCTATGAGCATCTTTTAGGAAAATTATCTAAACTTTAGATTGATCCAGGGTCTCTTCTCTTTTGTTTGTACAAAAACCAACAGCTAGCTAATACCTTGCTCTATCTGCGTTCTCTGCTGCCCATGTGGAAGAAGCTATCTTTCTTTTGCAGCACTGCACACTTGCTGACCTGCAGATAATGTATTTTAGTAGAACATTTGTCTCTTGTCCTCCTAGGTACTTGTTTTCTTATGACAGAAGATACGCTGTGCCTAATGTGTAGATCATCTGCTTTGAAATCACTGAGGTTCCTAGAAATTGCTTTTTTCTGTCGTTGCTTCTTCTGGTTCAGTATGATCCAAAAAAAGAAATCACTTTGAACATGCTGTGGTACTCTGTGATGCTGAGTCTGGCATTTCTCCCTCATCCAGGTTTTGTCAGTCTCCAAGTGGAGAATGTGACTGTGTATCTGCCTAACTCTCAGGAGAATGTTCTGTGAATTCAGATTACGAAAATGCTATGTTCACAGTGAAACTTATATGGCTCACACAAATGCAGGAAAGCCAAGCTTTTTGTAGTTAGTGAAAAAGGTATCTCTTGGCTCTTGTTTCCTCACAATTTAGGCTCACAGAATGTGTACTGTAAGCTGAAAAAAAAATATGTGAGTTTCATAGAAAGAAAACCAGAAGCAGTGGTTCTACAAACAAAATTGATAACATGGCATTCTGTTCTCACTCTGGTAGCTACATAGAGAAGCTACCCATGTGGAAGTGTTATTGTATGGCTCAAAATAGGCAATACAAGCAAACAGACCTGCTTGATGTAAATTATGCTACCTCAGATGGTACTGGGTATCACGTAGCTCATGGACTACTATTTCTCTTAGAGGTTTGTAGTAAATGTGATGCACATCTTCTAAGTTTAGTTTTCATGTTGATAAATTAGACCATTTAACTAGATAAATTCTACTACAAATGTATTATTTGCACTACAGAAAATGTAATTGTACACCTGTTCCCTGATTTATGACATTGACATTTCTTTACCATCTAGAAATAATATTTTTTCCAGTGGTACAAAACCACAAGAAACCAGCTGCTCCTAAAGTTCTTATTTCCAGTGTCGTTGGCTGAAAAAAATAATCTGTGTTTTAATTACTGTAATGATACATTGCTGCTTCATCAAAACTGGTTTGACTGTTAAGTTCGTATCACATCTAAGTAGTTTACTTCTTCAGTAACAAATACTATAGTACTGTAACTTGACAAAGATCAGTTCTTTATTCCTGTGCTTGTGCGAGTCTGGTTCACATCTTCAAATAGGAAAGAGAGCCCACATTTTACTTAAAATATTTCATTCCTATCCAAAAAATACTGTTGTTTTGGAGTTTTTTTGAATGCCTGTTTCTCTTACCTCCTCGACTACACTTCCTGATAGACACAATAGTCTACTCAGATGCCATGATAAGGACTCCATAGAAAAGGCACATGGAACACTGCCTTTTAAAACCTTTGTTTTCTAAATAGTATTAAAATACTCAAGTTTTAATCTAGGACACTGTTGTCGTCCTTGGACAAAATATTCAGATGTACTGTGCAAAATTCCAGTGCTTGACCTACAAAGTGATAAAATTAAACATTCTGGAATAGATTGTCAGATTGAAGTGAAAGAATTGGCTGGGCTCCCTATCACAGTGTTCTCTACATGGTACAAATAGTTGTTTCTTTTCTGTTGTCTTTCTCTTCTTGTCATCCAGTTGCATGCAGAGACAGCTCTGAGAATTTTTCAGGAGTTGAGCTTCACTAAAGACAGTAATTCTCAAATGCTTTTAACAAAACAGACTAACAAGTAGGCACCTGCTTGTACGATAACTGTCTATCTGTGTAGCAATAATGATAGCTCTCTAAATTACAATCCCTCTATTTATAAGGATGCTTACTTAAGAGATTACAATTATTATTCAAGGTGGCACAGATCAGATACTGTCCCAAGAAATAAAATGCCAAGGTTCCAGTCACCTCTTTCGACTAAGGATTGCACGTAAGCCTAAATGTTACCTGGTATATGAAAATCAAGTGTGTTTTAATTATGTAGCTCTCTGCAATACTAATTTTATGACTAAGTGTCTGTAGCTGAGAATATAAGATTTGAAACAGCCTTTTTGCTACACTGAATGTGTGGTTTCTAATTTTGCTTCAGGGTTTCTCAAACTTGACCATTCGTTTCCCTCTGTAAAGAACATGGGGAAAAATACGTGGCAGCAAATGGAAGGGACAGCTTCCACTAAGAACTGATTTGTAAAGAAAAATTAAATTTCAAAATAGCTTTAGTTTGTTTGATTATTTATTCTTTGGCTGGTTTTGAATAACTGGAGAAACAAAGCTTTTTGGCCATTGTCAGCCAGTGTTGAATGCAAGGATTCCACTTCTGCATCAGAAGTCAACAAATCACCAAGAGTGCATGGAAAAGGGGACAGCATTTAATTTTTTTCTGCTCAAGCCTTTCCCTTAGAAAAACACATCTCTAGAGTTCAATTTCACAGTTTGAGAAATTCTGTTCTTCATGCAAGTTGTGGGGGGAAAAGGTGATGGTGTGCACATCTTTAATGAGAATACAGTCTGTCTATGTGGTTGAATTTAAAGTAACCTTAATTAGTTAAATCTCTGTTTACCTCTCATTTGGTACTTCCAGAACTGTAAGTCAGAGAAAAATCTGAAATAAACCCTGTATACATCACAAGTGCTTTGAGAAGGTTTAGGGGAGATTACTGCTAAACTAAAAATTCTGCATATAGTAGAATCTTAGTGTGCTCTTCCATAGTAATTTCTGTAATGCCATGTTGTTTGTTTTGGTTCCAAACTCTGGAATTGACTGGTGTTTGTAACCAGGGAGTGCTAAAATAAGTGGATGGAGCTGTATATAAGAATTCTTTTCATGAATTTGGAACAAAATTACACCTAGGACTAAGACCATTTAACTAGAAATGGAGGAGAAAAAGGGGATAGCCACAATGTCTTATGATAATCATACTAAATGTTAGAGAGTTTTCCAGATGTTAGAGGATTTTTTTTTTCTTATGTCATCTTGGCTGATTTGTATATCAGATATTTGCTTTATAATATTTCTTCTCTATGGTCTCTGGCATAGTCCAAAGGACTACCACATGTTTACAGGATAATAATTTTGAATCCTGAAAAAAGAAGATAGAAGAAAAATTTGGCTTTTTATTTGTTCCCCACCCTCACCCATTCCTTAATCCTGACATTTGAGCCCTTCATAGAATTATTCTCACTTTCAGACAGAAAGGAAGAGAGAGATCTCTCTCAAACTATGCACTTTAGAGGGATATTGAAATTAGCCATAGCCTTTATGGAGAAAATTTGAGTAATTTCATGTAGCTGTACAGTTTAGCTCATATCCAGGAGCAAATAGATTTAAATCTTTTAATTAAATCATTTAAGAAACTAAATATTCTCTTAAGTAAGAATTAAATAATGAAATGAATGAAGTAATCTCTTGAAACTACCTTTTCTTACAAGCCATCTATAAAACAAGGAGCATAAAGTAGTCTAGGGACTAGACCATGGGGTTAGGAATTATCTAGATCTAGAGTTTGCCTTGATTTTTCCTTATTATATACACTTTCCATTTAATCAGCACATGTACCTTTCTTCTAGAGAATTTTGTGCAGTTTTAGTGAAATAGGTTTTTGGGGATTTTTTTCAGTATCTACAGAAGAGTTTGTATGCAAATAACATTACTGTGGTGTTTACAGTAATACCATTCTGGACAACAGGAATTCCACAATATCTTCTAGTTTGCAATATGTCTATATACTATTTGTTACCTTTTTTTTAAGCTGTCTTTCAGCCTATTCTGTAAAGCTCTGAAGTGATGAACAGGAAAAATCACTTCTAATTTAAAACATACTATGAGTTCAAGCCTTCAGCTCTTCCTCCATTTCCTTCAAGCTGGCAAATCCACAAAGGAGTAGAAATTCTCATAAATACACTTTAGTGGCAATATTTCCATACTTGCCCCTGCTTCTTGATATTTTTCTAGTGAATATAGGCATTTCAATGCAATTCAAGAGTAAAATGTGTGGGTATGACCACTACCAGTGATAGCAAAGTAAAGTCATCATAAATATAAAAGAAAGATGATTTTACAAGTCTTGGAGCACTATAAAAGCTGTAAAGAAGTGACATAAATGTTTATTGATGTCTCCTTTTCCTTTTTAATTGTCCAAATGTACTCTACAGCAGCATGAAAAGATACCTGCAATTTAGGTAATAATGACCAGTATCAGTCAAGCACCAGCCACTGCTGTCTTTACATATCTCGTGAAGCACAGGATGGCTGAATTCTTCTGTGGGTGAGGTGACATCTATGTAACATGCTTTGAATCTGTCTTTTTCAATTGAATTCTCTTTCTTATTCAATTTTGTAGTCTTGGTGCCAGACAGTTGCAGAGCAACTCTGTTCAAAATAAGAGTAGCCATAGAATTATGACCCATCTAGAGGTGATCCGAATATCAAACCAGCTTCCAAGCACTCAGTCACTAATGCTTTGCTTAATTTCTTAAAAATGCCAAAAGCAGGAGGATTGGCATTCTAAATCCAAAAACTGTTGGAGCAAAGCACAAGTGGCAAGATCAAAGGAAATGTGTTGAATTGTGGATGCTAACCTTGGAATAAAAAATACTGCAAGATTTAAAGGGTACAGTGACTTGCATTTGGTTTGCATTTGTGTTAATATTTGCAATTAAGTTAACACAAATTACTTCCTATTAAAAAAGCATCTCACCTTCAATTAAAGTTTCCTGATTTAAAATAACTTTAAAAATTAAAACATCATGATGCGTGAAGGAAAATGTGGATAAAGTCAAGTTGAATGTAAAGAAACACAAGCAAATCAAAGGTAGTTTATTCAAACTAATTTCCATCTGATAGAGATGAGGTTTGTATAATCCAAATGGTCATGTTTGAATTTCAATCCTATGTATTTTAAATATTATTTTTGCATCATAGTCAAAAAGTCAGATCATGTAATTTGTTCTCACTGGGATATGCATTCTGTGCTGCTTTTTGGAGTTTCTTGCAGTTGCCTTTAAACTTCCACATGCAAATCAAAATACTATCTTGATCTTTAGCCACAGCTTGAAAAATTTTTGTTGATGAGGCTGTATGTGAGATTCTCCTTATTGAAAAAGGCTTGTGTTTTGCAAATAGATTATGTGTAGGACTTTTTAAAAATGCCAATGCTTGTAAAAACACTTTTATCATTGATGTCAGCGAGGACTTGAATACTGACTTCAGCAGGTACAGATTTAGCTGGACAAGGGCTTTCTAAAACTAACTTGTGTAACAGATCAAAACTGTGTCCTTGGATTATTACTTGTGTTTGCTTCTGAAGAACATATATAAATGTAGCTCATGATCCCTACGGTACTAGAATTTGGGAGTGTTACCTTATAGTGGTGGGAGAAGGGTAAACCAAAAGCAAACAATAAGCATTTTGGAATGGGGTCTATCTGAAAAGCTTTTTTAATTTAAAATCTGACTATAGTATTTCTCTCTTCATTTACTATGCTTGTACAAACAGTGTGACACCATCACTGCAACAGGCTCGTGTCTGTCCTCCCAATATGTTACCTGAAGATGGAACTAATCTTTACTCTGCTCGTGGCATTTTGTCGTTTATCCAGTCTTCCACTCGTAGGGCTTACCAGCAGGTCTTGGATGTGCTGGATGAAAACCGCAGGTGATTGGTTGTCACTGATTCTGCCAGCTTTTGCTGCTTTGTTTTTTCTTTTCTCCTTTTTAGTGGAGTTTGGTTTCTGTTTACAAAATAATGAGATGAAATTATTTGCTTTTGCTTTCCTTTGCTTTCACTATTCATAAGCAATTTAATTGTCCAAAATTCACATTTCAAAATGCTTCTGTTTCAGTCAAATACAGTGTTGTTTTGGTTTCCTTCCAAATAAAAATCAAAATAGGAAGTGTTAGTCTGTGACTGCAAGGGATTTTGCTGTTCCCAGATTGTCAGTGTTTTCTGCAATTAATACTTGACCCTGAGCCTGCAAATTTATTAGCCTTGTCTTCTGCTTTTCTGTTGG
Source organism: Strix uralensis (assembly GCF_047716275.1). NCBI lineage: Eukaryota > Metazoa > Chordata > Aves > Strigiformes > Strigidae > Strix > Strix uralensis. The sequence continues at coordinate 19,056,230 of NC_133980.1, read as the reverse complement.
TGAGCGACGGTGCAAATCAATAAGATTGGGTTGATGTTGTCATAAAGCGTTAAAACAAACTTGCAGAAGCAGGGTAGAATATTATGCAAGGCATTGTAGACACTGCTTTTGATAATACGTCAAGACTTTATGCTGTTTCAGTTTATATTGGGAATAGTTACCTGTGGTTGGTACGTGACTGATGCTGACCACTTTGCTGTATGCTGAGAGCAAGAAAGGCAATGAATACTGAGAAGCTGGTTGCTCCTTTGATTGATGCTGTCTCTGGCTTTATGTATAAGCTGATACTTTGAGAGGTAACGATGCAAAACAAGCCTCATGGCAATCATTGTATAGTATTTCAGTTCCCTTCAGTGAAGTTTTGCCCACTTGATGTATCCTCGGACTGATTTGATTTGACACTTCCAAGTGTTACAGGAATGGCATGTTTAACTCTAAACATTTATAAAGGCTAATAATGGCAAGGTTAATTTACCCAAACCAATTTTTATTTCAATAGTATGCTAGCACAGAGGTTCAGGTAAAAATTGCACACAGTCTCTAGTGTAGGGCTAGCTGAGACCTCTAGGGCTTGCCAAGAAGTCAAATTAGAGAGAATTGGCAAGAATGTTGGGAGGAACTGCTCATTCCTCCTGTAGCCCTTCAGTGTGACCTGTGCCAGGAAGTTTTTTGAAATTTGCCATCTGCCTCTGGTTGCTGATATCCCAGCAGCATTCCTTAATATTTTGTAGTGTGAAGTTAAATCATTTGCTGTCAAGTTGTTTTGGTAATAAAATGTGACTATCAAGCCAATCTTATTGTGAATGTCTGTGTGTTTGCAATCACCTTTCAAACTGGCACCTCCTGTAGCTCACCATGTTTGCTGGCCTGACAGTATATAAATGCCAGTATTAATATTCCTGAATTGTAGAGAATTCCAGTCTTGCTGGCCTTTATGTTCTTAATCTTAAAAAAAACCAAACCAAAACAAAAAAAACCAGAAAAAAACACAAATAAAATTAAAATAAATACATTAAAAAAAAAAAAAGAAAAATAAAAACCAAAACAAATTAGCTGCATAGTTCCCCTTGAAATTCTGTGAGTTGGATGCTTAATCCTATGAAATTTCAGGCTGTAGCTGTTAAAATTTTGATGTCTGTCAACAGTTGGACAGCAGTACCTTTTCAGTATTATCCTTCTCAATATTAAAAATTAGATGGAATTACAAGTTTGGTTTGTTTTACAAAAATTAAACTTCCAGATAAGGAGGAATGCTACTGTCTGTGAATAATAGCACCTACAGATACTGTGCCAATAGTCCTGTTACAATAGACTGAAATTCTAGCCCTTTCCCCACTCTGCAGTGAAGCCTAACAGGTTTTATTCCTGGCTTCCCTTAGGTATTTTCTTGCCTGTGTTTTCTTGGATTCTGGAAAACATACACTTTCAACTTACTTCAATTATCAGAAAATTTCTGTGGTTCTGAATATTTCAAAAGCTGCATTCCTGGTTTGGGTTAATTTTTGAGGTGTTCTTACTAACCTTCCTAGAAGAAACAGGAAACCTGTTTCTAGTCACCTATGAACAAATAGGTGCTAAAATAATGAACTTTTCAATAAGGTGAAAGTGTATTCTTTGTGGTTGGGTGTTTAGATACCCACCATTACTTTAGAGCTGGCGTAGGAATGTGAAATTTGGATGATCCACTTGCATGGTTGCAAAATATTGTTCATTTTAAATTGCTCCAAACCTGCACTCTGTTCTTTTGCTCTGTGTAATGTGCTTTCTACCTCAAAACCTTATCTATTTTAACATTTTATGCTTTGTACTAGAATAGATCTTTTAAAATGAACAAGATCTGACTATGTGTTACTCACTGGAAATATTTTTAACTTGCTTCATGGCTTGCTTTTTTCCCAAAGTATTTTCCAATCTACTAAAACTGCTAACGGTAGGTGCTGATTGTACTGCTGCAGATAATGAGTTATGCCTAGTTTAGCCAGCACTGCTCACATAATAGGTTATTTAAGTGGGCAACAATTTAATGATCACTGTTTACACTGTCTGTTTACTCTTGCATTTCCTTCAGCTTGGACAAGGACAATAGGTCAGTTTTGTTTTCCAGTTCTAACCTTTTTTCTGTTTCAACTTCTGTCAAATGGCTGTAGGGCTTATACCTAGTATCTTTTAAAGACTGAGCTTTTATGCTCTAGGCAACAAAAACAACAAACCCCCCCCCTGCATTTAATGAGATTTTAGTGATGTCTTACATGCAGGAAAAAAGGCAATTTCATAGCTGAATAGAGTTGTGTCGAAATCTGTACTTTATCTGAACTGTTCTTCATCTCTTGGGTCAATACCTTTTTATGTAGGAGAAAAAAGTATGGAATTTTATTACTATTTCCTTTCTTCGGTGTAGCCCTTTCTAAAAAGCCACTATCATTCTTAAAGGATGAATTTCACCCACATAATCATATCCTGAGGTGTTATGAGATCCATTTTTCTATTGACCAAGTTAATTGTATTTTTCGTGGTAGAAATAAAATGGGATGTGAGTTAAGACCATTGAAGAGGGCTACACATGGCTTTGGATTGGGAGAGTATAATTCAGAAGAAAATGAAATGGGTCTGCAAGTGTGAAGGAGCCTGGGGAAAGCAGTAGCCTATTGCTTTATTGAAGTAATCACTTATAGCACCCAGACAAGTGAGGAAACCAGTTTCATTGTCACTGATTCTTCAATGCACCACAAGGGTTGTGTTTAAGAAGCTGAACTTCTTGCCCAGTTCACGTCCAGAACATGTCCATAAAGTCCTAGTGCCCATTCTTACAGCCTTCCTGAGATTTCCAGCGGTGTTTTAAAGTACAGTGAGAGGTGAACATAGCTGCTACCTCTGCTGAACAAAGAGAGCATGCTGGCCTCAGCCCCCTGTGTGCATGCACAGGAATGATCGAAGTGGGACCCAGGTACCTAGATTGTCCACACCTTGTTGTTTATGATTGCATTATTACTCTGGTATTTCCACTGCGCTCTAAGCAGCGGAAGACACACCAGATTCATTTGGTCATTGCCTTATTGCCTGTCTTCCCACTGTTACTCAATTTCATTACTGTGCATTCCCTTCATGTTCCAGGCTGCCACTGTATTTGCAGTGAAATAGTGTTTAGTATACATGGCCTCAGAGCTATGGCTTCTTCTGGTCATGTGTTAATGTTTAGGATGGAATTGACAGAAGTAGCCAGAAAATTCAAAGTTTTAGTGTACTCTTACTCAGTTTTTTAAAGAAGGCCATGTATTTAATAGCTTGACTGTATTATAGTTGTGCATTCTGTATTTACCAAAACACTTGTTGCAGGTTTTGGGGTTAGGTGATCTCAGTTATGAGGCCAGTGTGATCTATATAACTATTTTTTTGTTGTTGATATGTAAAAACAAACAAGTAAAAAGTGTGCAGGAGGCAGGGGAATATTCTGGTGATCCTTTTGGGTCCACCTGTAAAGAAATAAAGTGTGAACTGCAAAAAAAAGGGAGAAGTCATGTGCAGCTTCTTAACAGCCTTGGCTGTGTTGGGAAGTGGGATTAAAGACTTGTCTTTAGATTAAGTTCCTGATTTGCACAGATCCCAGAGTTTTGTTCTTTGCTGTAGCCCTCAGCTACCTCCAAACTATGGTTTTCCTTGGGAAGGATAGCGTGAAGTAGTTAGTATTGATTAGTTCTACAACTTTGTTTGCCACAAAATACCAGAGGCTAAGAGTTTAGAGAGCATTTGAGACCTGTCGTTCTCATTACACAAAATCCAAATGTTGTTGTCCTGTGTCAGATGGCATGGGAAATGCCTGCTGGACACTGACAAGCTGGCATTCAGGTATCTGCTAGTTAATTACAGGTGACTTACATTCACACAGAAATTTTGCGACCTTTTCCATAGCTGCTGTTTGCTGAATTTCTTATGCTTTCTTAAAGTATGTAGTTCTAGCATCTGTCAGACAAGACTTTAGACTAGCTGAATTATTTCTCTGATTAAAAAATAGGAATACCTTTTTGATAACTTTCTACAAGATCTCATGCATTTAGGTAAGAATATTCTTTTGTTGTATGTATTGGGAATGGGGGTTTCTGTTTTATAACACATCATGCTGGCTTATTTTATGTGCTAGATGGAAAAACGTTGTGGTATGCACTTATGGTGCTGATTAGAGTAAGACCTAGTCCCAGTAAGTATTGTGTTGGGTAGCAGAGTTTGCTAAGGCTCCTAGGTCCTGATCCTTTTACATGAAACTAGTGGTTGTGATATTTTTGCATGGATCTTGCTCATTTTTAGGCCAGGCCACAGTGTTCTCCCAACGACGACAGCACCAAGCCTCTACCTCCTCCATGTACCAGCTGTAAAGATCTTCATACCTAGATTGTGTTTAGTTTTATAGCCTGAAGTATACATGGGTTAAATGCATGGTACAAGTACCTCCTCTTGGCATTGGTAAAAATGGAAGAAAACAAAAAAAGGTTTCAGGCTCTTAAACAGTTTGTTACATATCATAGATGTGGAACACTAATGCCTCATTGCCAGTGGTACTGAAAACACATAGTACCAGCTTTGTCAGAAGGTACTGCTGGTATTCATGTCTTCTGTAAACTGGGACACAGTAACTTCTTGTGGCAAAGTTCATGTATATTATGTAATTGCAGCAACTTAAAAAGCTGTACCTTTTCTTCCTCTCTGGCTAGAAAGAAAAGGAAAAGAAATAGAAAGGGCAACACTTATAAGGATGTTCATACCATCTACTTGAAGCTTTTAGTCACTTCTTCCTGGAGGGATCTACCTCTCTCTGGACTAGATGTGGGCCTTAGGCAACTAGCCCAGGTTTTCTGAATTACATCTAGCATAGATGAATAAAGAAAAGACAAATCTCCCCTTTCCCTAGAGGGAGGAGTGGATGAATAAAAAGGCTTTTATGTGTAGATGCATATTTTTTTTTTCTCCATTTTTTTTGGGTGGGTTTGGTTTGGGGGGGAATTTTTTTTTTCTAATCCTGAAATTTCCCATGCTTATTTTATAAGGCTGATAACGTCTGCCCAAATATATTCCAACAGTTTGTCTTCCATAAGTGAAGCTGTATCATCAAAAATTTGCTTATGTCTTAGCTGCATAAACAGTCAGTGTTGATTAAATTTGAATAAGAGAAATATGAAAGAGCAATTAACAATAAAACAAATAGATATTATATGGTATTGAAACATTATACAATATAAAGTGGAAGTACTTTGATGTTCCTGGGTTCTGTGTGTTTTACCTCTTATCTCTGTCATTTCCTGTTTCTGTCTTGTGCTTTCTATCTACACAAACCTGCTGTAGGCCAGTGTTACGTGGTGGGTCAGCTGCTACCACTTCCTCTAACCCTCATCATGACAACACCAGGTAAAGAGTATTTTTTTGTTAGTCATGATCCATTAATTTAGTTTCTAAAATTCAAGACTTCTGTTTCCCTATTTCTAGTGTCCTTATCTTAAAACACAATGCTCATTTCTATCCTCCCTCTCAACTCTTGAGATATTTCAGGCCTTTATTCCTTGCCCATCCAAGTCACCTGCAAAGACCTCACTGGTCTAATAGATGTGTTGCAGACTTCTGACTCAAAGTAATGTGTGAGGGGAGGCTCTTAAATTACATTAGCAGTATTTTCTGTTTAGTTGGGAGCTTCATATTTTTATTGCTAGAAAATTTGGCTTTGCATCACATTTTTTCCAGGTGTTCAGTAGCATGCCTGTGATTAGTTGTTAGTTATGGCTAGATTCCTTTTCACTGCCATTATCTTGGCAGAGTGACATTATTTCAGTGGAACTGGATGTAAGATTGACACATAATTTCGCAGTCAGGATGAAGAAAAAAAAAATAGTCCCTACCACAACTGTTGTTCCCATTTGCCACTACACTTCTGTGTTTTCACCAAAATGGAGATTACATTTGTGCTTAAGTAGACACTGGATTCAAGCAGGTGAGTCTTCTCTAACTCAGGAATTCAGTTTTTGTAATGGTCCAAGAGATTATTTCAAGGGATTTCTTGCTGGTAACCCTCTCGATTTAATACCTGGAGTGGTTTGGAAGTTGGTAGAGCAGCAGTGATGTTCTGTGACCTTATATTAAATTCATGTGACCTGGAAGGGAGGTGTGCCCATCTCACTGAAATGATGAGCCTCTCTGCTTTTCCCAAGAGATGGTGAGGGACAACTATGCTCTGGATCTGGTGTCATTTTCTAATTTTTTCACGATCTACTACAAATTAAAAAATGGCTACGAAAGACCCACCTCAGAAATCTCTTTGGCTTTCAGAGGGCCTGCAGTAGTAAGGAAAACTTGACTTGTTTTAACAGTAGAAATGTTCAAATGGTTTTATTAATTAACTTAGGTTTATTTTAAAATAACTTTGCTGAGTTACTAATGTGAGCTTCACAGCACTGAGGAAATAAAAAAAAAAAAAAAGTTTCAATCTTTTCAATATTGCCCAAACTGAAAGAACTGCAAGTAGTAATAGCATGAATTATAGTTAAGTGAATGTTTGAAGTCTCCTTAGAATAAAAAATTAGTAACAGCCTTAATGACAAAATCCTTTTCTAAGAAAAGAGTTGCCAAAACTCTTTTTTGTCCCAAACTGTGTTTTTAAAACAGCTATGACTCTGTTGACAGACAATTGCTTGACTATTCCATTACTAAATGCTGTTTTTATCCTGATCTCGCCTGGAGAAGGTTTCTCCCTCCCTGTATACCCTTCAACCCAAAAAAACCACAGATCAAAACGTAATTAGCTTCCTATCTTTTATACAGTGTTGCTCAAGGATCTCATTGTCATCTAAGTCCAGACTAATGCAGCTCTCATCTAGAAACAGTGATTCTTATTTAGAAACAATATATTAATGAACAATGATACAGGGAAATTTTTGACAAGTTGTCTGTTGGGGTGGGGGAAAATCTTGCTGGAGCTGAGGGTATTCTGTAGAAATTTGCTTTAAGTGAGGAAAGAATACGCAGTGCAAAAGTAGTATCTGCACTTAAGTGCATTCTGCAAGCTTCAGGAACTCTGCTCATATTTACATTAGTTGAAGTTGACCATTAACTGTCATTAAATGCTAAACATTCTTCTAGGTGTATTTTGTTGTGAATTTGGTAGCCTTGATATTATTTTGTTCAATTTCCCAAGCTCTTTGCAGCAGTTGTTCATATGTCCTAATGAGAAAGCAAGTCAAGGGGAACTAATACTGGAAACTGAGGTTTTAAGATAGGAAGTGAGAAACTCAGTGGTAGGTGCAGCAATAGGAGCTACTTTTACCTGTTGGTGGAAATGAATCTGGTTAAGAGGTAGCATTTGGATGATCAAAACACATACTTTGTGCAGACTTTCTGCCACTTCCCAACTGATAATAAATATCACATATATAATTAACTTGCCCTGGAGTCAGAATAATGCTTTTCTCTAAATCCACTACATTAAGAAAACTGAGAGGTGCTCTGGGGACAGAGTTTCTAATGCATGCAAAGTTCAGCAAGCGGTGACTACACACTAGGCTTTTTATTTGCAAGGATCTCTGCCTGAAATACTGAGATGAATTTGACTGAGATCATTAATCTCAGTAGGTGCCCACTTGGGATATTTAAGTAAGTACCAAGCATAAGACACCCAATTCTTTCCAAGTCTTCACTTGGTTATTTCTAATAAGTTGCCAGGTCTCTTGCGACTTTGGCATTTTAGCTGAGGCAGTTTTCATGTTTCATTAACCAGTTAAATAACTGGAAACAGTCTTTTAAGAGACCAGGCGACAGCAAGAAGTCTGTCTGCATGGAGATTCTTCAAAAATATTTAAATGTGGAGAGCAATAAACCCAGATTCAGTCAAGCACGTACCCACTTCATGTGTGTTTTGCGCTTTATTCAGTTAGGATCCTATTGAAATAGACAACTCTGTAAAAGCTGCAAAAAAAGTTTTATAATTCTTTGTTACCACCAAAAAATACATCTACTAGAATGTTGATAAAGTATGATACTTGCTAATCTTTGCATGGATGAGACAGCTATGCTATCTCCCTTATTTGATAGATATGGTCTTTCCAACTTGGATACTACGCTTGAGGGAACACCAGATGACATGACAGTTGTAGATGCTGCTTCCTTAAGAAGACAGGTATGTAAAGTATAGTAGTTGATAATATTAAGAAAAATCTGTCATGGTAAAATGGGGGAACAGCTTTTCTGTGTGGCTGCAAAGGTATCCATAACAGACATGGTGAGGGATCCTCTCTGTACCCCTGCTGGACTGCCCTCACGTATCCTGTATTATTCTGGGAATATGGAGAGTCCGACTCCATTTCTGTTCCTACTGTTCAGGGACAGGAAGATCTGATCACTAGTGATTGAAGATAGAAAGTCAAATTATCAAGTGTTTAAAATCCATCTAAGATACTAATTTTACATGGCGACTGAGAATCTTCTGGAAAGTCTGGCAATTAAGTATTAAAACCTTTATTTATTTTTAGATAATCAAACTTAATCGCCGTCTACAACTTCTGGAAGAAGAAAACAAAGAGCGTGCTAAAAGGGAAATGATCATGTATTCAATTACCGTAGCTTTCTGGCTACTCAATAGCTGGCTTTGGTTTCGGCGCTAGACACAGCTCTCAGAAAGATTTAATAGTTGAAAATACAAACAATTTGCAAAATTCTTTGTTTCTGTTTCTGAATTGTATGCTGTTTTATAATTCATACACTGGAAACTTCCACCACAGATAAAGGCTATAGAGTTGCAGTGTTAAAGGGACACCTCGTTGTTCAGTTATATTGTATTTAATAGATTTGCATTGCAAATACTTGCAGTATCCTCCTTTGCATGCTTCAGTGTAAATATGGATCAACCGATATGAAGTTTGCTTCATGCAGCGTAAGGACAGTGATCTACAGGAGTAACCACTGGATGTTTGGTTGTGGTGGGAAGAGAGCAAATAGAATGAGTTTGGAAAAAATATAAAAACAAAGGAATAAAAAGTAGTTTTAATTGTTCTGTCGTTAGATGCAATTAAACATGATTGCACTAGTTTTCCTTTAGTCTGAGTAGTTTGAGGAGTGCCATATTCAAGGAGTGTGTCCTGTTTCATGAGTATGTTCCTTGTTTAAGCACATGTTCAGGTCAAATAATAAAAGGAGTTGTTTGCTAACATGCAGATTGTCCAGAGGTGTGTAATATGTATTTTTTTTAGCTTTAATTTTGCAGATGTTTTTCTATAAAATACATTTTTAAGCAAGTCAGTCTGTGAGTGATGAAAAGATTATGGAGTACAAGATACTGATGTATATTTAATAAAACTCTCTCAAAAAAAACCCCAAACCATTGTTTAATATTATTTTAAGAAAATGTATTTGAGTGTACATTTAACTATCACCCTTTGAAGTAGTAGTAGTGATGGACTGAATAACTCAAAAGCAGCAGCTGGACATCCACTAGCCTGCTGCAGGCTCCCCTCCCCTGCATGTTGTGGCATTGTTCTCGGGGGGGCGTGGTGAGGACACAGGTATGGGAAGGTAGCCTCGTGTCCCCACGTGCTGTCGTCAATTTAAACCTTCCCTGTTCAATCCCACTACTACGTTTTTGGTGGCTACTGTCCAGGGGAGTGCTGAGCTGCGCACGGTGCTGCTGGGGACCCTCAGCCTCCTTGTGCATTAGTGGTTGCCCGCCCCTGTGCGGCTGCAGCTGCCCCTTCCACTCGGTGCAGTGCTGTGGCAGCCACAACCCCTGCCCCGGGGCTGTGTGGAAAAACTGATAGCGCAGTGTGGGAAAGAACGTGCAAGGATGCCAAAACAATCTTCAGAGGGGACCTCTCCTAGAACAGCTAGACCTGGACCACCGTGCAGGACCGTTTCCAGGCTCTGGAAGTGCACAGGCGGGTGAAGAGATGATGGCACCTAACAGCTGCAGATGAGAAGGACGCGGGGCCTCTCAGCGCTGTCCTTGGCTCATCCTGCCACGGCAGAGGCTGCGGAGCTGGGCCAGGCCTGCTGCAGGCAGAGACCGAGCAGGCTCTGGGCTCTCCCTGCGGCTGGCAGCTGTGTGCTCTGTCCTGTCAGCACCGGAGCCGTGCCTGGTAAGGATGGATTTTTCGGGAAGCAGCACGCAGAGAAGCCGGCAGGTTGTGATGTATCTGCGAGTGTTGCTCAGGGAACGCTGCTCTCGTATGTTTGTTCGCTATCCAGTTAAACGGGGCCTTGTACCCGGTGTTATGCGGCTTTTGCACTGTTACACAGGGGCTGGGCTCGCTTCCTCGCGCTGTTCTGCGTTTGGCTGTTGCATGTGGTGTTCTTGAGCGTTCACCACGTGTTAGGTGACTCCATTGGCTATTTAGGACGTTTGCTGTGCATGTTTTCTTACCATGAATGTTAAAATTGTGTGCCTTTGTCTTTCAGTGAACGATACGAAGGGAAGGGCCTGCCTTGCACATTTCCTGTATTTTCATGAATTTTATCCCATGACCTTTACGCTAAAGGTGTACTGTATGAACTCTGGTGGTGCAAACGCGGGTTAGAGCTACTGGAGATTTTACAGAGTTGTAAGGCAAAAGGAAAAAATAAAGATACTTTTAAGAGAACAAAACCTGACGTTGTCTTGCAGGAGGAAATGAAACCCGAAGAGTAGCTTTAAAAACATCTAAACGGTGCCCTGTAGAGGCCGTTGGTGTTCCCGGCCGCGCTGGTGACCCGCCGCCGCGGCGGCGCTGTGCCACGGGTGGGTCCCGGAGGGGGGGTGGAGGGCCGGGCCCCCGGGTGGCGCACGCAGGACCCCGGCAGGTAAAAGGTGCCCGAGTCCTGCACCCCGTTGCCGGACGCTGGGTAGCGGCGGCTCGGAGCGCACTCAGCGGGTGATGCCGGTCTGCGACCCGCTGCAACCGAAGGAGCTGGGGGTTCGCTCAGGGCTCCCCGGCGGCCCTTCACCCCAGAGCCGGCGGGCGCCGGGCCTGACGGTGGCGGACCGGAGCCGCCGCTCCCCGCTCCCACCCCGAAATGTCCCCGACCCGGGACGTGGAGCCCCCGCGCCGCAGCGGCCCCACTGCCGTCACCGGGCCCCGGGCTGGGCTGGGGCCTGGCGGCGGCGGCCGCTCCCAGCATGCAGCGCGGCGCTCAGCCCGCCCGCAGCGGCAGTCGCCGGGGCCGTTTCCGCCGCCGCCGGTCCGCGCGGTGCTGCCCCCGGCCGGGAACGCGGCCCCCGGAACCAGCGGGGAGCGGCCGCGTTTCCCGGAGGGCAGCGGCGACGGGTCTTTCCTCCGCCTGCCCCCGCCGCCATGGCCGCCCGGCTGCTCTTGCGGGCGTCGCGGCGGCTGCTGCCCGGGGCCGGGCCCGGGGCCGCGCTCCCACTCAGGGCCGCGCTCAGCGCCGCGCCGCCCCGCCCCAAGAAGCGGTGGCTCCGCGCCTACCTGGAGCAGCAGCGGCTGCAGGCGCCGCCCCAGCGGCGGTAAGAGCCGACCCGGCCGTCAGGAGAGGGCGGGGCGGGGCACAAGGTGCCGGCGGGGCTCGGGAGTGCAACGGGCTGAGGAACAGCCGGCGAAGTCAAAACGCTCCGTGGCTTCTCGTCGCGCTGTGGAGCGTCTGTAGCTCCGCGGGTCAGCGCCCCCCGGGCTGAACGGGGCGGGGTCCCGCCCTGCGGCAGGCAAACGGCGCTGAGCCACCCCACAGGGTTTGGCACTAGGGTTTTTAAACACTGGTTTCGATTTTCAAAAACAATTCGATTTTTCATTTCCTTTCGATCGTCTGAAAGGCGCGATGCTTGCAGTACGGGTACCTTCTTGGTCTGTCTCTGAATTTGTATTCTTTTCCATGTCTGTAGATCAGAGAAGCCCAACTGGGATTACCACGCAGAGATACAGGCTTTTAGCCACCGGCTACATGAAAATTTTTCTTTGGATCTTCTCAAGACTGCATTTGTTAACTCCTGTTATATTGAAAGTGAAGAGGCGAGACGCCGAGAACTCGGGCTAGATAAAGAAACGGTCGCTCTTAATCTACAAGATAATAGTAAACTTGCTGAACAAGGGATGTCTTTTTCACGTTCGTACCTGACGCAGTGCTTTGAAGGTGCCTACCCGGATTTACCTGCAAAGGGCATAGGAGCACTTGTTGATTTTCTTACCAGTCAGGAACTTGTTTCTTACGTGGCTCAAAACCTGTCTATACAGGACCTGACGCTTTGCAAAGAGTTTCCCGTCCCACCAGATGTACTACAGAGGACATTCTTTGCTGTGGTAGGAGCCTTGCTCGATAGCAGCGGGCCAGAGAAAACAGGGATCTTTGTCAGGGTAAGTCATTACTTAACATATTTTTGTACTGACAACGATAACATACAAGGGTCTCGGAATTTACAGGAATAAAAAGGCAAGAAAAAAAAAATTGTCTTCGACTTTGATGGCCAGAGATCCAGGGAGATTGGTAAAGTTTGACAATACCTATAACAAGACAATTTAACAGTGAGATCTGTTGGGTGGTGGTCGGGTGGGGTTTTTGAGTTTGTGGGGTTTTTGTTTTGTTTTTTTCTTTAAGAATCACAGGCAGGGCAAGTACCTGGAATCATATACTTCTGGTTTATAATGGTGATATTTTAGTATTTGCTGACACTTGCTAAGGGAAAGTGTTATATTCCATGCACTATACTATCAAATAATGAAAATATTCCTTGTAAGGAATATCTTCAATTTTAAAAGTTTTATATAAATCAGGGTCTGAGTTTGTAGGTTTTGCATATAGACGTGCAAGCACCTAAAGATATTTCATACAAAAATGTTCAATTAAAATGCAGTGTTACAAAGTAGTTTTAGCAGCTACTGTCCTTTCAGTTGTCATTTTCACTTATTTCTAGTTCTGCAATGGAGAAATGCATGTTAAAATCTTGTTTCTGATATAAGACGGTTGATAGGTCTCTGTAAGAGCAAGCAGCAGTTAACAGGCAAGAGAGTGATCTGAACAAGTGAAAGTCCCGTGGGTTTGCACGTTCCCTTCAACCTGTTTGCAGAACTCTTCTGATGTACAGCTTCTCACTTGGAAGCAGCGCTGCGCTGCTCACCTCGTGCTTGGAGCTGTGCACAAGCATTGTTGTAACTCCTCTCTCGTGCTGGTGCTGTTCCTTCTTTAGGTCTGGGCAGTTCACTTTGCCCAAGGTGCACGTCCTCTGTCAGTGGCTAAATCGGAACCAGAGCTGCCGAGAGTAGCCATGCTGGTCAGCTGTGCTTAGCTGTGATGGAGCACTGAGGCGGTTTCATCATTTGGTTCAGCAGTTTATTGTCAACTATATTAATGCCTCTTCACATTGTATTTTCATTAGGAGACACCAGAAGATAGAGGCTTCATTACCTTTCCCATGAATTGTAACTTCTAAATATTCTTGTTTAGGACTTTTTTATTCCCCAGCTGATTGGAAAAGACCTGTTTGAGATCTGGGAAGTTGTAAATCCTATGGGCTTACTAGTGGAAGAACTGACCAAGAGGAATATCCCTTCTCCAGAACCAAGAATTACCAGGCAGTTGGGCATCAGCACGGTTCTGCCACTGTACTTTGTTGGGTTGTACTGGTTAGTACAATATTAGTTTAAAGTGAAATGGGTTTAAGCTGGGGGAGAGGGGAGGAGGGAGGATGGTCTTTTACTTTTCTACTCGTGCTCTTTGGTCAAGTTAGTACAGAAAAGAAACCTTGCAGTGACTTCCATATAAAATCAGCCATTGAAGTGTGCCATAGCTTGCTGTAATGATGCATAAAAAGACAGTCTCTGACTAAAGGGCTTCAAAGTCTAAATTGGGTGCACAGAAGAGTCTGGGTGTGTGTTCTGGGTCACCTGATGTAGGGGCTTTGCAATTAGCATAGCCAAATGGCTTTGGAGGGACCACAACTATATCATCCAGGGTTTAAGGAAGGGTAAAGAGACATAGACATCAAGGGAGGTGGGATTGAAGAGAGATTTATTTTATATTCCAGAGAAGCTTTCTAATTTTCAAGTTGGGGGCACTGTAAACTAGGCAAGAGGAGTGTCTGTATCCAGACAGGACTTGGGAAGTGCCACTCATCCCTGGTGTGCTTGTCTCAGGTGTGGTCAGTGCTTGTCCTGGTCTCTTGCCCAGGAGTAACATTGCTCCCCTTTGTTACTTTGTTAAATGAATTGTTACTTTGCTAAATGAAGTGCAGATAAATGCATGGGAAGATTGCCTTAACTTGTTCTGATTTATTGTGCTTTGGTTTATATGCCTTTTCTTCTGGAATCCCTGGTGTCCCTTTATTAACTGTTTCTGTTGAGTGCCCATAGATGTTGATTAAACAGAGCTGAGTACATATATAATAACACAGAGAACTTCTCTTTGAATCCTTTTGAAGAGGTTTTTCTTACCAGGGGAGAAGACAGAAGCATTTCACTTCTTTGTTTAAGCTAACCAGAGTAACGAATTTGCCTATTTTTAACAGGGCTAACAAATTGACCACTGTAAAGAATCAGCGATATGTTAGGAATCTAAAGGAACAGAGTAGTGCTCTTCCAGGAAATGGATGCATTTCTGATTTCAGTTTCCATTGTTGAATATACAATCTTTGCAGGAAAGACCAACGGAAATGTTTACATTTGTGTGTATATGGAAATTACCTTCACTATTCAGACATTGGAGGAAAAAAATTCTAGCAGCCTTTATTCATGATACACAGTAGTGCTCAGGATTTCATGATGAAAATGTTTTTAATTTTTTTTTTTTCCCCTCAAGCAATAAGAAGATTATAGCTGAAGGTCCTGGTGAAACACTGTTTGCTGCAGAGGAAGAAGCTGCCCGTGTGGCACTGCGGAAGCTATATGGGTATACAGAGAGCAGGAGACCTTGGGATTACTCGAAACCCAAACAAGGACTGGCAGCTGAAAAGGCTATCAGCAGTAACTAGATGATAAAAGACATTTCTAATTTCTCTTAAGAATTAATGGTTTCCATGCTGAATATAGATGTATTTAGGAAAGCAAAATTCACTGTCTTCAGTGCTTGAAACTTTCACATCAAATATGGTATTAAAATAAATAAAGTCTTTTCCTTTTGCACAATGTTTAATATTTTTTCATTTTCCTAAACATAGCAAAAGTACCCTTATTCTGAATTTTTGTTTTTGGCTGAGAAGTTTCCATACGTCACAGGAGACTGTTTTTAATGGTGTTTAATAATGTGTGACAAAATCTCGCTGTATTGAAAAAGGTTTCATGAATGCTTCCTTGGAGACTGTTTTGAGGGTATTGTTGATGAGTTGAATTACATATGCAGCATCGGTCTGTGGATTGCATCTGCATTCGTCCTTGACTTTGTGAAAACATCAAATGTGTTGTCGATGATACTGACGCTGTTGGTGATCCAATTTAAAAAAAAAAAAAAAGTACAAGTGGCACTTTTGAGGTCCTACTGCTTGCATACAGATAGAATTTACCATACACATTGTTTTCTGTTGTTGGAGTGTGCTCCGAAAAAGGGTGTATTTTTAATTTTAAAATTTGAAAAAAATTCTCTATTGTGAAACTAGAAATAAATGAAAATAAGGATCAGGAAGGCCTGAACCCAAAGAAATTGGAGAACATGCTTTAACGATAGGTTATTATTAAAGCTGCCGCCTTTTTTTTTTTTTTCCCCCTCTTTTTTTTCTCTTCTTGCTATTTTCCTGTTTAGTCCAGGTACTTGATTTTCCTCCTGTGTTTTCGCTAGTTAATTTAAGCGGTCACGTGACTAAAGTATTGGATGCAGTGAAATCAGTGTGTGTTTTGCTTGCACCATCTGTAGCTGTTCTACTGTACCTCCAGGTAAATGGGACATCACTGAGGAATAAGTTGGGTACCCGTGTGATGTTCCTATTAAATGTCATAGAAACTCAGTATGTATACCAGAATACAACTGATGCGTGAGGACTGTGCCTCTTTTGGAATAATTTCCTTTCAAATTGAGTGAGAATGTGTTACAAACTGAGACTGAGCCCTCAAAGGAAGAAAGGAAGAAGCTGAATGTAGGACAGTGGTTAAAGAAGTGTTTCCTGCCTTATCCCTTTGTGAGCCCTGGTTGTAAAAAAAGACAACAGGTAAATGTGCCTTCGCTAATCAGGGGGGAAAAAAATACACAGGTGGCCATTCAGAGAGGTTTGATGTTACTGTCTGCAACAACACGCCTCCGTTGCCTTCGGCCCCCAGCACGGAGCTGTGTGAAGGGCACTTGGCAGCGAGAGGCCCCGGGCTGCAGTCGGGGCTGCTGAGCTGGGCTGTGGCGCAGCGCAGGTGGCACCTTCCCGGCTGCCCCTGGCGTGAGAATGAGTTCTGACTCTGGTCTGCTTGATGGAAACAGACTTATTAGTGTATTCAAGCAAAAGAACTTACTGTCTGTGATTCGTGTGTGTCTTCAGTGTTTGGTGTGACCTCCATCTTAAATCTTAAGAGTGTATAAAATGCTTATGTGGCGGGATAGCAGTGAAACTTTTCATCTGCATTCTGGCATGGGAGATTACATGTGTGAAAGCTTGAATATAAAAAGGAGAGCAGAAAGATCAGTCTAGCATAAAATATGTGTAAAATGTCTTGTGTTAAGTGAAAAATTCCAGCTCGGCAATCTGTTATCACTTATATAAGCAAAGCCAATAAGGTCACTATATTCCAGGGGAATAATAGCAAAATTTGTAAAGAGGATAGAAATTACTCATGCTATTTTTAGTTTCCAGATGAGTTATTTCTCTTACCTTTACCTATTTTAAAAGGACAATAGTGAAGGTGGGAATTTTTACATCCAAAGTTTGATCAACCTACTATTTCTTATATACATATTTATGTATTTTCAGAGAGGAAAAAGCAGTTTTCTGGCAGTTTACCTTAAAAGAATATTTAAGATCTGCTTACTGTGGCTTTACAGTTTGCAATATGGGCATAAGTCCTAGAAGTGGATTACTGAATAGTGTGCTGGAAAAAAACTGAGTAATGCAAGATAAATCAATTTATTGTGTAGTACATGTATGGAATGTCTTGAGCTCAAGTGGAAAGACAGTTTGGGGACATGGAAAGGACGGACTGGGTTTTTGTAGAGGTGTGAGTGAAAAAGGAGTTTTTATAAGAAAATGTGTCCTATTTTCAAGCTTCCAAAGGTCAGAAAAGCTTTTTATATGGTATCTGTGCTTTAATTTCTGGCACTCAAGCATATATTTAAGGAATTACCGTTGTAGTCGTGGGATCATTTGCATACTTCAGATTAAGAACTAATTTTTTTTTCCTGAATCAGTAACCATAAACAATATCTAAGTGGCATTAAAAGATTGGTTAGATTTACAGAAATCAGGATCTACAAAGTCTGGTGAAAATGGCAGCTTTTCTTCCACTAGAAACATTGTTCGTGAAATTCCATGATAGTTGTGTTGTTTGAAAAGTACTTTTGTAAACTACTTGCATTGGTTCTGACCCAGGTGCTGTGTACAAGTGCATTTAGGTCTCCCGGTGGTTGTTCCCTTTTTAAATTATGTTTTATTTGTCTTTCAGAGAAGACAATATATCAAGCAGCATGACAGTAATTGACAGAAAGGAATCAGGACAGTTTAGTCATTGAACAACTCATTGATTATTGTTAGGAATATTATATTTGTAAACTTACCAGTAGAAAAGGATATGTTCTTTATCATTTATGGAATTTTGAAATAGGTTAACATCATCTCAAGAATCAACTGATTATGCTTTTCTGTATGCTACCTTTTAACCTTATCTGATGCAGGTATTTCTGTTACTGTATTTGCATTTATCCTTCCTTTAACTTATTCAAACCTTATCTCATAATCAAGATTTTTTTTAAGTGAAAATTATAATTGGCAAACCAGAACACAAATAACAATAT
This sequence comes from Strix uralensis, assembly GCF_047716275.1. Lineage (NCBI taxonomy): Eukaryota > Metazoa > Chordata > Aves > Strigiformes > Strigidae > Strix > Strix uralensis. The sequence continues at coordinate 19,038,368 of NC_133980.1, read as the reverse complement.
TCCTGCACTAACTTAAAATATGATGTCATATGTGTACTAACAGCTAAATTTTTGACAAAAGTACAGTACTGTATGCTAATCTTCTTTTTAGCTTTCTTTTCCTTCTTGATCTTTGCATTAATTTGCATAAGTATGCTGATATATGCTTATATATGAGTTGAATTATGAAATAAATGGACTACTAGTCATTAATCCATTAAAAGCAATGGCAGTTTTGCTATTGATTTTGGTCTAGACTTGGTTTTACTCCAAATGTTAAATAAACTCAGTGTGTGAATAGTCTTGGATTACTCTCTTTCTGTCATCTAGATCTTTTGTCTTTTTCTTGAAAGTGTTTTAAAAGTGATTTTATTTTGAGAAAGGTAAGAGAAGTTCTACTGTATTGGTCCCAGCTAAGTAATTGGAGACAAACTTCTTAATATGCTTTCATGCCCTTTTATTAAGTTACTTCTGTTCTCATTATGTGCTTTTGCTCCTGTGTCTCAAGCTGTTCAATAATGTGACCAAACACTGTATATTATCTCCCTGTTTTCAACTGCAGCTTCTTCTGGTAACAATGACCAGGTAATCTGTTACATTTTTCTCTTCAAAAAAAAAAAAAAAAGTCCAAGAATAATTCTTGTGTTAATTGTTGCTGTAATTTAAGGGCAGGAGATTAAAATTCAATCACTTTACAGTTACCTCCATGTTAATTCAGAGTTTGAAATTGCTGGTGAAAAGTTAAAGCTTTTATTGAAATTTCTTATACCAAACTTTTTTTAATGATAATTAAATAAGCTGCTCTGGTGTTATGTTGCTATAAAAAGCCATGAAGAATTCAAAACATCAAAAGATGTGTTGTCATTCTTTTTTGTAGGGCAGGGGGAGAGGGATGACGCAGTACAGAAACATTGGAAGAGCCCTACTTGTCCTTTACTGTGTGCTGTGGTAAACTTTAAACAGGCTCTAAACTATTTGGTTTCACTTACATCTAAGTTTGAAGTTTAATATTAAGAGATGAAGTTTAATATTAAGAGATGAAGTTTGAAGTTTAATATTAAGAGATGCATTTAGTGTAGAGCAGCAAACATCTAAGGACAGGTTGTTTTTATCTTTTCAAATTGATTCCACTGATCTAGTTTTTAGCATTAGTTTTGTCTGTTTACCATTTCAGCTTGTCTAAGAAATTGTTGATAAACTAGGAAGATAAAATGGTCACCAGTTGGTCAGTAAATAGCCACTGTCATAGTGCAAAGTTGCATAGTGGAAACACAGTTGATTTGTGTGACAGAATCAGAGCATTGAAGGCTGTCGGTGATACTCTAAATCACAGGGCGTACTGCAATGCAGCTCTTTGTGGTGCACCTAGAAACTGGGGCTGGTGTTCTCTGGGAAAAGGGTAGCTCTAGGGAGAAGGGAAACGTTATCATCCCTTTCTATTTTTGTGTAGTAAGTGTAATGTTTCTGCCAGTCTGTGGCAGCTATGCTTGTGACTATGCTCTTGAACTTCCAGTTTCATGTTCAAATATGTTATCTGAATTACTACAGTGCAGGTATTACACGACAGTCAGGGAACTCCTGGACCACCAAGACAATCTATCATCATAGCTATGTCATATGAACCTTTTCCTAAACAGATTGAGCTCCATTTTAGAAGCATTCGATCTTTTGCTCCTGTTGCTCCAGGTGGGCACAATTACAGAACCTCACTGTTCTGGCATGGAAATTAAAAATTATGCCTTACCTCTGTAAGTATTCATTGCCAGTTGTGCTCACTTGTTCTTATACCAGTGTAATTTATCAGAAGAAATCTTTATTTTATTGATGTTGAGAGAATTTTGCATTTAGTTCCAATGAGGTCAAAATTTCACCGAGTTTCGAACATGCTTGAGAGTTCCGTTTTGTAGGGCATCTCAAAAGCTCTGCAGCACTGTGTTTTCCCCTAGTTAGACTGGGATGCTTATATAAATCAAAGCAACATTTGCTTTTGTAACTTGAGTAATGTATTTTAGATTAATCATTACCTGACATTTGTAATTTAATATTCTTTTTCTTGAAGGCATGATTTTGGTTTAAAGTACTTAATTTTGGTACTTTATATAGGCAACCAAAAATAATCACATCAATAGGTAGGTGTGTCTGTTAGAAAATTGTATTCTCAATAGTCATTCAAATGACTTGGCCAATTTTTATGTAGCATTTCTAACTCTTAAGAACATGCATACTTGCAAAAAAAAAAAAAGTTCTAAAGAATGCTTTGATATCCAGCTTCAAAGAGGCCTTTTAACACTAATGCAAGTTATTTCAGTAGAGAGAGACAATAGTTAGCTGTAGTCCTTCGCTACTGGCAACGGATTCTGTAGTTTCATGATTCACACCTATTTAGGTAAGTATTGAATCAAATCTTTGATTTGTCAATACTAGGGTATTTGTCTCTTCCTGTAGGCTGTGGCTAGCACTTATAGGTGGGGGAATGAGACAACACTTTGGAGCAAAAAAAAATAAGAGACATTCATATTGGCATTTAGCAGATCCCCACATGGCAATTCATTATTGCTTCTCTCACTGCTTTTATTACTTTAGGATGAACCTACCCTAGATGCACATACCCTTGTAGTTTCACTTCCAAGACCCATGGCATTGCATATTTTTCTCTCAGCTGCTGGGAATCTGTACTGACAGTCGGTGTCCTATGACTTCAGGCATGATGTTGAAGTGAGGTTTGTGATAATTTGATTCAGTCTGCAGGCAGCATGAACAGCAGGCAGGCTGCTGGAGTTCATGGAAATCTGCACTAGTAGCAAAACTGTTGATTGTTCCCAGGTTTCAGAGGTAGGTAATTTATTTCATGGTTTATTTCTTTGAAAGATTCTTGCTGAACTTGTCAGTTCTTAATTGGTTATTTCCACTGCCTACTGTGATCAAGATCCAGTGTTTAGGAGATGATTATGGATCAGACTGAATTTCATTGATCTTGGTACCTTGTGAGAGATAAATCCAGGCAATTTAAATATAACAAGTTTGAACATTTTTTTCTTGACTGGAGAATTATATTCATCATTTCCTAGTAACCAAAAATGTCAGGGACAAGATAAATAAAAATAACATAATAATAATAATGTATGATAAAATTTGGAATAATCTTCAAAATTTTCCTCTAGAGAAAAATTCCCCCTATTGCAGAAGGGTTTTGCTGCTAGTGACATAATCCACTGCTGAATCATCTGAATCTCACCATATTTTTTTTGAAACCTGCAATGAATGCTTTTCATACTTAAACATAATTTCCATTTTTGAAGCATAACAATACATCCTTTTAACATGAAGATGTCGTTCCAGAGAGTTCACACTGACAAATAGTTATTTGGAATTCATTATAGAAGGGGATGGAACTGGCTGTAGAGGGGACCGAGGGCAATTGTGGCCATTGCTAAGAGGCTCTAGCAAAGAAAGAAAACACACAGCACTTTGGAGCAAAGCTGAGATTGTCGACAATACTCTGAAAATTCATTGACTGTTATAATCAGTTTATAATGAGGATGAAATAGAAAGAATTAAACCCTTTGGCAGATGCGTTTGTGCAGTGATCTCTCTCAGTGATGAAAAGAGTAGGAGTCTAAAACAAGCGTTTACCCTGGCAAATGTCTAGGTTAGTAACAATGGAAACTTGTCATTAATTACTATGAAACCTTTCTCTGTTAATCGTTACTTTGCTTAAATTGTTTTATTTTTGAATGATTACAGTCATAATTCTGACTCTGGATTACCGAAGTTGTGGTCTGCAGCTAGAGCCACCTGCGCAGCGCTGAGCGGCAGCTGGTAGCTAATCAGCACAGCCGGGCACGCGCTTCCTCTATCTCCTGCCTGCATGTGCCGACATTTCAGTTGGGCAGTTATCTGTGTGCACAAAGGTATGTGTGGGGAGAGAAGAATAAGCTGAGGGGTAGTTCTGGCATCAGAGCACTATTTATAAGCTGGCTATGAATACATTGAACCTGAAAAATTGGAAAACAGGACCTTAGGTAGTAAAGTACTGAGGTCTGAAACAACCCCACACAAAGAGGAGCAGGGTGTAAAAACCCCTGTGTATTCATAAAGTGGATCTTGATAATTTAGGAAAGTCAGCATAAACTTAGAGAGCTCTAAGGAAATTATACTAACAGTGTCACAAATTCTAACAATTACAAAGGTCTTGATTAAAAGTCCTAGTAGCTTCTGAAATACTTTTGTTTCCATATTTGTGATGATTTATTAACTGTCAGGTTCCTTTTCCCTGCCAATTTTCCCCATCCATGGTAGTCTGGAGGAAATTGTTTTAGGTTTTTTTTGTTTCTTTAAAAATGACTTGCACATCAGGGGCTGTATTTCTCAAATTCCTGTGTCTGTGTCAGTAAGATGCTGCTCTTTAATAACTAGGGTATTGCTCTGAGTGGACATTAGCCCAAATTTTTCATTCACTGTGGTGTTTCAGAGTATTTACTCCTTCTCTTCCATTATCCCTTGTCCACAAACCAAACTGAAAAAACCAAACCAAAACAAGGTTTTGTTCTGGTCAGGGCTTCAATACTGTTCTGGACACTTATGCTTTTCCAGTTGCCAAAACACACTATGTGGAATATTACTATGCCCACCATGCCTTAATTGTTAATTTGTTTCTATTTGTTTCTGGTTTTTTTCTTCCTAAATTTATTTAAGCATGTAATCAGTAAATATTAAATATTTCTGTCATGTCATGAACAAAACTTCTTTTTCATGTCAAGTAATTTTGGTTATGTGCTGATGGGCATTTCTTTTTCCTTTTGGTTAAGAAAGAATTTTTCTAATTGGCAAACACTTTCAAAATCTGCATTCTCAATTGAAATTCACACACATTGTTTCAACGAGACATATCTGTCATTGCCACTTAACCAGAGAATGCATTCTTGAAAGACATCTTAATTTTTTTTTTTAAGCCGTATCTACAACTATGACTTGCAATGTTGAAAACAGTCAGTTCAAGGCAAGAAACTGCAGGTGCTCTTGCTGTATAGCAGAATGTACAAGAAACCTTAACGTCAGGGGATTCCCTTGTTAAATTAATTATTCTAAACAACAATTTGAGGGTTTGTCCTTTTACTTCCAAACTAAATGACATGGAAAGTGCTAAAGTGTTACTAGTTTTAGCAGTATTTTCCCCCTGTATAGATTGAGATTAGGCTTCTCCTGCTGAAAACCTCCCTTAAGAGGATATTTGCAGCTACCAGGGATTATCCATATCTATTCATTACAACTGCACTAGCCTGTGATACACTTTCTGGGGGATTTTTTGTTTGTTGTGGATTTTGATAGTGCTCTTACTTTTAACCAGTTAATACTAGCAGTCATAAAGCCCTTCTCTCTACAGTTTGGACAAGACAAATTCTCAGGGATTCATGGAAAAAATCTTGGTGGCCGTATCTCAGATTTTAAAATTACAGTAATTACATTACACTAAACTTGAAGGATCAGGTTTCCTTTTGTAGTCCACTTCTAAAATATTTTCTTTCAGAAATGGGGTGACTGAAGAATTTAATTTTCCCATATTCACATTACGTAGCTTATTTTCTTTATTCTTCTATTTGAATGTCTGATATCTGAAAGCTCTATTTCCCAAATTTCTCTATTTTGTTATGTCTGTCTCCATTGCTTTACTCTAAGATACTGTCCTTTTTCATCCCACTTCAAATCCAAATGGATGTTTCCATGATTTTTAGTTATTCTGATACTTGCTACATTCATTGATTTGTTCAGTGCAGCATACAAAAGTCTTTATCAGGCAATATCCAAACACTACTATATTGGAGTCACTGATCTATCACCTCAGTGGTAGATACAGATAATGGTCAGATAATGGAGTGCCTGATAAGTATTTCGTGGCTTATCTTGGCATCTTAGACTCAGACCACTTTTTTCTTCCTTTTTGACCTTCTTCATTGTTTATATATTCAGGTTGACTTAGAGAATTAGAAAGTTTTGGACCTGTTTTCTGTGAGTAGATTCCAGTTGTAAGCACTGGTTCAGGATTAACACAAGCACTGAAGGATGCCTTCTCTGAACAGTTAATTCTACTCTAGTGTTCCCCAAATCAGCCCTCAAGTGACGTTTATTAAAGGAATTAAAATTTTATGGAAGTCCAAAGGAGAATATGTGAGTTTTGCAAAGCGTGGGCAAATAAAAGAACACTGGTTGAAAATATTACTTCTCCTCTCTCTTTCAGTATTGTGTTTCCCTCACTGAAGATGCTTGTCAAATCACCTGTAATCCTTTTTGCCAAATCTAAGGCAGTTCTAAGACAGTACTAACCAATAGTATTTTCCACAAATTAGACTGACTAATCAATAATTTAGATTCATTAGTGGAAAGGAACAGAGGCCTCTTCATTCCCATGGGAGTTTTACAGAAAACAGGCAGGAAATGTTCATCAAGTAGAAAAGGTACTGAAGAATTGAACTTGAAAATACACTGGACTTTAAATACAAATCTCATTCATAGATCAAGAAACAAGTTATGTTATATAAACTTTAATGTGAAAAGTCATTCCTGGTAAGAGAGCTGGAAGCACATTTCCTGGTTTAGTACTTTATGTAGCTAAATACTACAGAAATTGTTGGTGGTTTAGATATCTATTTAGATTCTGTCTCTCCCTCTTCTAATTTAGAACCGAAAGTTAGAGACAGACCTGCCATCGAGGTCTGGCTTTCAGCTCTTTGTCTCCTAAGGTCATTTGTTTGCTTCCTTCTCACTTTATTCATATCAGTTCCACAACCTCTCTTTTCTTCCTGTAGGCTCTAGGCTGCCTTGTGTATTGCTAACGTTCCCATGGGCAGTTCCAGCAAATGTAAAATATGATATGGCTTACAATTATTTTTCTATTGCTGTTTGCATTGCTGATCAAATATGAATATACTCTTTTCAGTTTAAAGGGTGCCACTGTCCTCTGGCATGGTCCTCTGAAAGGATGCATGAAACAGTCATTTTACAAAAAGTCCTGTGATTTGTGGTACAGTTTATAAAGCATCATTCAACTACAGGGTCTTATGGGATAATGATAAACCAACACAAATCAAAATCAGTAACAGAAACATTGGCACACACCCTAAAAATAAAGGTATTGTAAAGATAAACTTAAAAATAAAACACATTCACCCTGCATACAACATATTCCTATGACAGATGTTTTGCCTTCACTGCAACTGTATATAGGCATGTTCTTTCCACTACCTAGTCTGTGATTACAAACTGGAATATGATCTTGTACACTTAAGGCATGATGGAAATTCAAGAACTGTGTCAAATAAAAGGGCAAGGTTGAAATATTGATAACCTTTCAACATCACAGACCAAGTTAGAAAGCAGGAAGAGAATAATGCCTTCTCCATTATCAAAATTTCTCACTAAAGTTAAAAAATGAAAAATTGCTGCGACTTCGGAACAAGTCAATCTGCTGAAATGTCCTCCCTGGGTATGAAAACCTCGGGCTGAACTAGACTGGATTACACTATGAGCTGGGACAATCCTGCATTCAAAAATCCCCCACTGAAAAAAAAAAATAAATCTGAAAATCTTAAAACAGTAAAACAATTGTAATCTTAGGTGAGACAGGCTCACACGGTCTCCTAGTAGTTCCAGTCCAGCCAGGAGAGCACAGTGTTTAGTTAACAACTGTAAGCACAATTTAAGTAACATGGAAGCTGCTCACTCTTTTGAACACCTTTCTAAACAGCTAAAATTCAATAACAGAATTTATTTTTTTAATCTTATTGATGGATATGCTTTTTTTTTTTTTTTAAGTTTTATGAGAAGAAAACAAAAGTAGAAGATGAAGAAAGCCTAAGGAGAGTATTTCTGTGAGAAAGATGTCAATAGTTTAGTTAATCTGAAAAATTGAAGACGGGGAGGTGTACAGGGTAACCAGTGCTACATGAGAATCCATCCAGGAACTCTCAGCCCTTCCCACTGAAAAACTTTAAGTAGATTCAACCGAACTACAAGGCAATAGATTTAACTCAGACAAAAGGAACCATATTTTTAACAACACTAATTTTAGGATGTCACTGATTCAATAAATTTCAGTTCAAAATTTCCACTCAATTTGGAAAAATTAATGACTGCAAGAAGCTCATCTAAATTATCATTTACAATGAAACCTTCATTCTTAACAATTATCGCCAACAGTGAAACATCAAGCTAAGAGGAAAGATACTTAAGGCTTTTTAATCACCTCTGATGTTGATCTGCTGTGTTAACTTTGGAAAGGAATTCTACACCTTTGTGGTCCTCTTAAAACCCATCTTGTTTGTCTAGATTAATAGGAAAATTCTATGTTACTTTGTAGCAAGGAGAGTGTGTGCCTTGCTATTAATGCCTGATACCCGGCTCTACACAGCTTCAGTCTAACTCACTTGGAAACTGTTAAAGTTGCACTATCAATAAAGATATAGTAGATAAGTCAAACTGTTGAGAGAGGAGTCTAAAGAATAATTGCTTTTTCTGTCTATGTTTTTTGGTCTTTTTGATACTTCCTGCTGTTCTGCTAGCTCTTGATTTTGTGTCTCTCACCCCATACCTTCAACCTCCTCCATGTCATCCTCAGAGTCAGCAAGCCAGCACGTCTGCCTTGAATCTCCGGCTTTCATTCCTGTGGTGGCTGAAAATCACTTCCTACCCTACATTACTCAAAACAAATTAGGTGTATGTCACACTAATAAAACATGGCATCTAAAAAAAAAGAAAATAAAGACCACTAACTTGTGTGTTACAAAAAAACCAAGCTGATGTGACTGTGCCTTTGTATTGTGAGGTCTGTTTCAGCTGTTATAAAGGCAGGGCTATCGATCATTTTACCTTTTCTACCATGTTAATGTCATAGCAGTGGGTGGGAAATGTCAAAAGGAAATGGCATTTCAAATAAAACCAGTTTTATAATTCAATCATATTTGTCTGACCATTTCCTGAAGTTAAATTTTCTAGATTTAAGTAACTGTCAACAATCAGTAATGATTTTTATAAACATTACCAGGTCTTCTCTTGCTTTGATCTCTTGCTAAAATGCATCTATTCATTAACAAAAAGCTACTGCTTAAATAAGGCCAGGCACAGACAGACTAATCTGACTGAATCTTTAATAGAGCATATCGGTGAATATTCTTGCCAGATACACTTGCTGTGCTCTTTCTTAGCATTTTAAGAAAACCCTTCGTATACAAATATTGCAGTAGCAGTTAACCACAGATCCGGTATACCTAATCCCAGGATTAATTTTGTATGCCCATCAGTAGTGAAGCAAGATGGATTTAATAGCCCATTAGTCTTTCGGCATGATAATTTTCACGTCACTTAGCCCGCTGGGTTAATTGCTTTAAAATGGATATTATTGACCTCAATCCTAGTGGCAAACAGAGAATGTCTTATTCATGTCCCAAATGTACATTCTTAGACTCTTATTTCTTTTGGTCCTGACAATAAATCCCCTAGATTATGTGCTTGTATGTTATAATTTATACCCTATTAGCCCATATTTAAGGGTTTACTGAAGCAATATCTCTCAGATATTACCCATGACTGGACTAACTTTTAAGTCCTGATTTTTATGTAAAGAGAAATGTTGCAAGCATAAGAAATAAGTGATTTACCTCTTGTTATAAATTAATTTTAATGCTAAAAGCTGTAGCAGGTGCAGCTGGGATTAAGCACTTTTGGAATAAACAGCTGGCCAGTATATTTCCAACCATGAAAGACTGGTCGTTAGGAGGAGGGAATGAAGAACAAATTTGGACAGAGAAGCTGTAGGAAAGGAAATTCAGGTCCTAGGGTAGAGAAACAGAAAAAAATATATAAGGAAAAGAAAACCAAAGAGTAAAGCTGAAGAGTAGTTTTTATTCATGTGTCTTATTTGTGGATTTTTTTCCCTTACTAATTTTGAGAAAACACAAGCCATCTGCTTTGAGGAAATAAATGCTAGATGTGAGCAGGGAAAAAATAGAAAAGGAGGGAGTGGAAGAGCAGCACAAGTACATTATTGCTTGCGGGGAGGTAAAACAGGGCTGGAGGTTCATGCAGCCAGTTTTCAGACCTATATATGTCAACAGTGTAATGCATACGTTTATACATAAGTAGCTGTATTTCTGAAACACTGGTTCCTATGGGAAACAAGATGGTAAGATTTAGATGCTTGATTGTAGGAACCCAAGATTTGGAGCAGATGTGCTCACAGTCTCTAGAAGAACCCAAATCCCACAGAACTTACGGATGTTTGCAAAAGGGTGTATCCTCACAACCCTCTGAAGTCTCATTATGTAGTTTTCTGGGGTAAATCAGCTTCATAATATATAGAATGGAGAGGCTTGGTATTTTTAAAAAGTGATTTCTAACCCAAATGAATGTTAATAAAGGTAATTTATCTACTAACATAAGCCCATCTTGGTGCTGACCATGAATAACATCAGAACTGTTTCTTCATGAAACAAATTAGAGCCTGCTCTGGTGTAATATGAAATCCATAAGACTCCTACTGAATGGTGTGATTGATTTAAGCAGGACTAGGATTTTCCCTGGGAGCTCAGTTGTACCTTTTAATGACAATGACAGCTTCAATGACAATGGTATCATTTTTATTAACAACTGTTCCTATGTGAAATCCATGTAAGTACATTTGCGACACAAGCAGTTGAAGTTGGACATTCTCTCTTCAGTTACAAAGCACCTTTGACTCTCATTGAAACAAAATGCAACTGCAGGTAGCAGCTCCCCACCACAGCAGGTGTTGTGGCCAATCATTGCTCTGCAAAGTATTTTCCAGGAAAAAAAATTGTTTTTTAACCTTTAAACTTCGCCGCCCCCCCCCCCCCCCCCCCCCCCCCCCCAATTTAGGTCATCTACTTTAGGTCATTTAGGTCATTGGCAAACCTCCAATGTTAGCATGTTTTGTAGAAGGCAAAAAACCTGAAACCTTCTGAGATAACAAGAATATCAGCATTTCAGAAAGAAGTGAAAAATTAGAGGAAGCAGTGAGAATTTGGTCCTTACAAGACTGGAAATATTTTGTGTTTACTTTTAAGAATGCTATTTAAGCATTTGTGATTATTTCATGAGTTAGTGATGTTTATTTTTGATTATGAACAACAACTGCCATCCGTATTATTAGAAAAATTTGAGATCAGTGTGTTATACTCTGGGTTTAAAACTTAGGACTGGTTGATCAGCTCATGCAAATCAGCACATCCAGAGAAATCAGAGGAAGAATGCCAAATTACTGAAGCTGAACACCTAGATTTTTTTAACTAAAACTATGAGGAAAATACAGCTGATCAGATCTCGCTCCTACAAAAAGCTAGTGCTAATATACGTACTGACGTCAGAAGTGCAAAACTTGACCCTCAATACACAGCACAGGGAATCTTTTAACCTTAGAAGATTTTAATCACACATAGTGTTGCCAGGCAGTTTTGCAAATTAAATCACCAAATTATAAAGTACACTGATTTTTTTTTTTTTTTAAGTATTTTGCACTCTGTTGAAAAATATTCCCTTAGGCAGCTTGGTAAGGAACAAATGCATATTTTGTAGATCAGTGGTGGATCCGAGTTCAAGCTGGAGCCACATGTTCCTCAAGGATATCAGCAGATATATGTGACTGCTGGCTCTGTTTTCTTTCCTTTGATGAGGAAAGTGTCCAGTCGGGCACTGACAGCCAAATTCCCAAGGGGAAGCTGTGCACTTTTCCTCTCCATAACAAACAAACAAAAAAAAAAAAAAAGAGAAAGCCCTGTAACAACGTTCTCCTCACAAATCCCGCTGCCTTATGAACACCCCGCTGGCTGTTCTCACCGAGCCCTGGGCCCGGCTTCGCTGAGCCTCCTGCGGGACCGCCTGCGCCTCCGCCCCTGCGCCCACGAGGCCCCACGGCTGAATTTTCCCACTTTTGGGGCACGAGGGCGGTTCCGAGGGCCGCCGGGAGCGCTGGGGCGGGGGCGAGTTCGGCGCTTGCTGTTTTACGGGAACAGGCGCCGCTCCCCAGCCGGCCTGAGCCCGTCCTCACCGCCTGGGGCTGAGGGGCGCCCGGAGACCGGCGGCCGCTGCTCCAACGGCCGCGCCTCACGCTCACCCCGGGCGGGGGGAGGGTGGCCCCGGGGGCGTCGCTGGAGGCCACCGCGGAGCCGCCGGCCGGAGCACACCGCGGGGAGGGGCGACCCCCTCCTCCCCGAGAAAAGGCGAACCGCACATGTTAGCGCGATTTTTGCGTTCGGATTCTCCACAGGACTGCCTCCCCCCCGCGTCCTCTCCGGGGCGGCGTCTCTCCCCGCTCCTCGGAGCGAGCCCCCCGCCCACCGGGTCACGCCAGGTGACACGGCCCCGCCGGAGGCGGCTCCCCGGGGTCGGGGTCGCGGCGGGAGGGGGAGTGCGTCCTCCCGCGCGAGAGGGGGCGCTGCGGCCGCCGAGGGCGTTCGGCTCCGCCGCTCCGCCGCCGCCATCTCCTCCTCTGATCTCATAAAGGTGTCGCGCAGGTTCCGCCCGGGCTCGTCATTCAGCCGCCCCGGGCCTGGCGCCGCCGCCGCCGGCCTCCTCCGCGCCGCGGCCCTCGGCCCGCCCCCCGCCCGCCCGCCCTCTCGCGGTGCCACCGGCCGGCGTAAAGCGGCGACCGCGCTCCCGCCCCAGCTCCTCGGCGGGCGCCGGTTGCCCTCCCCGCCCCTTCCTCCCCCCCTCCCTCCCCCTCCCCCCCCCCCCCCTCCCGCCCCGGCCCCCTCTCCCGCCGGCCGGGCCCCGGAGCGCCGCCGCCGTCGGGGTGTGAGCGGGGCCCGGCGCCGTGCCGGGCCGTCCCCTCGCCGGCGGGGCCATGGCCGCGAGCGCCAAGCGGAAGCAGGAGGAGAAGCACCTGAAGCTGCTGCGGGAGATGAGCAGCCTCCCGCCCAACCGCAAGTGCTTCGACTGCGACCAGCGCGGCCCCACCTACACCGACATGACGGTGGGCAGCTTCGTGTGCACCTCCTGCTCCGGCATCCTGTGAGTGCGGGCGGGGGGGGGCCTTCGGCGCCGGCCCTCCAGCCGGCCCGGGAGGGGGGGGGCGGCCCCGGGGCCGGCGGGGTGACCTCCGCCCCTGGCCGGCCTCCGGGCTCGCTTCGCCGCCGGGAGACGCGTCTGCCCGGGCGGCCGCGAAACGAGGTGCTCCGCAGGGTGTAGCGCCTCGCCATCGGTTTCGCCGTGCCGGCCGTTTCCCCCGCGGGTTTCCCCTTCCTTCCTGCCGTACGGTAGCGCCGGGCTGCTGGGTCAGCCACGTCGGAGGGGAGCGGGCAGGCGGGGGCCCTCCCGGGGCGGGGGAGGCGACGGCAGCCGGGAGGCTTTCCCGAGGGTGTTCGCTCAAAATGCCCGTCGGAGCCCCCCGGCCGGGCGATGGCGGCTGCTAGCCGAGGGTGTGGGTGTGCGGGGCCGGGGAGCACGGCAGCAGCAGTCCGGAGCAAATCCATCCCGCGGCCGCCCCCGGGGAGGTGTTTTCCTGCACGGAAGGGAATGGAAGCGCTTGCCGAGGGCACGCGCGTGAAGGGGGGAGCACCGCCACCACCCCGGGAATCGTGGAGGGGGTAGTTAATTAAACAAGTGTTTGGAGAATACTTTTGGAAAGGGGAGAGGGCACGTGGCCGAACAAGTCACTTTCATGACAGTCTTGAAGAGGTGGGGAGGCGAACCCTATATGTGAATGCCGAGTGTGACGTTTAAAAATCTGACTTTAATGTTAAGTTAAATCACCAGCCTGGCCTTTTGTGTATCAAATTATGTCTGATCATAGTTTGTAAGACAACTCTCTAAACTTTATCTTAGAGGATAAACTCTAGCCTTAATAGTTTAATATATTTGATCAGAAAAGTCACAGAAGGTGTTTTCTTTATTACTTCCTACAAACTATACGTGTAAACCATGGAAAGGGATTGGCTCTGATAAAATGGATTGCATTTTTCCTGTTCCTCATTCCTGCATGGGCCTCCCCACTACTCCTCCTCCCTCTTCCACCCTTCCTCTTCCAACACAGTGTGTACGAAACTAGGAGTTGAGATCAGTCAGTTCTGAATTTCAGTTACATATATATAACTTGGGGGGCAGAACCCTGCTGTCCTCAGTGTTACTGTTTCCGTAGCTAAATCTGTTTGCTTGTTTATGTTTCTGTGGCATTGTGCTTATGGAGTGGATCAGAATCAGAGAGTGACCAAAGTAGTATTAGTATAAGTAGTAGTAGTATGTCAAAGGGTACGGATTTGTGTTCGTAAGGGTTTGAGCTCATAAAAGGCATTCAGGAGCCTGAACGAATTTCTCTTCCCTTACTAAGAAGGACTAAGTACCCCACACAGGCCTTCCGAGTAAGGTCTGGTGTTTTAGAACAAAGTTGGTAATTATATTGAGATTCAAAACAAAGCAAACATGTTAGTTCTGTGCTGAATTTACATGGAACAAACTGCCTTTTATACTGCTAGACAGTTAATTAGTCTTGGGGTTTTTTTTCCTTCTACTTCGTGTAGACTTTTGAACAGGCTTGATGCAAATATAGAAAACACATTCAGGTTGTGCAATTGAAAAGAGACTCTAGTTTTTGACATATACATGCTATTTAATCAGCCAGCTCTGGCTATTGTTTGCTCGGTTAGCAAACTGTTATTTGCTGGCATGTGAAACTATTTTAAGCTACTGCAAAGAGCTTATTTAATGGTTGCACATGTTGTTACTGGTTAAACTGACAGCATTGATAAAACTGCTCCATGAGAGTGTTTTCCTTTATTTTTCGTGCTTCTTGACCTTAATAGACAAATATATCATGAGTGCTGCTGAGTTGTTTAGTGTGGGTTCAGTAGGATTTGTTCCTTTTATCTGTTGGCCAGGAGATACGGACTACTGAAGTCCATAGTCCAATTTACAGTAACCAAAAAGATGTACATGTAGTGAAACAGCTAGTAAGCAGAGGACAGCTGCTGTAAAGATGGCCATCATTTGGATGTTACGTGCCTAAAGGAGGAAGACTTTTTCTGAAGAAAAGTTGCTAACGTATTGGTAGTCTAATAAAATGCAAATAGGTCTTTCATTCTAAATATGCAGTGTTTCTGTGTTGCTATAAAAAAGAAACCACAAACAACATTTTTAGTTGTTACAGCTAGTAACACCTACACTTAAAGCTGGAGTAAAGGACTGTTAAGAGGATTTAAAGCTTTCTTCTGAAATTTTGGGCTCATTTTTTCATGTTGACTTAGAAATGCTTTCATAAACTGTGTGTGCAAGATCATATGTATTGGTTAACACCTTAGAACCTAGCCAGTGGGATATTTTTGTTAGTGATGAGACTTAGTGTAGAGATAGGTCATGTCTGTTTCATAACTAGAAACTGTTATTTTTAACACTTCTGTCAGAATAGTCCTTCATCCAACTTGTTTATTTCCAAATGCTTTTTACTGTAGAATTCCACAGTGGAGAGAAATGACTTGCGAAGAAACCACATAATGGCAAATAAGTGTAAAAGTACTGCTGCTTCTGTAGTTCTTAATGGCTGCTTGCGTTCTACCCCATAATACTTGCTTTACTGTAAGGCATTAATAATCTTATTACTTCATCTTGTTTGTGTGCTATGTGAATGACTTGCATTGCTTCTTGTTTTAATTAATTTTTTTCTAATCTGATACAGGAAATATTCTTGGAGTCAAGTAGACCAGTTTTTTCAAGTGTGAAGTGCCCAATGCAAGATTACAATACTAGTACATTAACAAGTCTCCTTCAGAAAGGTTTCCCAATTAATTAAAAGTGGTTGCTAATGTCGTATCATCTTAGGCATGTTGTTCTAGACACAGTTCATGCTAAAGTTTTTAAATCTGAAGTCTAACTTCGTTTCTTCACAAGTTTTCTGAAGTGTTTATTCATTGTCCTGGCAAGTACAGTCTATTCAAGCCCAAAACCTTCATTCTGGATCCATCATTAATTTCCACTAAAGATTCTATGTGTAGAAAGAGAGCAATGCTGTTTATTACTAGATTTAGCTTTAAAAAACCTGCCATTTTCTTAACTGCTTTCAAAAATAGTATGTCTTAACTTGTTCAAGTACTGCTAAAAATGATAGGAGTGCTAGTGACTTTGCTAAAAAAATCTGGTTTTGACTTAAATGTTGAAGGTGAGTCTTGTCAAGTGAAAAGTATGGATAACATATAGGAGGTCCTTTTCCGTAATATTGAGGTTTTAAGTTTTCTCATCAGATCGGGTTTACCAGAGCAGAAGTTTCACTGTGCAAAATGGTGCGTGCAGGAGAAAGTTCATGGATAGTGGCTTCCTCTTAAAATACTTCTGCTTGTCCCCTGTGTTTCAACTCTTTTCATGTGGAAAAAAGCACACTAACATCACACAAGCTGTGCCTAATTCAGCTTTTTGGTGTTGGACAAGATTATAGGATATGTAGGAATATACACACAACCGTTTCCCTGAGAGTGGGAGGAGATGCTCTAGAGGAGCAGCCTTCTCAGGTCAAGGATTATAGTAATACAAAACCAGAAGGCTTCTCTTTATTATAGCAAAACTGTGTTTGGGAAATGTTGGCAGAGAGGTTCTTTTGGTTTGACAGAAGTCCTTTGGTTTAAAGGATTATGTTGGAAGCCATGTCTGTTGTGTTTCTGGATGCTACCATGTGTTATCCAGTGACATCCTTCCCTTTGTCTTATCAAATGCCTCTTTGCCTTGCTTCTCAGCTCTCTCTGCGTATCCTTGCTTTCAAGCACTTCTGTACCACTCTTGGTCAGCCCGCTCCTGACTTTCATAGAAAGAACATGTTTTTAAATTCTCAAATGCAAAATATTCCTGTTTGACTAAGAGTCCACTTCCACAAGTTTTGTACTATAGAAATTTTATTTAATCTTGACTCTAAAAAATATTTGCTGATGTGATAATTAGGACACTCCTACCCTTCTTCTCACTGCTGCCCTCTTTACTCCCTCCCTTGCCAACTTCCTCGGTAAGTCTCTTGTTCAGATGTTGGCACTGGAAGCAGCAGCAAAGAGTGTTTAGAACATATGGTGACTGTGAGGAATGCTAAAGCCCTTTTATGCTATTTCTTACAATTATTGGATCGTATGGCCGCCTTTTGGCTGCTTATAATATTTCTAGTTGCAATTTTAAATTTAAAATTTTCCTGGGTAAGGGACTTCTGTGTCAGCCAGATTGAAGTATTTGATGGCAGATACTAGTAACAAACTGGAAAATAAATCTTTGTGCAATGGTGGTGAGTTATTGTCCCTTTCCCCAGAAGTTTTGCAGAAATTCAAATGGTCTAAATAAATAGTGTTAGATAAATAGGTGATTACGGTTGTGTTGACATGACTTTCCAGTCCCTCCCCCCCCCCCCCCCCTCAGAGCAGGTTTAGGAAATGGCTCTGTGTATTATATGTATGTGTGTATATATATTTTAAAGGGTATTTCCTATGTTCTTGTTTTCAGTGTCATGGCTGGAGAGCAAAGAACATGTCTATGCCACGGCAATACTATGCAGTTCAGAAAGGATGTTTATTTTTTCTTAAGAAAAAAGTTAAATTAACCTTGGCTGTGCTTCTAAATCTGTGTGTGAGCCTTTTGCTGTTAAAAATAAATGAGCTTATGAGATGGTGGAGGGTCTCCAGGGAGGTCTACAAGTGTTGGGAATGGCCAGTACTGCTTATATTCTCTTTTGCTAATAATAATAGCATAGAAATAATAAGGAATGCTGTGACATTGGGTTTTCTAAAGGTTTTTTTCCAGACACCTGAGGATGTAGGCTGCTCTGTGATGGCTTGGCATTTGGCTTGCCTCATTAACTTCCTGCTTCTTAGGGGATCAGATTTTGCTGGCTTAGACTTGGGATCATGTTAGAATATGATACGGGGGACATTAGTGGTGTTGAGTAGCCATCTGCCCACTGTTCCTGCCATGGAAGTGACTCTCTATTCCAGCAGAGCCCACTCTTTAAATTTTTTTTTCCCCTCCTAGCCCTGGCCTTTGCAGACAACTTTGCTGACATTTGTTTGAGACAAATGCAGGAATGGCTGCTCTGCCAATAATCACAAGTTCAACCATAATTTGCTACTAAGCTATGTTAGTAACAAATGTTCAGTGCTTGTTGACAGTGTTTTGAATGTTTAATGTTTCAGTTGCCAGACTTCAGAATCTTGTGTCAGTGGCCTTAAAGCTTCCTTTGTTTGTGAAAGCACCAGTTTTAACAATGCTGTCTGAAGAACAGAGATCTCATGTTCGTGTTCTCTGTAGCTGTCCTATGATAGGCTGTGTCACTACAAGCTTGGACTAATTCATTGGAGGGTCAGTAGAGGATAGGTCTCATAGCTGGAAGTTCTGGTCATAGTGCTGTTCCACAGAAATGAGTATGAAGAAGTTGGCAGTGATGAGTGGGATCTACGTGTGGGATGTTCTAGCTGTTGTGTGCCAGATAAGTGCAGATGGCAGAGTAGTCCAACTTGGTTGTCTTTCCCCAGGGCCTCTTAGGAGATAGCTGCAGTCTGGATTAAGTGTTGAAGTAGCAACAGTTTGGTTGCTGTCTTCTGCAGGAACTCTGTAGTAGAGGAAGGAGTAACTAGTACTGCTGCATGGGTGCAGGTTGCAAATATTTGTTCAGGGTCAATTTAAATTTAGGCACTATTCATTTGGACTTAGGGACTCATAATCCATTTTGTCTCCTGTTAAATAGGGAATACTGTAAGGCATTAGAACTGTGCAAAACACTTGTCAAATACATGGAAAGAAACAAAGCAAGTGGTAGATACATTTTATTTTTTTTCCTATAAAGAAAGGTTAATTCTTCATAAGGGATAATTATACTTGACTGTCTACCAGTAATCTTCCCCCATATGTAGATGAGTAGTTTGTGAATCATTTGGGTCAAGTAACCTCTTTAGATAAGGAAGGGTATAAAATATCTTGGGATTTTGAAGGAAGAGTAGCTTTAGTACTTAGGCTTGGTTCTCCAGTTCTGCTTCAAAATCCCACAACTGTTCTGGTTTAGGGAGATTCTATTCAGTTCATGGGTATAATGTTATTGAAAGTAGCTCGTGCTAGTTAGAAATCATTAAAAAATAGGGCTTTAACTGTCCTAATGGTAGAATCAAAGTAATTTATCTAAGGAAGATAATGCAGATGTTTTGGGCTGTGTTTGCATGCTGTATAACGCAGCCTCTTGTCTTGAATTCCTTGTTCCAGTCTGACTACTTACATTGCTTTAGCATAAGAGGAGGCTTTTCATAGGCTTCCCCCCACTGCTTACCATGTTAAATAAATACTTGCATGTATAGTACTGCAACTTCATAGTTAACCTTGCATTTGTGGCTGTTAAAGTTATGTTCAGGATTTCCAGTCTTCCTGGACCACCGATATGGTGACATGCTCTCTTTCATCATGCAAGACGTCTGACACCTCTGTGTCATGATCTGACCTTTAGAAGTGGGGCATGTCCTCCTTCTTTAGCAGGAGGATGTAAAAGAAATGAGAATTCATCTTCTCCCACATCATGGATATGATGTGTAAATCGGGGAACTTTATAACCTGAACTTTAAAACTCTAGAACAGTCTTCACTGGAGAGAGAGTGGGGCATGTGGGAAGTCTCTAGTTAGGCTAAACAAAATCTTGTCTATGCTTTAATTACATTTAATATTGCTGCTTAACAGAACTGAAGATACATGTTTGCTGATGTAAATGCTTTGAAGAGTCCTAGTAGGTCAGTGTAGTGTAGGTACTGCTTACATTTGTGCAGTGCCTTTAAATTGCAAACACAGGTACAATATAGCACTTAAATTATACTTACTGTAAAAATTAATTTCCAGCAGAAGCTAGTGTGAAAGTTTGGATATACTACCTGTGCCGAAAGGCATGTGGATGTGTTAGTGAATAACCCTGGCTTTTAAAACAGTCCTGAAATAGTTTACAACTATCTAACTGTGCATCTTCCTTAATTAATAGGAGGAGAGTAAATTGAACAGGCTAAGGTAGACAGAACCACTTTTATACTTACTGTAAAAGCAGGGGACAGTGATTGTCATATAATATTTGATGGAGCATATTTATGTGAAATGCCAGGTGGATGTCTGCTTTGTTTCTATGCTGTCACTTAATATGCAATTCTGCAAGTGTTGCTTAGTGAAACACATAGACCAAGAAGGTGTGTTTAAAAAAAAAAACCCCAAACATCCAAAAATAAACAAAACCCAAACAACTGAAGTTAATACTAGCACCAGCTCTGAAACAATTAATTTTAACTACATAGAATTCTTACAGATTTTTTTGAAGCTGCATCATCTTAAAATGAGTATTTACTTCAAAAAATTTTACATAATGATACTGTATTTTAATAAGTGTTGTTTATTTGTGATGTAGATGTGGATTTGATTTACAGCTAGATGAAGGATGATAAATTGCTGATTTCCCGTTCACCAAGGAATTTAAACATTTTGAGACAAGAAATGAATTTGCTGATGGTTGAGTTGAAGAAACTGTCATGAAACCTCTCTAGCTTTAATAAAACTACTTCTGCCTTCTTGTCGAGGTGCTGAACCGTGGAGTCTAATTTTAGATGCTCAGATCTGAAAAATTTGCTTAAGGGAATAGCATTCTGTAAAACTAATTCTCGTATACCAATAGGCTTGTATATGCCTTCTAATTTAAGGTATTCTTAAGTTCATTGTGTTTCTTAGCAAAATACAATTGTTTATTTTTATCCAAGTGTTTCAAACACTGTCTTAAATCTGTTTTTTTTAACTGAAACTTAGGCTAACATGTTACTGCTTAGTGTTCTAATCACTAACTAAAAACGTGGAAATTTTTTAAAACATGCCTGTGTCTTCTCACAGGTACACTGTGAATTTAGGTGTCAAGGTGAATTTGCACATTTTTTTTCCCATTATACTTACTCAGAAACTCAAAGTGCTAAAAATTTTCTGTAAAAGTTTGAGTATGAAGTGTTAATATTTGGAACATCAGATCTTTGTTGTATGCTGTTTTGATGGGTAACAATTTAATTTATTGTTAGCATTCTTGGAATAATCATGGAGTTTAAAGAAAACTACTAGTTGTCTTAAATTGGATGTCAGTGATTTTTAATTGCTAAAAATAATCTGAACCAAATTTATAATTAAAGTGTAGTAACAAGTATAAGCAACAAAGCTCATTGTTACCAGTTGATTTGTTAGCCCCGTATTACATCGGAACGTTTTCCCCAACTTCCTTTCTGGAAACTTTCTTTTCATATACATAACCACAGAATTTTGTCTTCTTTGATATCTCAGAGTTAATGTATATTCATTTTTTTTAAGATGGTATCGCAAAAATCCAGGCCTGATTAACTCAAGTGTTAAACTAACCCCACTGTATTGCCCGAGTTTGGCATATGTGGGATGTGATGTTCTTGTTTCCATTGAGCTAAACAGGGCTTGATTTTAATTGTAAGTATTTGTGGGCAGAAGCAGTAGTTAGTATGTATTTAAAGAAAGAACTTGAAAAGAAAGAAAGCTTTTTTTTTTCTTATACTGGCAGTGTTGCTCAGCAGGATTTTTTCTCTGTGCTTGCAGGTTTTGACTGAACTGGGTTTGACAACATCAGGCTCTGGCAGCACAAGTGACTTGAGTTTCTGTTATCCCTGCTGCAGCAGTCTGTGGCATGGATGTGAGAATGGTGCAAGTCTTTGTTTAAGGCAGAGCTGCTGAAGTTTTGAGCTATTGCATCAGTAATGGTATCTCTCATTTGAGAGCACAATAAAAACATTGTCTTTTTGCTTTTGTCGCTGTTACTTGTGTAGTGCTCAGGAGGAGGAGGAAGAAGACTGACCTGTGGATGGAGGGACAAAAAGCAAACTAGGAAAAGATGCTGGGAGGAAACAGGAAATATAAGTTAAAGCAAGAGAAAACAAATCTGATCTGGGGTGTTTAGCTCGAAGAAATCTAGTGATTGGGTAGAAGTTGTAATAAGGATACATTGATGTGAGGGAGGAGGTAAAGAGAAAGAAAACTACAACAGAGTCCCGAGACTGAGATGAATGGCAGAGGTAAGGGTGAACAGGTTTGGGGAAGCAGATTAGGATTTAAAAAAAAGTCTAATTGTGTTTTTGTAAATTTGCATAGGAAGTGTCAGAGTGAGTTTGCGTGTGCAGTTATAAACAGTGGTCTCCCCTAAAGCTCAATTTTTTGACTTTGCATGCTGAAGGTTACTTTGAGGTGGGCTCACACAGCCTTAAGTTGTATGGCAGTACCAAAATAAGTGTGTGTTACAGAGATGGCTCTTGAGTGTAAAACTGACCGACTTCCGGTTGTAATGTTAGAAGTGATTGTATGATGACAGATTTCCTGAAAACTAAATACTTCTTGCTTCTTCTTTTAGACGGGGCTTGAATCCACCCCACAGAGTGAAGTCAATTTCAATGACTACTTTCACACAACAGGAAATAGAATTTCTGCAGAAACATGGAAATGAAGTAAGTAGTATTTGAAGAATATCAAGTGTTTTTAGCACTTTAATATTAAAACTTTGAAACACTACTTAAGCAAAACTTTGATTATTGTTTTTTTGGTAGCAAAAAGTAGACAGAAACCTTTTGAAGCCAACATCATTTGAAGCGATGCTTCTAAAGAGCTCATTTCACTTAGCTGGTCATCATAATGTTACGTGTTAGTGCCCAACCCAGACAAGCTAGATTCACATGATCAGTATTTCTGAATCGGGTTTTCTTTTGCATAAGGCAATATGCATCTGTCTCTTTCTGCAAACTCAGACCTTGAGACTGAGTGCAGCAGACTTTCCTGAAAGAGCGTACTGTGACAAAAATAAATTTGTTGCTTGTAGCTGTATTTCTTTAGAGTAGGTGTCAAAGTCTTCTAGTAGTTTCAGTAGCCTCTTTCTTTAATGAAAGTATATCAGTGTTGAAGGTTCTTGGAGAGAAAGGAACGGGAGAATTTTTTTCCTCTAAGGATTGTTATCTGATAAGCACCTCTATGTTTAGAGTGGCTTGGAGCAGCTTTGAAGACAAAAAGTTCTAGTGTACAGCCTTTTTCTTCTTTTTAATAGATGAAAACTGAATCTGAAGTAAATGTTGTATTGGCTCTATAGGGACACATGGAGCATGTAAACCCTGGATGTGGCTATTTTTGTCTTCAATTTGAGGATGAAATTTGTATTTTAGTATCATACTATAGCATTGAAGATTTTAGAGGCAGCTTTTGCCTCAGTTCTGAATTAGAAAAAGTTCCATTTCACTTTGATTGGATCTGTATTCTGTTTTAGTAGAACTATTGATTGTAGGCTACAGAGTGTCTTATCAACACGTTCTTGTGAAGCTTTGTGGGGATAAATCCCATCATTAGCTAAAATGCTGATACATAACTTTCTTAAACTCGGCCCATTCATAACTGTCAGGTTGAAGAATGAAAATAGAAGTAGTAATTTCTTTTTCTGTCCTGGTAAGTATCTATTATTTGTTTAAATGACTGTTAGTGGATGATTCCTCTAGAGAGAGCTGCAACAAGGTCTAAACTCTTCCAGACATTATAAAATACTCTTAATGGCTTTGGCTAGGCTTTTTTTTTTTGGAATTGTTGTGACATGTTACAGCTGTATAACATTGCATATATATGTGTGTGTGTATATGTATGTATAGCACATTGCTGACCTTTTGCATAGGGAAAATAGTAAAGACTCTTTCGTGGTTTCAGATGTAGTATGTTGGCATCTTTCCATAAGATTAGATTGTAAACTCTAGTTTTGCTTTAAGCTTCACAAGTGTAAAGGAAGATGTGTGTGTACCTTCCTCCCTCCCCACATCTTTTTTAATTTCAGTTTTTCACTGCATCTGCAACAGCTAGAGAATGTTACCAGCTTCATTTTTCACTGTTCTGGAACCTTAAGTGATCCCTACTCAGTTGATTAGTATAGTTGTTCTTCTCATTATAGACCTGACTAGTCTGCCAATCATAATGATGTAGTTGATACATGATTGATTACTGACACAAAAAAAAGTTCGCAGATCTCTACAATGCTATACCATGTTTCAAAAGCGGGGGGGGGGGTGTCTTTGCATTTGTAGGACTTATTCCTCTATTTAAACTAATGGAATGGTTTAAATGAGCTACCTCATAAAGGAAGATGTCCTCCTGAGTTTTGTCTTGCGTTGTTGGATAGCAGTGCATTACCTTAATTCTAAAGTAACATTGAATAGATATGTGTGATTATAGATGGTAGGTTTAACAGGCGCTCAAATACTGAACAGAAGTGATGCTGTTTTAAACCCTGTTAGAAGTTTAAAACCTAATTAAACATGTTTTCACTTTGTCATGCTGCATGTTGCAGTAGTTAAATAAGCATTTTGCTTTCTATTGTTGGTATTGGACTTCAGAATACTCACCTGCAGATAAGATAAAGTGTTGGGCAGATGAAGTTCACCTGACCTCACAAAAAACCTTCTTTGCTTAGCTTGCTCTTCAGCATAGGTGGCTCTTGTTGTATATATTAAGAAATCAAATTTTCTAGGATAAACTTGTTCAAACCTGGAACTGTCCAACACTTTAGAATGTAGACATGTGAAGCAAAGTACAGTCACTGAATGGTGACTTTAGAAGTGATAACATTCATCTGTGTTAGTTCTGCAGCAATATATATATAAAAAACCTCAACTTTTTTCAATCTGGTATGTTTAACTTCAGTTTTTCTGTAGCTTGTAAAATATTTTCATTCCCATTTTGTCCTCGCAGTTTTTCTCCAACATGGCCAAGGCCTCTGTGGTAAACTTTCTTGCTTCCAGATGAGTAGAGATCATGGTACAATAGGGAACTTGTTCTGAATAGCAAGAAAGCTTCCCTGAGATAAGGTAATTATAAAGGTGGTGAGTTGTTCTTAGAGGAAGTAGTTTTCCATTCTCCTTCAATGAGTATTTATAAGGTCAATGTATTGTATGAGGGTGAAGTTCTCTTTAAAAAAAAAAAATAATTTCTTAACATCTGAAATAATAAATTTTCCCTAGTGGTCGCAAATTACCATCTTTGTGGCACATGTGGGTAAAACATTCAGTTGCTAAGAGGCTTCCACAAAGTGACTGCTTTGGGAAGAGATTATTCAGAGCAGCTTCTCTTCAGGTGTGAGACACCATCTTCTTCCCTCTATATACACCTCTAAGGAATGTCTTTCTGGCACAGGTAACTTGAACTTTTTTTGGATGAATTTTTACTGCTTCAAATAGAGATTTAAATCTCTTTACTGTAATAGAAGACATCTGTATTTTGGTGTAGTTTACTCATCTGCAGGTATAAACAGATGTCCGGACTCTGGTTTTGCTGATGTTGGGGTTAGCTCACTTCTGCAGCAAGAATGGAGTCATCTTCAAGCTGATATTCCTCAAGTGCCTTCTGAAGTCCTTTTGAAGGATAAAGGCAATTCTAATTCTGACTTACTAGGTAGGATTTTTCCCCTCTTCATTCTCTTCATGAAGAGCAGTGTGAGGTATTTTCACACTGTATTTTCATGTTAGGAATAATGAGGAGAGTGTGGTATGGAGATGGCTCTGTTTAAATACTCATAATCAAATGATGTTAATGTTGATTAGGCCTCTGATTCAGTAGTGCAATGGTAGTAGAAAGTGAACTCGCTGTTTGCAGAAAGTGGAGGTGGTACTAATCTCATGTTGCCGTTATAGCTGTGAATATTTATTCAGAAGCTTTTCCCTGAAGCTGAAAAATAGTATTATGAGGCAAACCAGTCACGTAGTTAATTCTTCTACTACACTTTTCAAAGGTGCCGGATTTTTTTTATAACCTTTTCAATTAGCCTGTTCTAATATGCATATGGTGGAAGAAAATGATTTGGATGGTCTTGTGTTTGGAAAATCTGTGTTCCTCTGGTGGCAAAGACCATGTTTACCTGAGCTAATGAGTAGAATGCTGTGTGGGTGTGCTCAGCTGCTTGGGATTAGTGTAACAGGGCTTAATTTTGTTTTGGTGCCAGTCTTCCTGACTCTTGATAGCACCTGTGCAAGTACCAGTTTCCCCCACACACTTGCAGAACTAGTAGCAGTACTGGACTGGTTCAGAGCTGGTGTTTAGCTTGACTGAAATGCTGTCCTAGAATCTCCTTTACTATGGAATGTGGCCTAGAAACCCTGGAGTGGAAAGAGCAGTACTAAGCTGGAGCTGATGAGTCCTGACAGCATGAGCTGTGTAGTCAGGTGTCCTTGTAGTACATCCGTAGTTCTGCTAATACGATATAGAGATACACGAGCTGCTTGTGTGTAGAACAATGTCTTTGTTAGCAGGATTTAACTAGCTTGGACTCCATGCTTATGAAAGCAGCTATAGCTTCTGGACCCAAACTGGCTTTGAAATCAGTACACTGGCAGTACGAAATTCTTTTAACCTACAGAGATTAATGAATAATATTGACATCAGAAGTGCTGAATTACTAAACAAAGCTATAACTTGCTTACATAAGGGAACTGTTTCCAAATCTTTCTTCCTGTGGTGAGTGTTATGTTTTGGAACATAGTTTTGTTGTGTGGTAATCTGTGGTTCTTTGCACTGTCAGCATTACATTTGGTGCATAACTGAGGATATCTTATTGGGGGGAAGGGGGAGAAGAAGAAGAAATCTAATTTGTCATTTACCAGACTCCTGAAAGGTAATATCTCTGAGCTTTTAAAACTAGGGTCTAAACTGGGTCTAAACAAGAAGTGCTGTTGGTCTAGTAGTGTGCTTTTTCCTAGTTGAAGTGCAGCTTCTACTAGCAGAAGTACTTGTCCTATCATAGCTTTTCCTTGCCGTGCTGTCTTCTCTGCATACAAGAGAAGGTGGCTTTGTGAGTAAAAACTTAATTTTGCTGGCCTAACTGAATTTTTATTATTCCTAACTAGCACAACTATGCTAACAGGAGTTTCTAAAGTGTGGTGGCTCAATGTGTTGTGTAAGCAGAAGGCCTTTGTCTCTCCCATATCCGCCTTCCCACACACACTGGAGATCTGTATCAGTGAAATACTTATGACATGGTAAAGTGTTGTTTGGTAATTGAAATATGTAGCACCAGCATAGAAATAACTGAAATCTCAGATTGTCTCAGGCTTTCTGCAAAACCTGATGGATACTGCTTTTTTTTTCTCTATTAGAAGGTTTTTTTTTAGTGTGCCTGTCCTTCCTCACCTTCCCAACTCTGTAAAAATACACAGAGAAACCCCCCAAACATGATAACAAACCTAGAAGCAAAACCAAAAGCTAAACATTTGTGTAAAACAGGTATGTTTATGTTCTTAGCCTTTGAGCCCTGCCTGGAACTCCTGAAAGCATGAAATCTTACTAGGAGGCTGGGTTTTAAAGCAGAAGCCTTTCTGGTCAACTTTATTTTGTGGAGTATCAGATGTGCAATGAATGGTGTAAGTTCTTTGTTCCTTTCTGTCAAAGTTGAAAACAAGGGTAATTACTCAGTGTAGGACTACAAATGTAAATAGTGTATGGAAAACAAGATAAGTAAATGCAGTTCTGGGAAAAACAGTTTTTCCCTCAAGTAGAATAGCTGTTGCATGCAGATTCAGGGAAACCAATGGTATGAAGAGAAATATTAGGTAAAAACTTTATTATAACATACAATAGGCACTTGGCCCAATTTCTCCTTTCAACAATATATTTAAGTTTTATGGCAACTCACAGTTTCTGCCTTGCTACCTCCTGGGTTTTTATGTAGGTCAGGGTGAGTAAGTTGAAGCTGGTTGTGATTCTCTTTCCCTCTTTGCTTCATGCTGTACTTACTGATCTAATTCTGAACTTCCCAGTATCTAGTTGCCAAATGTCTAGTGGCATCCCTTGCAGGGTTGGAGCTTGCTGGCAGGGAACAGGTACTGTTCTTCCCAAACCAGTTGTAAAAGGATTCTCATAAACTTTTAAATTTTCTGAAAATAATTTCTGAATCTTCTTTTCTACTTATTGTTACCTAACAAGATAAAACTTTGTTTTGTCTTGGTGCTTTGTGTCTCCCACAATGTAGTAAAGACACAAAATTTCAAAGTCTTGCTTCTGTCAATCCTTCAACAAAAGTAGAATTTCAAATGCTGCATGTGCTTAATCATTCTGACTTCAGTGGTTTTTTTTTCCTGCATTGGTGAACCAGTGGGACATGGACCTAATTATACTTTTCAGGAACAGTAGACAATGATTATGGATTGTTGGATATGTTCCACAGTTTCTAGGGGCATCCACATAACTTCAATGTTTACTCTTGGCTCCAGCTTACCAGGCTCTTCCCTAAGCAGAGCATTTTGTTTAATAGAGCTTTGGTTATCAAAAGGAGGAGTATAGCAAGGCTTTTGGTGAATGAACAGAGCTTTTGAGCTGAGGCTTATTTGTGCTGCTGTTGCAGAAAGAACAATATTAATATTACATGGCTGAATCAGAGTATCCCCAAGAAAATGGTGCAATGTAGAAGGATTTCAGAAAGCCATACAATTTTTAGGCCTAGTACCTTAATAGTAATGCTGTGTAACTTTGTGGTGAGTTGGGATGCTTCTTCATATATATCTGTAAAAGCAAGGGAATGAGTTAAAGTGGAGCTTAAGATCTATCGTGAAACTTGGGCAGTAGCATTTTCCAAATTAGCTCTGCAAGTCTGATCTATGTATGGAGTAGTTAGGTGTTTTGAAATATATGCTCTCTGGGATATCAAATTCAAATTTCTCAAATCATATGTTCTGAATTTTTGGCAGCTCTCAGGCCAGACAGAGAGAGCATAGAACTGAAGCTCATGTTGAAGTATTGGCAACTAAAGTTGCTAATCTGATTTTTCTATGTTTCCACTTTTTTTTTTGTTAGAATTACTCTTTAGTATCTCAAATGCTGTCAAATTCAGATAGTGGGTTTAAAAGCTGTCATTAGTGGGGAGTAGTCAGGGTACCAAAGATATAAATGCTGAGTGATCATTCCCCACCATAACTCAGTAGCAAGATGTATGGCATAAATTCCCTTGATCT
Organism: Strix uralensis; assembly: GCF_047716275.1. Taxonomy (NCBI): domain Eukaryota; kingdom Metazoa; phylum Chordata; class Aves; order Strigiformes; family Strigidae; genus Strix; species Strix uralensis. The sequence goes on along the minus strand of NC_133980.1, from coordinate 19,009,401 downwards.
TTATCACAAGAGTAACTTTAAAATAGCTTTGAAATAAAAAAAATGAGATGGCCTGATTGGTAAAAATATTCACATTTCTCACAGCCAACTTTTCTTTGCACAAGATTCAGTACTGTTAGTGACTTATGTTAAGACTATGGAAATATAATGTCCTGGTTTCGGACCTATTTCAAAAAACAACAGTTGTATGATGATGCAAGTTCTGTCTCTGACAATAATATTCTTTTTATTTTAATTCCCAGTTTTGGTTTCATTCTAGGGTATTCACGGCACACTGACATTTGGGTTTTTTGCAGATAGTTGGAAATTGTGTGTTAATGGCTCGCTTGAAGCATAATCAATGCAGTATTGTGGATCCCTGTCAAGTCAGATGATAGTAACAAAAGTATAGCTAGAAAGAGCATACAGGTCACCAGCAAACAAGGAAAGACAACAGGCCTTTTATTGTGTTCTGAATGCTTGCTTGGAACGGCTGCTGATGTTCAAAGCATTGTGTGGTACTTCATACAGAAATAGACAAAACTGTGCCTTTTAATAGTTTCTTGTGTGATATTAAAGTTTTATAAAAATTTGCTTTCTAAAGGACTTGTCTGTATTTAAGACTTCTAAGAAATTGTGCTTTCTCCAAGAACTTATGTGAAATTTAATTTGCATTTCTGGTGTGATAAATGTTTTAACCTGTTCATATAGCTACTGCTATCAAACTCTGTTAAAATGAGAACTTCATGCTGAATTGTGTGTGACTTAAGTTCTTTTGGTTGGTGGTTGAGTGTTGTTGCGTGTTGCCCATTGGTAATACTGTTCTCTCTGCTACCAGTAACAGAACCAATAGAGAGTGCCTGGCAGGTTTAATTAAATTATAATAGTGACTTAAGGCATATTTCAGTTGTTACTGCTTTTGTGTTTAGGTATTTAGAAGAAATGAGTTGCTCCAGGAAACACTTCTGGAAGCCTGCTTTCTGAAGGTTGCAAAAATTGCAATGCAGTGCAAGAATTGACACCTTTAAGAAGCTTGCATCATTTTAAACCAACAGTGTGTTTGGACAGCACAGTCCTCCTTCGTACCTGTTTTCATCTTCCTAGAACTGTTATCTACTGTAGCTGCATAGCTGGTAAATGATCTAAAGTCACATAGGACTTTGTTTTCTGATTTCTCCTAGAAATCATCTGTAGTGTTCAGGAAGGCTTGAGACATGGAGTTGGTTTTTAGTTTTGTTCTGGCTTTTTTTTTCCCTTTTCCCCTCACTCTGAATGCTTAGGCACTTCAGGGTGAAGATGAAGCAAAAAAACAGGAGGGAGAAAGGTGAAAAACTGGATTGCAGTTTGACTGTTGCTGTGAGTTGATCTCAGTACAGGTTTCAGTGGTACTAGTGACATGGCAATTGTGATGAATTTCTTTGATCTGACTTGTTTTGGGTGGTAGGAGAAGGAGGAGTAATTTAATGGTCTGATATGGGTGGAGAAGAGGGACCTCCTCTTTCATTCACTAGCACATCTTAGGCTGGATGCAAACTAACCATCATGGTACAGCCCTGAGTGTTATTCCACTAAGGTGTGGGATCAAGTAGGGGCTGTTCTAACACTTGTTTTTCTACTCGTATGAAATTAGGCACAACTTTTTCTTCAGTGTTTTCTGATGGTCCTCCCGATACTGAAGTTGGGGTTGGAGATGTGGGGGGACTGTGTAGATTTGGACACCACCAACTCCCACTGCTAGGTATTCTGTAACTAGCCACAAATAGGACTTCTTCCTCACAATCATAACTGCCAGTTGGCACAGTTATACTAGCAAATCTTAAGTATCTTAAGTTACTACTGCTGGGCCACATCAGACTATCCACTGCAGATGTTTAAAGCTATAACCATAAATGTTCTGACTTTACTTTTTGCTGACAAAATTTATAGTCCTCGTGTGAAAGATTACTACTATTGAAATAGTGCTTCATGCTATTAGTTATTGTTATAGAACAGACTTGTGATTTCTTTGACTAAGTTTGTATCTTCTAACTTTGTGTGAAGAAGTATTAAACAAATGCCTTCAGTTTCATTTCATCTATTAACCATACTGCAAATAAGGACTGCTTAAATTGACAAACTCAAATCAGTGTGTTAAACTTAACCCTTTTGTGGAGTACAATTACTGAATGAATGCTGAATAGCTGAATTTATTTGAAGTAGGAGCTACTGATCTTATTTTTAGATGAGTGTTTAAATCACTAATTTAGAGCTATCCTTTGGTCATTGGATCTGTTTCCCATTGTTGTGGTTTGTCTCCATCCAGTAGATGACAAGGACTGTGGAGTGTTGGACATGCAAGCAGGCTATATAAGATAGAGACATCAAGTATGAAATACATACTTATGCTGTCTGTCTAATCTCTCTAATCCTGAGCAATCTTTGAAATGACCTATAAGATTTATCACATTTGATAACTACTGCTCCCAGAGATGCTAAGTTGCTACAATTTTGGTGAATTTAGCTGGCCAGGTAAAGAAGAAAACTCTGGGGAAGATGCTGTAGTGGAAGTATCGCAGCTTCTACCTTGATTTGCCAACTTCCAGGGCAGTTGGTTTATGCAGTTCTTGCTTGTTAGAGCATGTGCTTCCTCTGAAGTTCAGGGCTACAATGCTGAAAAGCTGACATCGTTGCAGGATAACGGGCAACATTTGTAGGAAGCGTGTAAGAGGGATGGTCAAGACTACGTCAGAAAGGGTATGAGAAGAAAAGGTGTGCATCATAAAACCAAAGCTTTTTTGACTCCACTTCTCTGGAAGAAACCTGGTCTAAAATGTCAGACTGTTTTTAGAGGGTAGCTAATGTTTGGTATATTGTCTGGGTGCATATTCAGATTACTTCCAGAGTAGTCTTAAGTGCTTAAAGAAAACACTTTAAGTGTGACAGCTCCTGTGTCGTGTTTAGTTTTGAGAACAGTGACCTTTCCTCCTGTTTTGGTCAGGAATTGAAGCTGAACATACTGAGAATTTTGCAGGTACTTCAGCCACTCACAACTACGATTAGAAAATTAAAGCAGAGCAAGAGTACTTTTCCCCCTTCTCTCATACCCTCATTCAAATTAAATGTATGTGATACCGTAGAAACTGCATCATGGTAAGAAAGGTTGTTTAAAAAGAAAAAGTTGCTGTGCTCAAATAGTAATTATAAGTATAAATACTAGACCTCAGATCATTTAAAAGCTACCCTCCAGGGTTTATGGCATATGGAATCTGTATAAGTACCGGTAAGGGAATGTGTAGAATTAGGTGAAGGAGAAGAGTCTTAAAGAGCACAAGTAGAAATAGAGTGTTTTGCCCCTTCATGAGTACATACTACAAATATTTTGTAAAAGCAGTATTTGAGGGTAAAATAGGATGCTAGGATTTTCTTGCCCTGCTGTGATCGACGGTCTTTCAACTTCAAGTCTTTAGACCAGTACGTGGTGCACCAGTCAGTTGTTAAAGCAGTTCAGTCTGGAAAAAAAACATGTGCAGCCACATGCTTTAATAGTTTGATGTATAACAGTTTTAAACTTAATTAGATTTTTGAATTAAGATATTTTCTCTGATTAATCCATGGTTGTTTTTTTATAAGGTGTGCAAACAGATTTGGCTAGGCCTATTTGATGATAGATCATCAGCAATTCCAGACTTCAGGGATCCACAGAAAGTAAAGGAATTTCTACAGGAAAAATATGAAAAGAAAAGATGGTAAGATAGCTTTACAATTATAAAGATTGCCTCTATGACAAAAAATGAAGATGGACTGTTATCCTTACACTCTTGAGAGTGCTTTCCTTCTTGTGTGCTCTTTGAACTAAATCACACAGCTCTGTAAAGTAAAATGATTTCTGGACTTTGTTCAGAGCTCCTCCAGGAAGCAGAGAAGGCAAACTATTTAAAGAAGTTTCTCAATGTGTAGTTCATATTGATGGAACAGAAATGGCTTAAGGGGGTGTCAACAACAGTATAAAGTAAGGGTTTTGCAGGCTTTTTTAGGACGCAGAAGACACATGTGGTTTGTGTTTATTGAGTCCTATAAAATACTGATGACTTGGAATTCTAGTCCATTTTTTAAAAAATATCTGGCATATGTAAATAATGGGTATTTTGCAAACTGCTTGATAGAATTTTTTGCAGGGTCAGTGACTAAAATAGCAAAGCTGAAATCTTATGAACGTTGAGCAGAACTTTTCATGTTGAACTTTTAAAGACCGTTGCTCTTTTTGAATGTAGGTATGTTCCTCCAGAGCAAGCAAAGGTGGTGGCATCAGTCCATGCATCCATATCGGGATCTTCTGCTAGTAGTACAAGCAGCACGCCTGAGGTGAAGCCACTCAAATCTCTCTTGGGAGAAGCTGCACCCACACTGCACTTAAATAAGGGCACACCTAGCCAAGTGAGTAGTGACAGAGCTGAAGAGCACAGAATGTTCAGCAGTACTTTTTTAGAGGCACAAGAATTCTTGCTATAACAACTGTTACCTAAGGGTATGATCAGTAAAGACCACTTTATATATTTTGTTGAAATATACAGTTGTTTGCAGATCAGGTTCTAAATTAAGCTTGTTTCTATTGACCAAATTGATTGGTTATTTTTGGTAAGCAGAATTTTCCTGTGTGATTGACAAGTTCAATTATGATTGTCTTTTGCTTAAATATCTCTAAAGTTTGAACCTCATGGGATGTATTTTCGTGTTTTGTTTTTTTAATTTGAAAACAAATGACTGATACTGTTAACCATGAGATTAGTAGTGAATATGTGGATGAAAAGCATGCATGTTCATTATTACTTGCTATGCATTCTGTAACTGTCTTATGAAGTGGTTTTCAGGGAGTGTCTGTATGCTGTTTTGTAAAGCCAGACAACACTATGCACTTAGCTTTTGGAGGGAAGACAGTTTGCTGAAAAACTGTTTTACCTTTAGGATACAGGCAACTCTTGAATTGACCTCTTAAGACTCAAACAGTAGAAATTAGCAGCTTGGAGCCCTGCTGTGAAATTCTTCAATTTTTCTCTCCCTATACTGAATTCTAAAGATTGTTTTTCAGAATGCAGTGAATAATTCTTTTCCAACTTGTAAAACTAAGTTTTATTGCTTGTATTTCTACTGTATTTGCAGTTTTAAATACATAATTTTGAAGTTGCCTAGATGCTACTACTTTATTCTTTTAGGCCCTATTAATCCATGGAAATTTTCTGCAGAGTTCCTTTAAAAGCGACCATAGTAGTATAAATAGATTGTCTTCCTTGTGCTGTAGGAGGAGAGTCTGTGCTGTATACAGCATCATAAACTTAAGGAATAAATGGCTTGTTAAAGAAATATGCTTAGTCTATCCTTCTAATATTTTGCAGAAGTCAGTTTGGTAAAATATCAGCTTTTTTGTATTAGCTAATTGAAATGTTGTTTGTAGTCTCCTGTTGTAGTTCGATCTCAAGGACAGCAGCAACAAGAAAAGAAACAATTTGATCTCCTCAGTGACCTTGGCTCAGATATCTTTGCTGCTGCTCCTCCTCAGTCAACTGCTACAGCAAATTTTGCTAATTTTGCACACTTCAACAGTCATACAGGTAAGTATTCTGAGCAGCGTACACATTTTAAATGTATAAAACGTAGTTTTAATTTTTGGTGATTTCAGCCTAAAATTCTTCATGAGGTATATGTAATTTCTCTGCCTTGAATATTTGTATCACTCAAGACTTCCTTTAGATCTTTATAAAGAAAGGTTGAGGACATAAAGGCTGGTAATCCTGCTTTTTGAAGTGGGAGTTGCTATAGCTATTTTCTAAGAGATGTATGATTAGACTGTTTCTGCCTACTACTAGAACTTTAAATTCTTTGGGGGAGAGAGTGAGAGGATGAGTAACAGAATGTAGGGAGAAGCTGATATTAGACCTTCAATTTTCTTTCTGAAAATTATTAGGAAGAGCAATTATGGAAAACAAGCAGATATAGAGACTTTAAGGGAGTTCAAATGCATTGACAATAACAGTTTGTTAAAAGAAAAAAAGGCTTCCTCAGTTTAAAGAATGACCTCCTCCTTTGTGTGTCTATTTGAAAACTGAATACTACCCATGTGGGTAGTATTCTGTAGTTTCAGGAAGAATAAACAGGCTTTGAGCATATGTATTGACTGAGGATGGGGGTAGGCCTTGAATTCTTAAAGAATGACTTCAGTAAAATATATTGAGCCCTTAGGGTTTATTTTCAGTCAAAGATCTTGAGCCATAGAAGTCTATCCTAAAGAAAAAGTTGCTTCTGTTGTCACTGAAGTATGTTGTTGCTAACTTGCATTGTAATTGTGGGAAAGTACCTTTGCCTGCCTTGCCTGAATGGGCTTTTCATCTAGTTTTTCTGAGAGAAAATGTGATGCTGCTAAGCCAACAAGAATAAGAGATCTCTTGCAAATCAGTCCTGAAATTGTTAACAGCTGAGAGGAAGTGTAATGGAGGGGACTTAAGGCCCACCTGAGGAACTGAGCAAAGTGTCAAGACTTTCTCAAATTCAACTTTAAAAAAAAATGTTGTGAAATAATTGGCTGAATTCAGTGATACAAAATAAGAATTGCCATTGCAGTGTATTTTGTAAAATCCTTAACATGAAATCTTATGTTAATCATCTTTTTGGAAGTATATTTAACTGGGAGAACTTGCACTGGCTGGCCAGTGTTGTACAGTGTCTACTGAAGAGGCTGCAGATATTTAGTTCTTTCTAATAACTTATTCTTTCCAAACTTGTTGCTGAATGATTCTATATTTATATACACTTAATTCCTCTTTGTGGGTTTCGGGAGATGAAAATTCCATTAGAGCGTTATTTCAAAACTGTGTTCCAAATCTTGGTAAAATTCCACTGCATCTCTGCTGAGTAATTTTTAAAAGGATAAAAAGCAATATGAGCACTCAAGAATAAGTATTATCTTATGAAAGAGTCTATTAATTTCTGATCAAAATAAGTGCTGAAAATCAAAATTGAGAGGAATACTCACTTGTACTGACTAATTTTCTGTTTCAATAATTTACCATTGTGGTAATTTCCATGAGTCCTTTCCATAAATTTTAGAACCCAAAACAGTTTCAGGGTTGGTAAATCAGTTTCTAAAAGACAAAAATCTAATTCTGGGTATGTGATAGCTGAATGTGTATTGCAGACTGATTTATCTGAATGTGTTTTCTGATTTGCTAGGGTGAAACACTTGTAAGGTTTGTTTGTGTGCAGTAACCACAGGGTAGTGTTAACTGGTGAAATGTTACAGACTCTTCCCTTTGGAACACAAGGAGGGTTGATCAGTCCGTTAACTTTGGCAAAAATGAGTTTTAAATGCTTATTTAAGGAGCTGTATAAACATATACTTTTTTTTAATAATCACACGCTACTGCAGAGAATAGAAGAGCTTGCACTTAGTCCAACACTACATTCTCAAAGTTTATGGTCCAGTGTTCTTGTTTTAGGGTTTGGTTTTAGCTGTGCCTACAGGGGATGGACTTTTCTCTTTCCCTTCATGTACGCTATGGTTAATGAAAGAAATCACTGAAGAGCACCAGCATATCTAAGGTCTTCTAGTATAAGTTGCTGTTCCTGCAATTAAGGCACAACTGAGTACAGCAGCTAATAGGAAGATATTAACAAACTTGTGCTGCGATCTATAAAGTGTAGATGTAAAACTTGAAAGTTATGCAGGAAGTACAACTTCTATGTTCCTTTTTTCTGAGTTTTCTAATGTACTAAGCTGACTCAGGACACTGTTGCATGTTGAAGGGGAAACATGCTGACCTTACGTTTACAGTCTGTATTTAATTTACAAAGTTCCACAACTTCTGCAAAATGATGAGATTTTGAAGATGATGGTAGATAACTGTTCCCTGTAGTTTAGACTGGTAATAGCAACAAAAAAGATAGTTTTTTTGGCCTGTAGACTTTCTATAAACTAATGGAATAGAAGACCTGCGCAAAAGACTTTAAAAAGGCATAGTGACATAGTACAACTCTATCACAGGTAACAAGGGAGAAAAGAGGCTTTACCCAGGAGAAGTAAAATAGTATGACATAGTTACTGCCTTCTAGATAATTATTTTTAATTTTGTAATTGAGTATGTGTGGACTTTAGGGTTTTTTTGGTCTTGTAACGTTTTGTGACTTTATTCCACACTAGGTAATGCAAACCTCACTAGGGACAGCTTGCATTGCCTGACTGGTGGTGTCATACTTGAGCTAGCTTTAGCCAGCTAGCTTTACTGCCTCGTTGATCTACAGTCACAATAGCAGTTGTAAATCTATGTCAGTCTACAATCCACTGCAGTTCCTTCCTTACTTAGGGTTGTTCTTGGGTTTCTGCATGGAGATCTGAATTTTGAAATTGCCATTCCATCCTTAAAAACACAATCTACGTGTTGTTCAGGTACAGGAAAGTACAAGTCTTACCTGGTCTTTACCTTTGTGCCACTTTTACATAAGTTCAAACTTTACCACATAAAATAAAGCAAGATTAACATCTGAATACTTTGCAGAAGAATCTTTACAGCTCTACTGTTTTGACATGGGTCCACTTGCAAATCATATTTTCTGTGTCAGCTGATGCAATAAAATTGTGAAAAGTGGCCCGTAATATAATATGTTCCAATTTTTAATCTAGACCTAAAATATATTTCATTTTAAGATTCTTGACATAATATTCTGTTTGTGTGAGTGGTTAAAATGAGAAATTTTGTCACTGTTCTAGGAGTGACATTTACATACTCAAGCCTATAGTTATGGTCACCTAAACATTAGTCTCCAAGTAGCCCCTATCTAATTGATGCATCAGGATGAAAGCGTCACTTTCATTTTAAAGCAAGGTGCAATTGAATTCTTAATCTATTCCTTTTAAACTACTGGTTTAAAAACAAAACAAACAAAAAACCCCGTGTAAACCCAATATGCATGCATGCTTGTAATAAAAAGTGGTATCAAGTAGAGTCAAACCTTAGCCTCTCTCCTAGTATACCCTGTGAAGGGAAATATTTGAACTTTTGTATATATTAGCAGCATTGTGGAATACAGTAGTTTGTATAAAAATGTCCTTTTAGTTTATAAATCTGTAGTACAGATGCTTTTAAAATAGAAATTAAGTGAAATAATGCAACTTTTTATTAGCATTATCTGGCAATTAAGTAACAGTACTTAATCAGCATAATTTATTGGTTTTGTATATACTTAATCTGCAAAATCGTCAGAATAAACAAATCCTGACCCAAACATATATTGTATCTGTTATTCTAGAAGGTGTTTTGTGGGCTTTCTTTAGATAGTAACTCAGGTTACCTATACATACGGGTTTGTTTTACATCTGATTAAAATATTTTTTTTCTCTTATTCCTTGCTTTTTAACAGTATTTAATACTTTCTGTGGAGCTTATCAGTCAGACACAGAATTCCTGTTGAATCTATAGATGCTTGAATGTCCAGCTGTTTGAAATTAGATGGGTGTTAACTTTTATTTTCTCCTATAGTATGGAACAAAAGGAAGGCGAAAACTGAAATTCTATTTGAAATTTCCTTGGATTTTATTTTGTGGATACACTCTATGAATGCTATCTTCTTGACATTGGTACTGATTTTCCATATTTCTGTACTCTGATTTAGTTTTTTTAAAAACTGAATTTTCCAGTGAAACAAACTTACAAACCTAGCCAAAACTATTCAAGTGATGCTGAACTAAACTCACCCAAGGAAGAAGCACTTTATATATGAGGAATTCAAATTGTCAATATGTTACAAGAATACTTTCTAATATTTATTTCCAAAGAAACATTCTGTTAGTCTACAAATCCTAGTTTTCAAAAGTAGCATTTAGAATGATACCTGGTTTGGATTCTGTAGGTATACATCTGGTATTCTGTACTTGGCTGTTTTTCCCTGACCAGCCGTTGCTTGAAACGCTCTAGGGTTAAGCTGAACTGGACTTCATCAGGTGATGCAGTTGTGAGGAGTAGCATGTGTGAGGAGGAGAGAGGTAGCCTTAACTGGTACAGCTCTGTGCAGGTGATTCGTGAAAGCTTGTTCAAAGACAACTTTCAGTTGTACAATAACGTGTTTAACTTCTTCATGTAAAAAGAAATTACAAGGTAGGACATAACCCTTGGAGGCCATCATGACCATGAATTCAGTTAATACATCTGTTTTGTGTTTATTTCCCATATCCATTAACATGTTTTGTTCCTTTGCAATTTACAGCGCAGAACTCTGCAAATGCAGGTTTTGCAAACTTTGATGCATTTGGACAGTCTAGTGGCTCGAGTAATTTTGGAGGTTTCCCCACAGCAAGTCAGTCTTCTTTTCAGCCCCAAAATACAGGTAGCACTCCTAGCACTTTTGATTAACACTTAATTGAAATAATCCTTACCTTTATGTTGGAAGGTACTTGAGTTTATTTCTTGCATCTGCCTGCTTTAATGCAATCAAGCCATCTGAAGCTCTGGGGAAACTCAAAATGAATTCCTTCTGTTTGGTGTTCTTTTTTTTGTTTCCTAATGCTACTCAGAAGTCTGATTTATGGCACTATGTGTTTGTTAACTCTACACCTGAAATAACTCTGAAAAAAGTAAACCAAACTGCTTTTGATAATTATTAAATTGACTCTTTATTTTGTAAGAGAAGTGTTTCAGTAAACCCAAAAGCACGTCACAGTACCAAAAAAAGTGTGTGTCTGTGCATTTGTATAACGTATGCACACACTTCAGTATGTTTGACTTCATGTGTAGAGTCTGTTGCTAAAATTTATTTTGCTTTCCTTTAATTTGATCATGTGTTAGAACTTCTGCTTGAGCTTACACTTGCTGTTTGTCTGGATCTTTGGCTGACTGACTTTCTTTTCCTTTTTTTTTTCTTTTGAGTGTGGTGTCGTTTTAAACTTTTTTTCAAATTTTCTTTCTCCCTTCTTATGTTAACTTTAACCCACACACAATTTCTGGCTGTCCAGCGTTCAGAACGCTTTCATCTAGCTGCAGTTTTGGTGAATTTACTTCAGCTTTTCCTCTCCAGGCTGTACACAGTAAGTTCCACTCAGTGGAAAACTCAGCTTGCTTCATTTTATGTCATTATAGTATAGCATTTTCATTCCTACTGTTGCATATGTTGTAGCTTATTGATCATGCTATTAGAAAGTTGTGTGTTCTGTGGTATGAGTGGAATCCTCAACCAACTGTTATAAAATGTGATACATACACTTAATGGAACAAGTAATTTAAATTTAAGTACATGACCTGCCTAATTAAATTGTCTGGACACTGAAGAATTGGAAGCTCATGGTTTCATATTAGAACTGAAGTTCAGTTGTGTGGACCTAAGTCAGATTTTTAAAATTGATTTGTGTATCTGGCATCTGTGGAGACTTGGTATAAAAGGAGCTGTGTTGTCTTCCCCCTCACCTCTTTCCTGATTGGATGTAGTCTAAAAATCTGAGAACAGAGAACCAAACTATCTCTCTAAACCTTGTCATGAAATCGTACTAGTTTGGGGCTTCTAGGCACTGTTTTTTTTGTTTAGAATGATGACTGACATCTGAAATGGTTAAACATTGTACCATTAAGTAAATGCAAATAGTAGCTCTTCATTAGACACATATGACAGGAAAATGAAGCTTCTGGATTTTTAGTATTAAAAATCCAGACAAATACTTATTTTTCTAGCAAAATATTATTGTTGAAATTACTTTAACAGCTAATAAATAAAATACAGTTTTTCAAGATCAAATTATGACTGATATAAGCTGTTGAAGTTTGGGGTTTTTTTTGTCCTTGGTCTGTAGACTGAAAAATACTTAAAATTTTTTTTTTCCTGATGATCCAATGTAACTTTGAAGGAATTTGGAAAAGGTCTTAAATGTGTAGAATGGGGCAGGGGAACATGTTGCCTCATGTAACCACGAAGAGGTGGGATTATTGTGTCATCAGCTACAGTTGGAGAGACTTTCTCTAGCTTTGGAGTGTTGATCATGTTTAACTTAATCTGTTACAGGTGGAAGTGCTGGATCAGTGAATGCTAACTTTGCTCACTTTGATAACTTCCCCAAATCCTCCAGTGCTGATTTTGGAGCCTTCAATGCTTCTCAGAGCAACACAACAGCAACTGCAGCCAGTAAAGCTGCAGTGAATAAACCGAATCTCCAGTCAGCTGACAAATATGCAGCTCTTGCTAATTTAGATAATATCTTCAGCGCAGGGCAAGGTATTAAACTGTATTCTTTGAAGTGCTTAATTCTACATGTGTATACTTACCGCAAGGATGGCTGTGCTTGTCAAAATAGTAACCGTATTTCAAAATGTCCTTTAAGTTACCAGGAGAATTTCACATCAGTGTACCCTTAATGTGTAAGATGTAAGCTTTAAGACTAACATCACTCCAAAAGGATGTAATCAGAAGACTGCTTTTTGATAACCTACTTTGTATCAAGATGAATACTCTTAAGTGGCAATATTACTGCAATGATAAAAATATATAAAAATATAGGTCTATATATTTGTGCTGAAACCTATAGTGAAGGCTCTTGAATGGACAGCTACAGTTACTGCAGAGGACTGCCAGAGAGCTTTCTTACCTCTCTGCAACAAAAAAATTTGGCTTTATTTTTTAATGAACTAGTAGCAGTGATACTTGGATTTAGTTGACTTTAAGGAGAAAAAGCTAGTGATTCTGTAACTTTTTTCTTCTCAAATGGTGTATAAAAACTTCTGTTGGTTTGTAATGTAGAGCTTTGTTCTGAAATGGATTATTTGAGGGTATGTGTTTTGTTAAATTTTCTAGTTGAAGATGACAGTAGTATTGAGTCATTATTTTCCAGGAAAACCACAGGCTCTTCGGAGCTGCAGAATATCTATAGAAGCATGGCACTTTGCTAATAGCTAATGGCTTGTGAAACAATTTTTTTTCCTATATGCCCTAGTGCATATTTAATTTTTAAGTCTAAAACTTAAACTGTTGGCAGGGCAGAAAGTGAAACCATCTTCATCACTCTTAATCTGGTTCCTTTCTTTTTAGGTGGTAGTGATCAAGGAAGTGGCTTCAGTACAGTAGTGTCAGCATCAGCAGGTCCTGCGTTGTCAGCCCCAAATCAGTCAAGTGCATCTTCAGACAAGTATGCGGCTCTAGCAGAATTAGACAGTGTGTTCAGCTCTACAGCAACCTCTAGTAACGCGTATACTTCCACCAGTAATGTTAGCAGGTACTTTGTTAGAAGTAACTGACTTTCTACATTGACTTCAGCAATATGCAGAAAAGGAGCTCAAAGTTGTTTTTTTTTTTTTTCCCCATTTAGATAAGAAATAAAAACAGATTTGAAATGTTGAATGAGTTTAGAGGTAGTACTGAAACTGCATCCTTTGTTTTAAATAATAAGTACTGCCTGATAGGATATTATAAGATAAAATTAAGAATACTTTCTGTCAGCAGAATGTTCTCTGCACCTTTCTAGTCATTACATGTGAAATCTGATAGATGGTAACACTTTCCTCTACAGATTATTTGCATGCATACTGAATCATAGCATCACCCCTGGCAAAAAATTACTCAGATATTTATGCTGCTGCCAACCACTTTTTTAATCATTAAAGTAATAAATACCAAACACCTGTTATAGCTCTGCTTGGTATTGCAAGTGCCCCTAAAGCTTCTGCTTTGCAAACTTTACGCTGATGGCCTCTGTTCAATATTCCTTCTCCTGCTGTTGGTGGAGATGACTTTTCATTGCTCAGCACTAGTTATAGCCTCTGACCCTGGCATCAGTAAATGATATTGCAGTTTGCAAACTGCACATAAGCACTCCTTTTCTGTTCTTTTACATACCAACAATAATTGTAAGTTGTATTTAAATGTTAAACAAGCAATTCTGACTTCACTGAATGTATGAATTATTTTCAGCAGTGCTTTTGGAACAGTACCCGTGGCTGCTACTGCACAGACGCAGCCTGCATCTTCGAGTGTGCCTGCTCCATTTGGAGGTATATAAGTGTTACTAACACCTTTTGTGGACTGTGAGCAAGCATCTTACTAATTTTTAGTTGACAGTGCTATTCTTTGATACTAGTGATACTGAAGTTACTAAAGGATGCCAAAAAAGTACTGTTGTCATGATGCATTTCAAATTGAGCATTTTACTATAAATTCCTATTTTCCTATTTTAGATATTTATGTATCTCTGTATAAAAGCTGTGTAAACTTAATGTGAGTCAGATTAGCTATTTTTAAAAGACTTTATTAAATAAAATGTTTTTAATCTTTCAGCAACACCTTCCACAAATCCATTTGTAGCTGCCCCTGTTGCCCCAGTGGCACCTTCAACAAATCCATTCCAGACCAATAGCCGAGGAGCAACAGGTTAGGAAAAAACACTAAGTGTTTGAGAAACTTTCTTTCAACACTTCCATTGATTCTTTCTTCATAGCTGTGTAACTTGTTCCTTAAAGATTTTCTGTATTATCTGTCTGTAATCTATTTGGCATGTTGCGTGTTTGTTCAATGTAGAGTACAATATTTATGAACAGGCTGCAGAAATCACATTTTTTTGATATAAGTGATGTTTTTTATTGAGCCAAGGACATTATTTTCCTGTTTCTGGCCCAATCCTAGAATTTCAAATGGTGGCCAAGAAAAATGTCAAAATTATCTGTTTAAGATCTTCTATTACTACTTAAGCCATTTGTAGTCTATGTATTACCAGTTGGGTACCTCCCAAGACTATAACCTTATCTTTGAAGCATGCTTCATAGCAGGTTGCCCTGGAATCAGGGGTTTTGAAAGCCCTGCTGCTAAGCTGGTACGCTTGCTTTTTTAAATTTCTTTCATTATTTCAAAGTCCTGAAAGTCCTCAAAACCAAATTGCTGAAGCTAGAACCAGGAAAGACAAGGCTTTTTGGCTGTTATCTTCTCACTAGTCCACTTACTCAGTACACTGGTGGTGTCCTTTACTTTTCTCTTTTGTAATAGTAAAGCATATGTTTAAATGTAATCTTTACGTTCGTTAATTACATTGATTTTTTTCTGGGGGAGGATTCTGTAGAACCATAATTCCATAGACAAAAACTTAATCACTCTTTTGAAAAAGCAACTTGTACTTTTCTTTAAAACACTTAACTTGGATTTAGATGACTACTAGATTACACCAATTTTCCTCTCCAAAGTCATTGCTGAATTTTGGCACTATTATCTATTAACTGGACTTCCACAGATTTAAATCTGCTGATGCATGCATTTTAACGTTGAGTTGCGCTTTGCTCAGTTTTAGGTAGGTTGAATGAAACAGATCAGGCTGAGTTAAAACTGAATTGATCAAATTCGTGTCCTCTGCTAAAATGAATTCTGTTTTCAGTCTCTTTTGAGATATTATGCAGCTGAACTTTTTCAGCTATTTAATGCTGAAAATATCTTTTTTTCTTATTTTAATCTCATTCCTAACTGTGCTATTTTGTATCATCGTTAAGAACTTGTAGCCTCTTTAGATAAATTTGTTTGAATATGGCAACTCAATATCCTTCCATCTTTTAAACTGCTATCCTTGGCTTGCAGAGGTTCCAATCCCTTGGCAGCTATACTTGATGTTAAGTGCTAGGTGGTGGGGATAATGACTGTAACTAAAGATAATATTCTACCCCTTTCAGTGTAAGGTGTAAACCTGTAGCTTGTTTCTACACTAAGCTTTCTGCATGAACTTTGCTATTTATTACATGGGAGATCTGTTTTGTAGCATCTATTTCTAATGGCTCTCTTAGCTTAATCTATTGCTGATCATGCTATGGATGAATTGTTTGGTACATATACATGTGTATATTTATATATATAAAAAAAAACCCTTAAGAAATTACTGTTCAAGAGCGTATAAATGATTTGACGTTGTCTGGTCTCTTTGTGGCTTCCATAAGGCCTCTCGGGAGCAATGCACTCTCACATATTTCCTCAGGCTCATTTTGGTAGGTGGCCACATTTGGTATCAAGTTTCTTGTGGCTAATTGTTCTTGCTTGTAAAAGCTTATTGATAGATATCTGGTTCTCTGCATGTAGAATTTTTAAAGACTTTCCATTTTTTTAAAATGGAGTGGGTGTGGGTATTTGGCAACTGGGCAAAGGGAGAGAAGAGCATACATAGACAACCTATTAAGTAACTAAAACAAAACCATTATTGATATCTTCCATGGTCACAATATAATGCTAGCAAGTTGAGTGACTCTTGAAGTTTCTACCAACAGTAGCTTGATGCCTTTTGGGATATCCCAAGTCACTGCTCATTTTGTTGTGCTTTTGTTTGCTGTTTTAGCAAGTTTTCTTGTCAAATAGCTTCTCTGCTAACTATAACTCAAGAAAAATGTTGGTACATTAGTTTTGCATGTACTTTGTCAACAATTTATGTATGTATAATGTCTTGCCCTTGAACAGTTTTGGGGTAAATTTTTCAACTGATAAGCTATATTCGTTACATACATTAATTTTTTAAACAGTTGAACTTGCATAAAATCTAACTTGTAACATTTCAGAAGAAAAGTCCTGTGTCTAATGTGTAACTAGAATAAAATGCCTGGTGTCTGTATTTGTACCAGAAAAACTTCTATACTCTTCTTTCAAGGATAACTCCCAAAAGACTGAATAATGGTTTTGTTACTGCATTTTTTTGCACTTTATGTGCTCCTGTTTATTTGCTGAAGGCATATGGAATTGCATGTGAGCTGTGTGTTCTTTACTTGAAACGTTCAGCAGAGAATCAGATGAAAGGTTTTGGGTTTTTTGTTTTAAGTCTTACCTCAACAGTAAGAGCGTTTGCAATAGGAACTTTGTGTGCGAATAATGTGCATGGTGAGAATTTCCTTTAAAGTGACATTAAAGATGGGATGAAGAGAGAGGGGATGCATGTATCCCTTATGATTTTTTTTTTTTTGACTTGTAACTTTCTGTAATGCAGCTTGAAATAGGAAGATCCTTTCATGCTTTTCTCAGAAGTAGAAAAACAGAGGGGCTTATGCTGCCTGAAAGTGCTTGCTTCTGATGTGTACAGACTTTTACCAGAAAAACTTGGGGGGAAGTATATGATAATGTAGAGAATGTAAAAAATAATTTCCTTTTCAGAAAGTATGTCTGAATGTGCTGGATCTAGTATATTTTAAATGATTTTATTCATTTTAAAGTGCAAAAGTAAATTATGCACCTACTTGGTGGTGATCCAAGTCAACAAATCAGTTCAGTGGCTGTAGAAGTTGAACGTAACTTCTGTATGGTCACTGAGGCATTAGGAGACTTTTCTTAACATGGCATTGTAGTAATTTGTCTGATGAAAAAAGCGATTTCTTACAAATAATTGAATGGTATTTTTTGCCTACCAGCAGCAACATTTGGTACTGCATCCATGAGCATGCCTGCAGGATTTGGAACTCCTGCCTCCTACAGTCTTCCTACTAGTTTTAGTGGCAACTTCCAGCAGCCCACGTTCCCAACCCAGGCAGCTTTCCCTCAACAGACTGCTTTTGCTCAGCAGCCAAATGGTAGGTCTAAACGTTTTAGATAATCTTGTTTAAATCAGAAACACGGAGAAAATGATCTGTCTGTAAGTTAGCAATAATAGGTGCATATTTACTTCTATATAAACTCAATGATAATATTGATGAGGGGTTCCCATACTTGTGTTTTGGCTCTGTAGTTGAGCTTTCTGACTTGAATGTGTGCAATGACACAACTGAAATTTTACCATAATCTGATACTAAAATTATAAGTATTCCCAGGTTTAAAGGGTTTTTATGCAAGAAGGATTGTTTTGTCTTAATTTTTGAAGTGTCTGCAACAAATTGTAACACTTTCTCTAACTTCATAGAACACAGGCAAGAGAAAATTGGAAAGTACTTTCTCCCTAAATTTAAATGATAAAGTTGAAAAAAGTGCATATGTAGAAATTGGAAATTGATTAGTTCCAAACAGTTGAAACCAAACAAAAAGCCCAGCCATATTTTGTTTTTACACTTACATTCCCTATAGTGTTTAAGTAGGATCAGTGCTGCTGATTGTGCAGTCCAAGCTTCCACTTATTTTTGTGTGGGAGCTGCAGCAAATAACTCTTTGAAGATAGGTTACCAGTAATAATACTTCTCATTTATCTTTCCAAGGAGCAAGTTTTGCTGCATTTGGACAGGCGAAGCCTGTAGTAACTCCTTTTGGACAAGTTGCAGCTGTTGGAGTATCTAGTAACCCTTTTATGGTAAGTGAGTTGTTGCATGATTTTGATAACTTCTGTATGTCTGAAGAGGAATAATCTGTAACAGTTTAGAGACACACAAAGATATTTTTTTTCTTCAAATAAGGGAAGGCAGCATGTGAATCTCCTAAATGCAATTCAGTATTATGATGACACGACATTTGTAAGGCTGCCCAAATCAAGAGGTACCTGTATACCATGCTCTTACAGTAGCATAACTTCGTAGAACCACCAAAAAAGACAGCAGCATAAGAGAAATACTTACTAATAGGTTGTTTTCTTTTTTATATATCCTCTATTTATGATTTACAATATAGAAAAAAAATTGTAAAAATTTGTCTTATCTTTCTTCTTTCATCTTCCCCCAGGCTGGTGCACCAACAGGACAATTTCCAACAGGAAGCTCATCAACCAATCCTTTCTTATAGCCTTATAGACACTTTACCCAAAAGAACTCTTATGTGGTCACATAACATCTCTGCGCCTCTTGCACTGTTGTCTTGTTTCACTGATATTAGCTTTAAACACAAAAGAAGTCTTTAAGAAGTAAAAATAAAAGCCTGCATTATGTACCTTTAAAAAAATTAAAAAAAAAAAAAAATACACAAAACCCAAGAAAATCAACACCCCCACCAGGTAATAACGTGCAAAACAGAGGGCTGTGGTAACATCCTTGAACCTGTGAACTGGCAGGTGAAAAGTAGCGGTATCATGTATATTAAAATTGGCTAATAAGTTATTGCAGATACCACATTCATTATGCTGCAGTACTGTACATATTTTTCTTAGAAAATAGCTATTTGTGCATATCAGTATTTGTAACTTTAACACATTGTTATGTGAAAAATGTTACTGGGAAATAGATCAGCCACTTTAAGGTGCTGTTGTATCTCTTGGAATGAATGAGCTACATCATTTTAACCATTGGTATTGGAAGTCATGAAGTTAAATTGAAGGTTTGTTCATTTCTCAAAATGTTTTCCTTTCCTAAGAGCTCTTCTATTTATACATGCCTAAATCTCTAATGTTAGAGGGATACCTGTCTGCATAATAAAGCTGATCTTGTTTTGCTACAGTTTGCAGGTGAAAAATAAATATTAGAAAAAACAATTGTGTAGCATTATTTCTGTGCAGTAACATTTTATTGGGTTAAAATGTACATATTGTGAGTCATACACAGATGAGTTACCAAAAGTAATATGCTTCAAGGTGAGTTAAGCTTAAAATTTTCACATGCCTCACTTCGATAGGTTTCTTTGTGTCCTTGTGATTAAGCTTGCTGTTCTAGCTCAAGTGAAGTGACCGACCGACCAGGAAAATGTTAAGTTAACTTGGATTATGTTGACAGAATAGCTGTGTAATGAAGGACACTGGAAGCACTGAGGAGGGTAGTTACTCGATAAATGGTCAGCTGCAAAAGACACGCAATTATGGGTAGCCTTAATTGTGACCAGAACAGTATGTGTAATAGCAGGCCAAGGTGCCACAGATGTAGTAGCACTCTTTTTATTAAAAAAGATGTATATTAGTAAGTCCTCCTGTGGAATATTATATTAATCAATTATCTCTTTATTTACTGGAATGTTTCCTGCCATACTAGAATGGAACCTGTAGAGGGAGGACAAAAGTCTGGCTTGTCTAGTCTGCAATAGTAAGAAGGTTCAAGAAAAATATAATTCTGCACCAGAGTAGTTGGTGGTGGTGTTTTAAACACAGAGATAACTTGGCTTGAGTTCAAGTGTAATAGTGGAACTAAGCAAATAACGTAAATATATCATGAATACATAAACTGCAAGCTTAAGAAAAGATTTGTGACCAGCTGGAGAATAAAATTCTAACAGCTTTCAAGATAACAGGAATAAATAAGATCAGATTGATTTTTGAGAAAAGGATGTGCAAGCCCATTTGAGACAAAAGTGAAAATTCATTTAATTCAAATTTATTTCATTTAGATTTTGTCAAAAAAGACATTTCATTTGTAATTGACTGTTTGAATGTTAGATATGCTTATTTCTAGGGTAGCTAGAAGTTACCGTTGCTCGTAAAAATGCCTTTACACCAGGACTTTTGACTTCTGTTGCCTGCCTGTGGTGGGGGTAGTAATTTCTGTATCTTTTTTTTTTTTTTTTTTTTTGAAGCTTTGGAGATCCCAAAGCAGGGGACAGGCAGCTTTATACTAGCATTCCTCACTTAAATGTCTGGTTTTGTCCTGTTGGCATATTTAACGTTAAAACAGATATGAAGTCTGTCTTTTCTTTCTGATGAGGACTGCTGGATGGGGTATGGTGTATAGTTTAATTCCCAAGATTCTCTGGAAACTCACTAAAAAAATCCTCAGCAGTTGAGGGTTTCCAAGATGTTAGTGATGCCCTTGCTTTCACCACTGTTAGCATAGTATAAATAGCCGTAGTTCTTACCTGTTTGGGGATAGTAACACATAAATGCAGTAGAGAGTGGGCAACTGCAAAGGTTCAGAAAGACTTGTGGAACACTTAAACATGCTTATTGCAGAGAACTTGACCAAATCAAATGTCTGATCAATGAGATGAACAGCTTTGTGGAAGGGGAACAATCCTGTGCTCTCGTCACCTAAACTGATTTAAACTAAGCTTGGGACAAGGGCTAGTGAGATTGGCATCTGTTGAAATTGCTCTGATCCAAATGAAGCTGATAACTGCTAAGAGATACTGAAATTCACTTAAGTATGCAAGGCATGTAATTTTAGATTATGCTGCAGAAATAGTGGAATACCTTATTTTTCATAACTTCCTATACACAGCCATGTCTGTTTAGTGTATGTTCACTAATTTTAAGTTTGTTGAACTCCAGACAAGTAGTTGAAGATCTTGTATTGTTTTGAGTCTCCTTTATATTGAGCAGAAACTGACACCATAGCTGTTTTGTTGATTAGATTTTTAAAATAGCTGTATTTACAAAATTCTTCACCCATGATTATAAATGTCTTCGCTTTAGAAATCTCTGCAGTTCATGCAATTGCTCATGCCACTAGCATAGCTGCCAAAAAGCTATACTTGCACTAGTTTTTCAGTATCTTCTCTGCTTTAACATGAAAGCACTTCACATGATAACTTTAACTCTTGTACAGAAATTAATTTGGAGATCTTCTAGATTAACACTTTTAATCCTAATATGTCAGCTCTTTTGTGTGTAAAATGATGCTGTAAGAGGTACATCCTGAGTTCTACAAGGCCAATGTGATGCCCAGGTACTGCAGTTCAAAGTTATTTAATGGCTGCGAACTCCCAAGCACAGGTTGAAACAAATGCTGAGGCAAGAAATTAAATTTCATCCTTTTCAAATTAGTTGGGATTCCTGAAAGAGAACTAAGAATATGATGCAAGTATTCTGCTCTCTTGAAGTGAAACCTCACTGGGGCATAAAGGCAAGCTCAAACAGCTTTTAAAAGTATTTTTTAAGGAATGACTGACTTTTACTTTCTTGATTGCTGAATTGGGGGAATCATCAGTTACTCTGACTCTTGGCAAATCTGTAAATTGTGGTGAAGGAACACAATGGAATTTGCTGCTGTCTGATATAGTTTAACCCAAAGTGGACACTACTGAACACAGTTGAAAGAATATTCCCGAATTAGCTTTAGTTATATCTAAACTTTTAGTTGTGTTTTTTAAGACTGCCTTGTATAGAAATTGAAGGGTCTCCTCATGGCTTAAAAAGAAGTAGTTAGTTCAGGAGCTCTTCTGGTTTCAAAGATAAGTGTGTGTGGATCATGGCAGTTGTCAGACATAATGCACGTGCTTATCGAGGCAGACGCTCAAAGGGAAGGTTAGTGTGTTGGATTTGTACAAACTCACAGTAAAGCTGTCACTGCATCAGTAGCAGTTTACCTGTATATAATATGTTTTCCTTACAGTCCTGTAACTTCAGATTTGAGTCCATTGTCTGTGTGGAATCTGAAAAGACTGCATTTGGCCATTTGTAAACTAAAGTGGCAGTATTGCTGTGCTACATAGCATTGTAGTAATCCACCTCTGAACATCCAGAAGTACTGTTTTTTGGAAAAAAAAATGGTTTATGCTGTTTGTTATCTTGCTTTAAAAATGTGTCACAACTTCCAGTTGAAAAAGTCTTTAAGTTTTCAAGAGTCTTCTGTGGCAAGCTTTCCAACAGATCATCGTGCTGCTATGGGGCAACTGCTTCTTTAGATTCCCCAGGAATGTTTGAAGGTCTTATGTCTATGGCTAAATTGCCTATAATTGACTCACTCAGAAGTGAAAGTTCAAAGGTTGTGTTCTATAAGCTGTTGTGAGGTTCAGGCATCTGTATGTACTTGTGCTCACTGAGCATTAATAGATATTTTGGTGTCAGATCACTAAATTTGAGTTGAAATAGAAGATTGTTTGAGGATTGTTTGCTATTAAACTACTGGTGAAGAAAATGGGCAAAATGCATCATCCTGTTGACAAAGCTCTTTATGCTGTAGACTCTTAAACAGCCTGTTTCACTATTGACCAGTCTTGCTTGATTGAGCAGTGTGTTTCTCCTAATTCATTGTTCAGATGATGCAGACTTCTGCACTGCTGCTTGCAACCATTCCTTTTGTCTCTGCTGTTAATGATTAGTGCTTTCACCAGCCCCACTGGTATTTCTGCATTTGATGGAGATAATGGTGTATATGCTTCTAATCAGGAAAATTCCAGATATGAATGTAAAGTAGCTGCCATAAATGAGAAACTGGGAAATGGAGATGGGGAAGGAGGAGGAGGAAGAGTCAAAAACAGCTTTTGCTGTTAGACAGTAACTTGAGAGGTGTCCCTCCACTGCTGCCTTCCCTTCTGTGTCACCCATGCCCCAAAATGATCCCATCTTGAAAGGATTCAAGAAATCTAGCTGCTTGACTTAATACTGTATGAAGTGTGCAGTTGTAAAAAGATGGGGAGAGAATACTGTGTTATGTGCTTCCCCTCCCCACCTCAGTAAGGGAGGAGGACAGCAGCCCTGCACTTTCTGGCTCCTCTCTGAAAAGGTGAAAGCTAGAGACTTGAACCTCATTCAGTATGTAAATTGAAACTTTAAATTTAAAAATTTAATGGGGAATCATGAGATTAGTTAATTTTCAAAATTACACTAATTCAAAGGGGCGTCCAGTGAAACTATGTAACTTAGAATTACCCTGGTAATAGACCCATAGATTGCCTTGCAGTTTGCTGCTTGCTTCTGTTCAGGGTATTTTGACAATAAACTTAGTAAGCCTTTAAATAAAAAAAAAAAAAAAAATCCAAAACAACCCTGAGTGGTGATATTTCCCTTCCACTCTATGAAAATACTTTTAAAATTATTGCAGAAATGCAAATTTGGCAGGACTAGAGGACAAGTAGGTTGTAATAGTTACTGCTAGTTCACTTGAACCTGTTTTTCAAGTGAGTAACTGTCCTAAGCTAGCACATTACCTGGTGTCTTCCCAAAGGCTAATCTTGGAGTAGAACCCTCTTGGAGGAGAGTAGGGGAAGTGAGAGCAGTGTGAGTAATGTAACTTACCTGGGTGCTGATATCCAGGCCCAGACCTTTTGAATCTACTACAACAACAGTTAAAATTGTTTGAATCACCAGTGCAACAAAGTTGTTGAAGCCAAACATCAAAGCATAACGCTCCATGCTTAGATTGACAGCAATCTGAAACCTGAAAATTAACGTACGGGTTAACTAACCTATGGAGAACAAGGACATTTGCAATTTAATTACAAGAGGAAGTTTGGGAATAATTTAATGTGCACAGTGGGTTCTTCAAAGGATAAAGCCTCTTCAGTCTTGGCTATTAAGCTTTATCAGCTTCATTTTAGCAGAAATCCCTTGTTTTTCTGTCTTTGGCACTCTTGTGCATCTTACTTATCTTATTTGAGTGGATGTTTTTGATAAATAAAGGCCTTGTTTATTTGATCATTTAGAGAATACTTGTACATAGATCATTGAACATCTAAATGCAGAATAAGGTAGTTTCTGACTTGGAGTAACCTATTGTAATGGGTAGGTCATAATTTTAAGCATATAAGCTAGAAATAATACGTTCTGTTGTCATGACCTATTTAAAAATCTTATATCTAGGGAAACTTACAGTAAAATTTTGATAAATTTAAAAATGTGCCAGTGATTTAAAGCAACTTAATTAGAACAGTTGTGTATTATACTTACGTTGCTATTGTTATAAGGAACATATAGCATGCTTTAAATGCAAGGTAACCAGCATAACATGCCCAAATGTTGTCAATAAAGTGCATGAGAAACAGAGAACCAGCATCCATTGCAGAGAAAATTCCCAAAGTCAGTTCTCCAGAAAGGTCCCAGTTTACTTTGATACATCCAACTGCCATGGATGTTGCTGAACCTAAGAATTTTAAAGTAATAATTAAAACTCTGAAATGTTATCATCCTTCTAGAGCCATTGCATAGCTGTGTAAATGGATCATGCCAGGAGCTCTTGAGACTGTTATGGTCACAATGGGCTTTGATAATGGTGTGGCCTATACTTTCTGTTAGTGGTGTGGGAGTCTTCTGTTTGGGTTTTTTCTCCTTGCTTTCAGAGCCTTCACAGACTGAAGTACTCTAGGAAAGTGTCTCGTGCCTAAGGCTAGAGGCAGCAGTGTACAGTCTATTGTTACTCCATTTTTTGACAACTGAGCAAGGAGAAGAACAATCCCACCAAGCATTTTCTGCCAAAATATGCATAATGGAGTTTAGTTCCTTCATGTGAAGATCTTGATGAAAATCTGTTGCACTCCTTCATGCCTCCTTTTTTCATGAAAGCGTCTTTTCAGTTTCTGATGAAAAATCTTATGAACTGCACCTGTCAGTGCCTTATTGACCATGACATATAGTAAAAACCCTTCCTTGAGTGCAATATGGTTATATACAAACTCCAGTGCCTTGATTTTTTTTATTTTTTTTTTTTTAAATCTCTGCAATAATGATGAGGTTTACTTTTCTCCCCATCTCAATGGGGAGAAATACCTTCTACTACTGTAAGAAGGTTATCCCTCTAGTGGGTTTTTTTATGCTCCTTTAGCACAGAGGCTCCTGTAGGTTATGAAAGCTCTTTGAAACATGATATGTTGAGGTTAGTAGCTTAAATGCAAAAAGAAGTCTGGTCCAGGCAGGTTATACAGCTGTGAGTTACTGGAGTCCAGAGAGGACTTCTTGCCCAGATGTTTTCAGGTGGGCTAGCATACTAGTGCAAAATTGGACTTCAGTTGCTGGTTGTATGTGCTATTCATCAGAATTCAAAAAATCATAGGAGGCCTACTCCTTTGGTCCATCACTGCTGTAACCAGAGGTTCCTAGTACTGTGAGTGCTTTCTGTACTCTGAAATAGTATCAAGTGCCAGAGGGTGTAAAAGCAACAAAGCCCTTAGGAATACTGCTCAAACCAGTAGTCTTGAGTATTAGAGTAGCTTCAATAAAATGCATTTTCATGCTGATTGCAGGAAAAGTAAACTGACAGTTCCGTGTAGAAATGTGAGATAAGGCTCCTGGTATGAAGGAGGAGACATAGCTGTGTAAATGTGAGCTTCAAAATGAGGGTCTATTGGTACTGCACAGCTATTTAGATGAAGTTGCACTTTACCCATATACCTTCTGTTCTGTGCCCAAAGAGGAATGTCATTTGCATGGACCAAGTAACTGTACTGAGAATCAGGATGACTGAGCTTGGGAGACACCTCTGAAGATCACCTAGCCCTGCTTAAAAAGCAGGATCAACTAGAGCAAGCTGCCTATGATGGTGTCTAGGTTTTGAACATCTTCAAGGATGGAGAGTCCACACCTCTGGCCAACCTGTTCCAGTGTTAAATCACCCTTACAATAAAAATGTTCTTGTTTGTTTAAATAGAACTTTGTTTAAATTTGTGCCCCTTGCCTCTTGTCCTGTCACTGAAGAGTCTGGCTCTGTCCTCTTTACTCCTTTCCTTCAAGCCTTTATGCACATTAATAAGGTCACTTGTTTTCTCAAGGCTAAATAATAGCAGTGCTTTCCATTCTCCTTACTCCTCCCCTTCCAAGTATTTATGCACTTTAAGGTCCCTTGTTTTCTCAAGGCTAAACAATTACCTCTCTCTCAGCCTGTTCTTGTATGTCATATCCAGAGCCAAACTCGTTGATCAGGATACAGATGCAGTCACTATTTGTTCAGGAGCACTCATCCTGAAATGATCTTTAATCCACTGTCTAAACAGACCATCTAGAGCAATGTATCTCTTACTATGCTATTTTAATGCTTAAACCGCTGAGCTTAAGGTGTTTTTGAGGGAGGAATAGACAAGGTGTCATTGCACAGGGTTTTTGAACTACTTGCTTAGGTCTTCATGGTCTAAACACAGCTGTGAACTTAAACTCTTAAAACAATTTGCTGGAATGAAGCTCCCCTAAGAAGGAAAAGTTTATATATTTTTTTTAGGATTATTTTTGAAGACACCACTGACAAAAGTTGTACAGTAAAAACATGCTTTGCACACTGTTTGGGTGTTATATAGTGGAGGCTGTTGCTGTTGATCTTGGTCCTCATAGGGGATAAACAGGCACCAAAGACATTGCTGAAGACTGCCATCAGCACAGGATGGATTAAAAGTAGTTGTTAATGATATTTTACTTACCTAAAAAAGTTGCTATTGCTTCAACAGCTCCGTTGTACACTGCAGAGCTGTGAGAGGGAGCTCTGAAGTCCCACAGCACTTGGATGTAATTCAGAACCTGGTTAAAGCCTGCTGTAGCCAGAGCCCACCACAGGGACCAGTAGAGAAGTTTCCTAGAGCTGTAGCAATCCCTCAGGTCCCTGCCCAGCTGCACCAGTACTCTGAGCATGTGACTCTGGGGTTTGGGATTATCAGCCTGCTGCTCAGGTGCCGGTGCCCTGTCAGCAGATACAGAGTTCTTGTCCTGTTGGCAGCTCGGTGGCCCGTCGGCGCCGACTGTAGCCACAGCTCTATCTGGTCCGGGGAGAGTTTCTGAGATATCTTTCCTGTGGAAGAACATACTCTTTTGGGGCACTGGGAGGAAAAAGGAACACACAAATGCCAGGGACACGGAAGCCAAAGTGATGGCGTTAAGGTGAAAGTAGGATACACCTGCTAAGGAAACCAGCAGCTGCCCCAGCACCGCCGCAATGGTGGCTGCAACAAGAGTGATACTCCTGCAATAGCTCGTCACTCTCTGATAGCGATCGGTGCTGACGACACTGTAGATGTAGGCGTAATAGGCGACCTCGGTGGCTGTCACCATCCCATAGAAGAATTCCACCACCTGCATGGCCACCACTCCGTGTGCGAAGAGGAGCAAGAGCCACGTGACGATGAAGCTGATGCCCTGGAGGAGGAGGACGGGCTTGTAGCGCACGTAGTCTGTAATCAGGAAGACTGGGAAAAGGAGTGCAAGGTAGGAGTATGTCCAGACTGGGAAAATCTGGTTGGTAACCTAGAAGAGAAGAGAATAAAAGAGGAATATGTTTTAAAAAATACATTTTAAGTATTGATTTTGAAGCTTCTGATGATGGCATGAAGGAACATTGTTGTGGTGACAGGAAACAGTGAATTATGTGAATTGTGCAGACTTAAACTGTCTTAAATTACAAAACTGTAAATGTATTCCTTAACAGGCAAAAGTGATGCTAGGCTCCACTACATAAACAGGTAGATTGGCTTAAAGAAGAATTCTAGTAAAGGTCTATCAAGAAGGCATATTTTGACATGCAGCTGTTTAAAACAGTTATAACAGTGTTTGTGTCAGAGGAAAGTCTGTCTAGCATCAAATCCTATTCCTCACAGTAGCTGAAAATGAATGCCTATTTAGTTTTAACTTTTACATGGGTCACTGTATACCTTTGGTCTCCTTTGTTAGAATTAGAAAAAAAAAATGCACATCCCTCTTATGGTTGGACATAGCAAGTGTATGACTGTTATCTTCACCTTCTATGTTTTCTTCAAATTTAACATGTAAGAACAGAGCAAGTCTTGGAACAGTATTTTGCTGTGGTTTAGTTGGCCTTCAATGCATAGATGCTCTGAAAAGACATTATTTCTTTTTGTTTTAAAACTGGTCTGCATTCAGGTTGGAAGGTGCTGGGAACTGTTGCCACAAAAGCTCAGTGATTGCCCAGGCAGTTTGACTACACCCGGGTGGGTATCCCCTTAGATACAGTCATAGAAGAAGTTCACTTCATGATGTGCAAGTTGCCTGTTTTGGAGAGGTCTTATCCAGTAATTGCTGGACCTGCTAGGGTTATCCGTTCATGATCACTCATTCTCTGCTTAGGCAATTAGACTAGAAAGGAATTGTTTCAAATGCTGGAGGAAAAATAGTAGGTCGTTCTCTTTTTACTTCTGAACTGGTACTGGAGTGAGTTGCATGGTGAGCAGCAGGTTCACTATATCTTTCTGGGTAATTTCTTCTGTTTCTCTGAACTTTAATTAGAATTTTAAGTGTTTGACTGAAACTTGGGGAATTAGCTCACCAGAGGAGAGTTTGGCTGAAAGAGCCAATATCTGTACTACACTTTTGAGTTAAGGATTCTTGCTGAAATCAGAATTAAGCCATCCTATCATCCTATTTGTCTGTTTCATGTAAGAGAGGAAATTTCCCTTTGTGATTAAAAAACGAAATAAAAAAGGGGGGAAAACCCCCCCCAACAACCCGAACTACAAATACCTTTTTTCAGAAGAAACCTTAGGTTCACACTATGCTAGCAGGCTCCGCCTTAATATTTGCTACTGCACATCAGGAATGACTGTTCTTCGTATTAGCTGCATGTGGGTGTACCAAGCCTGTGTTTTCTAATTATACAACTAGCTCCATGACTCAGCCACTTGTTAACTACATCCCCTTTTGTTGGGAAGTGTACTTCTGAAGCAGCCAGTGCTGAACAGAGGAACAGAGCAAGAAAACTTGCAGTGCATCTCTTTGAATGCGAATCTGACCTCTGCAGGTTAATGAATGCATAAAACAGTCCTGTAATGTAGGTACGAATCTAACAGCTCATAAGGGGAAGTCTGGTTTTCTATTAATTTGCAATCACTATGTCACTGTCAGTGCAATCAATTTCTCAGTAAGTGTAAATAAATCGTAGTGTTGCCCCTCCTCTGAGGTTCTAGGTGGAAAGAGCTGACCTTATTTTGCTGAAAATATCAATTTCTTAAACAACCACCAAAGTGGTTTCAAAGTCCTAAGAATGTAGGGACTTTAAAATTTTGACCTTCTACAAAGAGGTGACTCCATACTCTTTTCCTGTAGCATCTTAAATATGAATCTCTAAATAAAATATACCTCTATTATTGAACACTTCATCTCCTCGTCAGTTATTGCTTTAAGTCTTGATGCTTTAAGCATTGTAATTATTACTTAAGAGAATAGTTACATACCTCTTCAATTGTTAGGTTTTTGTCTGGTCCAGTTAGATAAGGAGTGAGAAAAGATTCTGATGGCCTCATTGTGGAGAGAAATCCATTCGCACAGATGATCAGCGTGGGATAAATCCAGCTCTGGCCTATGGCTCCCTTCCAGCAATCCATAGTCTACCTAAAATGCAAAGGTAGTGAAGAAATGAGCACACCAGCACACCAGGAAGTTTATAAAGATGGTCTTCACAGTTGATAAAAATTTATTTTCAAGTTTACTTTCTAACTCACCCTACTTCAGCTAATGTTTCTCTTACTAACCCTGCTAGTGATCACAGATGCAGCTTGTAAATGAACAACTTGGATCAAGGTGAATTGGTGGTGGTAAACTCCAGTCTCTGTATTGTCTATCAAAGGTTGTTCTTAATGACGTACTTAGAAGTGAGTGGATGTATCGTAGCGGAAGAATAAAGTTCCATTACAGTCTCATTTCCGAATAAATGAGTAGGCAAACTGTGAGATTAAAGCTCATTCTCAGCATGATCAAGGAGGCTTTTTTTCTGTTGTCAGCCTGTGCGCTGAGTGGAACAATAGAAGCGCAAGTCTTTCTGCAGACAATAAAAGCCATCAGCCAGCTCACAACCCATTGTGAGCTTGGTTTCTTCAAAATGCTTTAATACTCATATTTCTTGCACTCCATTCAAGTGGGTAAAGAAAGATGCAGAATCTATCTGCTCATGGTACCTGCTCAGACTTAGAAACGAGGAATCTTGACTTCACTTGTGAAAGTGATGAATGAGACTTGTTTCTTCACTGTAGTTAGCAGCAAAAAGAAGTCTAAAGATATTTGTGTTTTTTAAGCTTATTTTACTTGGTTTGTGTTAGAAAGTCAGTTCCACTGTTCCTGGAAAACAAGTGAAACAATGTTCTGAAACATAAGAGCATGACAGCAAAGCACTGACTGTTTAATCAATCTGTTACAAGCTATTTCTCTTGAATTGTTGAATTCCATTGTATAGCAGGCACTTTTTCAAAAGTGTTTCTACTTGCACTGTGAGATTGTATTTATTAAAACTTAGCATAAATAGTATGTTATTAAGGCAGTATTTCTGTGACCTCAGAGGAATGTTACAAAAACCAGCCCTAACCTTGAAACTTGATTTTAAATTATTGCCTCTGATTATCATCTTTCTCTTACTAATCATTGTATGTAAAATATAGCCTGTGTTATCTTTAACTCTATTTCTGCTCTGAAATCTTTTGATGTCTGTTATCTTTTCAGATAAAAATATATTAAACCCTGGACTGATCAATAACATCAACATGAATCTTGCATCATTTCCAAATGCACCGAGCAAGTGAGTGACCAGCACATTCCCAAATAGCTCCGAAGGTAATGAATTACCTGTCAAAGCTGTGGCTGTGGTGCATTTGCTGTGGATCCATGTGCAGTTTCCTCCTAGGATGACTTTCTGTCTTCTGGAAGAAAAGTCGGAAACCACCTGTTAGGACTGGAGGTAGTAAGAAATTTCTGTGTCTTTTTGTTTCCTAAAACTTCTTCGTAAGCTTGATAAAATGTTAACAGAATTTAAGTAATAATAGTGATTCATTACAGCTCTTCTTGCTTGCAGAACTTGTCCATGGATTGCAGAGAAATGTTTCTCCTTTACAGGTTTTGTCAGCAATCTGAGTTCTAATTTAAGATAAAGTTTTAAGACTCACAGTAGCTAATGATTAATAAGAAGTAACATAACAAGGAAGCAATAACTTGACTGCATTTTTATGTTAATAAATACCTTTAAAAGCTCTGGTCTTTGACTTACGGATAAGACACAGCACACATTTTACAGTCTGGGCTGACGCTGACCCTCCCCTGCACATAGTGCAGTGGCCTCTGGGCTGATGGTGTCTTCTGACTTTCCTGGCTTTCTGGGAGTGTGGGGAGGTAGGACATCGAATACCTCATATTGTTAGTTGGCCAAGAATTACTTCTATATAAGGACTAATGTGTCACTTAAGGGCAAATGGACAAGAAGATAAGAAGATCTAGATAGATTCTAAATCTAGCTTTTAAGCTAAAAAATCAAAACAACTGCTTCAGAGAAATGATGCTGCTTTGCTTTTCTTTACCCAGTTCTTTTACACTGGACTCCCTACGTCCTCCAAGGTTCCTCAGAGGATGGAGCTGACCCTGAAGCCTGTTGGCAGGATGTGTGTTGACACTGGGAGCAAATGGTGTGGCCCTGGCAAGATGGGGCCCATGTGCTACCCAGCGCAGCTTTGTGAACTGGACACAGCCTGGTCTTGTTCTACATGCATGGAAACATCTCGTGCTGCTTCAAGTGTGTAGTGCAACGAGGCAGGCGAGTGTTCAGAGAAGCCAGGCTTGCCTCTGCGCTTCATTCTCTTTTCTTTACCCATGGCTTCTGAGAAAGGAAAAGAACCACAGGGAAGATGCTGCTGGGTAGGCCTACGGGCCTGCTGAAAGGTGGCTGCTGACTGGCATTTCTCTGGTAACCTGCACAGTGCTTGGTTAACACCTGCTTGCTTTGAACACAAAGATACAATTTGTTTGCTGCCTTGTTGGCCAGAACTGGCCTTACCAGTTTGCTGGACTCTTCATTGAAGACTTGTGCCCAAACCCACTAATGTTTCAAAGGTAGTTTGTTGTGTTTGAAGGGGGTCTAGCTATGGGGAGCAATGTACTCAGCTCTGGATTTTCATATTTACATAGAATCTTTTATCATGCTGAGAGAAAGGTAAGTACTTAATACTAAAAGCTGCAAGGAGAGGGGGATTTGTTCAGTTTCGTTTTCCTGCAGAACTAGAGCCTGTGGTTCCAGCCTTGCTCATAACCTGCCAAGCCTCAACTACCTCCTCTCCAAAGAGTGTGTATGTACATGAACACACAGGTAGATGTGTGCTTCTTACTGTTCTGAGTGAAATCTCTGATTGCTGGGTTAACAGCAATTTGCAGCTGAAAACCGAGGGTAACATAAGGCCTTACCTTTCTCTTGCTGTTGTTTCTACCTCCAATGTGTCATGTCCTTACTAATGCTCCTAAGAGCTGCCCTCTTCCTTCTCTATTCCTCCCCCCCCCGTCAAACGCTCCCCACAACTCCCAACCTCAGAATCGTTCTTTTGAAAATTTGAGAGAATAGCAATAGATTTTTTATTTTAAAGTCTTAACTGTTTTCTGAAGATAGTATTCTCTACAGCTGCAAACCAAATACATTGTGTCTGCTTGGTTCCTTTGCTCTTCAGTGACATCCCATACACACAAAAGACAGTGAGCTCTGACCACTTCAGAAAGGAAGAATTTTTATGGTTATTTCTACCTTTCTAGCTCCTTTCCTCCAACTTACTACTGCCATTATTTTTTTAATAACAGCAAAAATTTCACATGTTGCTGATTCCCTTCCTTTTGTCAGATGCTATATAGGGAGAAATATTTATTAACTTTCTGCACCAAAGGCAGTCTGAGACCATGGAGCTGGAAATACCAAGTTCCTCTTTTTCATTTAAA
The DNA here is from genome assembly GCF_047716275.1 of Strix uralensis. NCBI lineage: Eukaryota > Metazoa > Chordata > Aves > Strigiformes > Strigidae > Strix > Strix uralensis. Next base: position 18,976,325 of record NC_133980.1, on the reverse strand, counting down.
CCCAAACTCCAGTTAGCTTCTAGTCCAGAACTGGCACCTAGTTCTTTAACTAAATGCCTCAAAAGAAGATTCCTACTCACAAGGACAAGTAAAACAAAATAGTCCTTGCTCTGCTGGACTTTGTCCCCATTTCTTCAGGTGGGAATATCATGCCCTCAGTTCTGCAGTGATAAAAGATACTGTTTAGTGAAGACTATGTACATCTCCTGCTTTTACAACTGCATTGGCTAAGCTGTTCTGCTTAGAGCCAGTTTACAACAGAGAATGTCCATGCAATGCACAATAGTAAGCAAAGAGCCTAGAAAATTAGCTAGGTTCATTTGTCAAATCCTACCTATTATTCTTGTGACTTGAAATAAATTGTTTCTCTCCTGCCTGCTCTCACCTCTGGGCAGTTTGCCTAGTTGCGGTATGTGACAATTGTATCAAAAGCACATATGTCTGTACAAATGATAGCTTGTGTCTCTACAGGAAAAATACTATTTTCCAAATGCTAAGTATTTTCTATTTTTATTAGTTAGATGTAGGTATTGGAAGCTAGAAGCAAACAACAGTACAGAAATAACTTTAATATATGGATATCATTTATATTAAATTAGGCATTCACTACGCAAACTCATTTACAGCCTTTTTTCTTCTCCTGGACTAAATGTCCTATGTGCTGGATTAAATTAGCCATAGGACTTGAAGCTTCTTGATGAATTCTGAGATGCTGACCCTGCCAAACCCTTGGCCAAGGTCAGTGGGCCTCCCTCACCTGGCACTCAAAAGCACACATGATGCTAGCCTTTTCAGTTATAAATTTTCCTGGATATTTGTGTCAGTCTGAAGTTTTCCTGTGCAGAATCAGCCAAATTTCTCCACAATGTACTTCTCTGGCTTCAGTCCATACTACTCAATCCCTTTGATTTTATTTTTTTTCTTTTCCTGTTGAAACAGGAAGACACTCAGAACTGAATTTACTTTTACTGGAAGCACAAGGAAAGGAGTGGAGCTCTTTCATTTTTTTTGATTCTGAAGTTTTTCCCTTCTGGGCTGAGATTGCTATGGACTCAGCACAGTGTTTAGGTTGCAGCTCTCAAATGTGGGCCAAGCAATAACTGTGGCTTAGCAGTGTTTTAGTAAACCTTCTCAGATAGGTTGTGCAAACCCTGCTTTTCTGCACCGTTGTGTGCAAAGGGCCCACTTCTGACATGGGCTTTTAAATTAGAAGGGAGGAGTCTGTCACTGAATCGCCTAGGAAAGAAAATAATGATGCAAATGCAATCCCTTCTTCCTTGGTTCAGAACAAGATATGTGCAAAGGAGGGGATAGACCCTTCACCCACATGCATGAGCAAATCTGCATGGAAGCAGCTTGCCAACACCATATACAAGAGCTGGAACAAGCAAGGGCAGGGTGAACGCTGATCTTTGCCATCATGCATGGTGGGATCCAAGGTGGTTGCTCTGTTCTTGTGTATAAATTACTGCTGATAACCTGTTTATAGGCAAATAAATAAGAATCTAAAGCAACTTATCTTTTCTTGGCACAGGGCCATTATGGTGATCTCTTAGCTGGCATATGTTGTAATGAAGTGCTGTAGCGATTCAGCATAGCTTTTCAGGGCTGTGTTGTACATTCATCTTGCACTGCTGTTCCTTGCATGCTGTAGCAGGAGCTCTTCTCCCACGCGGGCCTGGCCACGTGAGCCTGCCTGTCTGACTCCTACAGCCGTGTCGTATAGTCAGTTACAATCTGCTCTTTTGATTCATGTTCAGCATGGTTCAGATGCTCTTTGTAAGATCTTGCTGTCTTCCTTTTGCATTTGCTTGAGACAAGCATGAAAATGCTTCTGACCAAGAAAATCCCAGCTATGACTGCAAAGTAGCTGCCATAAATCAAAAACTGGGAGGGGGAGAGAAAAAGGCAGAAGAATTAATGAAAAACACATCAGGGAAATGCTATTTCTTCTGGAGATGACAGACACTCTATTACTTTGTTTACCTGTATTCTGGCACGGTTTCTCTATGTTCAAGGTTTTGCTTTGTGATTAAGCAAAGTCTTAGCTTTTCCAGCAAACGGCAGATCTTTGAGGAATGAACTGCCCCCTGCTTCCAATCCTTATGCCTCTTAATAAACATCAGAGGCGGGGAGGGATAGGAACAGGATTTTTTTCTATTAGTGCAAAATGTAGAAGTAGATTCATTACCCACACAGTCATGAATAATTTAAGTGAAGAGTCTGAGTTGGTCCTTTTTTGCTCTTGCTTGCACATTTCAGTGCTATCATCACACTGGCTTCAGTAAATATATCGTGACTTTGTATCAATATTTCCAACAACAGCGGCAAGGCTATTTATGAAGTCCTATATATTCCTGGCATCCACTTTAAAGTTTTATTTTTTAGTGTTTAATTCAATCTTTACTCTTTTAAGGTAACTTTTGCCTTCTCTGAATATCTGAATAGCTTTAGTCTTCAAATCTGTGGGAGTAGGAAGCTGCCCCAGCTGAGATCCCATCTGAGAAAATGAGGAAGTTGGGACATTTCAGTTGACTCCAACATGAGTGGAATGGGGCTGACTGAAGTTAGGGACACTGTTGTGAGATAGGATATCCCACCCCAAATTAAGTGCTCAAACTATGGGTAAAAATCTCTATTATTCACGTTAAGATACCGACCAGGTTTGCTCCTAAACTGGAATTAGCAGGCACTTGACCTGAAATAAATCCAATAGTCTAGGCTGTGTCTCATGGTCTTGAACTCCCCTAATAACATGTGGTCATGTTGATTCTGCATCTGAGCCTGAACTTTTGGGCAGAGAGGTTGTTATTCAGTGTGCTATTAATTATCAAAAGTTGGTCAGATACCAGGGTCTGATTCTTTACTTTCTTGTGTATCTGCCTTTAAAAAGTCAAAGACCAGCATCTGTAATCCTAAATGCTGCACTAAAAGGCAAAAGGGAAGAATGATGACTGATACAAAGGAAGAGCAAGATGTCTAGGTTTCTGTAGAAGAAAGAGGGAATTAAATTGTCCTTTGGCATAGAAATTTCTTTCTTGGTGAACTATTGAAGATGAGTTCACTAAGCAGTAAACAGGAAGTAAGTTAATAGCACTTACCTGAATCACTATGTCCAGTCCCAGGCCTCTTGAATCCACAACGACTACTGTAAGAATGGTCTGAATCACCAGTGCAATGAAGTTGTTGAATCCAAACATCAAGGCATAGCGTTCCATGCTCAGATTGACTGCAATCTGGAACCTAATGTGAGACTGGCAGGTCAGTTACTTCACACTGGCTGGAGAGCTGTTGCTCTCCATTTAGTTGATGAAAAGAAACGATTCATGCAGATGATATATCAAGGACAGAGTAAACGGTGCTTCATTTGTTTGTTTGCTTCCTTGATTCCTCTAAAAAAATGTCTTGACTACCATAGCATGTTTTGACGTTTTTGTACTTTTCTGTGTTGCTTTTCCAAACCATGTTATCAGGTGATCTTCTTTATCTAGTAGAATATCAGATGTCTTTAACCTTCCCCTTTGTTCCTTTTGTACCTTCACAGACTGTGCCAGACAGGTTGTGAAGTCTCCACAGTTGGGGGCTTTCAAAGACCTCGCCAGACAAAACCATGACCTGATCTGGCACTGGCAGGAGTCCTGTCCTGGCTGGGAGGTTACACTAGAAGGTCACTATGGGTACCTTCCAACCAACTTTTCTATGATGCTGTGAATCACTTTTTGCTTTGTGGCTTTACAGTGGAGGTAGCATGCTGTTTTTTTCTGTCAGGAGCCTGTAGATTTTCCCTGCAATATTTACCTCCAAAGTTTCTATCTGAACAAAAGGGTGTGATTCCTGCAGTACTCTTTTAATTGATTTTTAGCAAGATTTTTTTGTGCAAGCTTTTACTTTTTTTTTTTTTTTTTTTGTAGAATATGTTGAAATAGTCCAGGTGGGATCCACTATAATGTACTAACAGTACTAACACTTGGCTTCATTCAAGATAGGTATAATCTTGTCATGCATTATAGTTTTAGTAGTTTTTTAAAATGGTATCTGAATAATTTTGGGTTTTAACATAAAAATGCATCTGGTATTTTTGTTAATGAAATAGTGCAGTATGTCTAAAGACATGCCAATCAATAAAATAACTGGAGTAATAAAAATATATTTATTACACAGATTATCTATTATCTTTGTTATATTATTTTTATTTTTCTATTTCTGACAACAGAATAGCTTGGTCCCCTAAGAGATCTTGTCTGAGTTTATATGTCTGATGTTCTCTTTTGTTACTTCTTTACATCATAATATCATTAAAAATTATATGTATAAAGTTATGTTGGGAAACACTCTATGCCAAATCTTTTCTTGCATTCATGCAGTTCATAGTATGTTAAAAAGTGTATCAGCAAGGTGGTCTAGACATAAGGAGATCTTCAACGATGTTTGTCAAGACATGCTTGTCCCTATTGTTCACTTTGTATCTTCCATGCCAGGAAGGAAGAAAATAGCTTATATGTTTCGCTGTTACCATTGCCTTTCGTAATAAAGATAACTTATACCTTGTTTAATTTCTCCCTAAGTAAATGTTCAATGTCCTTTTGATAATTTTTCTTTTATGTTTGTTTAGAAGAATGAAAATAACAAAACTAGACACTTAAGTGTCCTTGTCTTTATGTAAACAGTTATGTCTAGCATTAGATCAGCTACCTCTGAGTAAAAGGAGGGATGCCCAAAGTAAACTTAAAGTATGGTTAGTATTCTGTGTATAATGGCAGCACTGTAGGTTTTATACTTACGTTGTTATTGTTATGAGGAGCATATAGCATGCTTTGAAAATGAGATAGCCAGCGTAGCATGCCCAGATGTTTGTAGTGAAGTGCATGAGAAATAGAGAACCAGCATCTATTGCAGAGAAGATCCCTAAGGAGAGTTCTCCAAAAAGGTCCCAATTAATTTTCATATATTGTACTATGAAAGATGTTACCGAGCCTAGAAAAAGAGGAAAAAAACCCATGTAAATATTATATCTGTTTTATAGTCTACATCACCAAGTCTTGCAACCCTCACATGCTGAAAAACAATGCTGAATAATGAAGCAGAGTAGTTCTGAAGTGTTTTGAAAGCATTTCTAATCACTTCTGAAATCATGCAGATGACTGGTCATTTTTAGCCAACTGCATAAATCAAGTCTCTGCCATTTCATTCTTAATGTTTTATTCCACTTCACAGGATAAACTGTTACGTAGAAGGATTCATGATATAGCTGTCTGTACCCAGCATGTATCTCTAGGGAGAGAATTAGGAACACGGTTTAGAGCTCAAGAAGAACAATTCTACCAGCTTCTACTAGCTTACTTTATAGCTAAACTAGTAAACCTTCTAGTGTAACAGTTTAACTCTGTGCAGCTCATAAAGGGGCCAAGCTGTCAATAAAGGGTTTTGTGAGGTATCAAGTGTGAATACATTCAGGGAAATGAAAAAGGATAGGCACTGTTTGCTTTTGGTGAGCCTGCTACAGAGACACATCTATTGTGAAGGTAAGCCACCTGACTATCCATAGGAGTCTCACACAATTTAAAAACTTCTATGCCTCTGCATTGAGAAATAGGCAATTCCATGAGAAAGAGGAATTCATCAAGGAGTATACACTACAGGAGTTAAGTGCTCCTAATTAATGATTCAGTTGGTCTATTTAGTTGCCTACCTCAAGATGAGAGTAATTTTTAATCTTAGAAATATCTGTATCTCCTTAATGGTTGTAAGGGTAACCTGAATGACCAGGTATGATGTAGACGTGTTTATTTTCCCTGGCTGATCACACCCCAATGTCTTGTGCAAGCTCTCTATAGCAGCACAATATGAACATGTGAAACACTGCCAAGTCAGGGTTGTACCCTCCAATGTTACCCTTCTGTAACATTACTTTGCCTGTATGGTTTGGGCATCCGCTTCCAGTGCAAAAGCACAATGGTTAATATTAGTAGCGTAATGAATTCAATACAGCCTACTTCTGCAAATCTCTGTTTCTTGGAATGACTAAAATTCTTCTTTCTGTCCTGCTGAACAGGAGTATTTCACTAGACAAAGATCTTAATGAGAGGATTATGTTCTTTTTGTGTAAAATATTTATGAAAAACTTCTCTCATCTGTGTAAGCGGATACCACTGTTATGGGAACTGTGTGGTACTTGTTTGGGGAAAAGAAGCCAAACAACAGCCTCATCCAAAGAAACACGGATGCCTCTGGATGGATTTAGCAGCTGGATGTAAAGTCTGTGTGATTTGTACAGTCTCTGCATACTAGTAGGATAAAGTTGAGTGTCCCAGTCCTAAAGAAAAATAGCAGAGCTAGCATTTGAACTGTTTTGCACATCAAAGAACTAGGTCTTGAATGCAGGTTGTATACACTGGCTTCCTGGAGTGCCTGCAATGGAATGGTACTTTAAAAGTCTTCTGAAGTAAAACTTGAGACTGCCTTTGTGATTGATGCTTAGACACGAACTTACTCAGAAAAGTTGCTATTGCTTCAACAGCTCCGTTGTACACTGCAGAGCTGTGAGAGGGAGCTCTGAAGTCCCACAGCACTTGGATGTAATTCAGAACCTGGTTAAAGCCTGCTGTAGCCAGAGCCCACCACAGGGACCAGTAGAGAAGTTTCCTAGAGCTGTAGCAATCCCTCAGGTCCCTGCCCAGCTGCACCAGTACTCTGAGCATGTGACTCTGGGGTTTGGGATTATCAGCCTGCTGCTCAGGTGCCGGTGCCCTGTCAGCAGATACAGAGCTCTTGTCCTCTTGGCAGCTCGGTGGCCCGTCGGCGCCGACTGTAGCCACAGCTCTATCTGGTCCGGGGAGAGTTTCTGAGATATCTTTCCTGTGGAAGAACATACTCTTTTGGGGCATTGGGAGGAAAAAGGAACACACAAATGCCAGGGACACGGAAGCCAAAGTGATGGCGTTAAGGTGAAAGTAGGATACACCTGCTAAGGAAACCAGCAGCTGCCCCAGCACCGCCGCAATGGTGGCTGCAACAAGAGTGATACTCCTGCAATAGCTCGTCACTCTCTGATAGCGATCGGTGCTGACGACACTGTAGATGTAGGCGTAATAGGCGACCTCGGTGGCTGTCACCATCCCATAGAAGAATTCCACCACCTGCATGGCCACCACTCCGTGTGCGAAGAGGAGCAAGAGCCACGTGACGATGAAGCTGATGCCCTGGAGGAGGAGGACGGGCTTGTAGCGCACGTAGTCTGTAATCAGGAAGACTGGGAAAAGGAGTGCAAGGTAGGAGTATGTCCAGACTGGGAAAATCTGGTTGGTAACCTAGAAGAGAAGAGAAAATCTCTCCGTTGTTATTCTTTGTGAAAGGAAGTTCATTTATTTTAAATAGCATTGTAGGGGGAGGTGTTTGCTCTGAAGAGATTAATAAAACATATAACCACACTGAAGCATCATGTGACTGTTGAGCCAGCAAATGGATCTTAAATCCATTAAATTGATTTTTTATTTATGCCATCTGCTGCAAATTGTAACCTTCCAAAGGTAGTTACAGTTGTGCTTTTTTTTGGTTATTATAGTTGTTTAAAAACTTTAAACAAAGTTTTGCTTCTTTATTTTTGCTGCTCCATGTAAAAGAAAAGGGACAGTGAAACCATACCTCATCCATGGTGAGGTTTTTATCTGGTCCTGTTAGATAGGGTGTTAGGAAAGGTTCTGATGGTTTCATCATGTAGAAGAATCCATAGAGGCAGAGGATCACGGTGGGAAAAGTCCAGGTGTTGCTTTTCTCTTGCTTCCAGCAGCCCATGGCCTCTGCAGCAAAGCTGAGGAGGAAGTTTGTTAGAAGCATGATACTGCCCGTGGAAGCGCAAAGATGTCTTGTAATTGACTTTTATTTTGTGGTTTCTAATGCTAAGGAGTGCTCTTTAGAGGCTGGCACTTGGAATACATTTTTCTTCATAATGTTAAAGTGAACAGCTTTTCCTTACATTTGTCTGCTGTTTCTCCAAGAATGACTTGGAAGATGGGAGACAAATTACACCGTCATTCAATCTGCACTGATCAAGCTAACCACAGGAAAAGCCTTTCTAGACAAAAGTCACTGAAGACAGCTGAGCACTGAGATTTCACTTGACACCATGACTGGTCACAGCCAAGCACCTTGTTGAATGACAAGTAACTAGTTCACAATTGCTACTTTTTCTCCTTCACTTCCTAGATGTGGATTGCTTTCCTGTTGCAGAAGAGTAATTCTGGAGCATAACAGATGAGACTTGCTAATGAATGCAGAAAGGATGTGAAGCCAGATCATCAGCTGGAATTAACTGCATCAGAAGTCCAGTTTGGATACAGACATCTTATTTTCAATCTATAAAAAACATCGGTGGGCACTAAAGGTAATAGTTCACACTAAAATGAAGTGAAGCAGCTATTTTTGCTCTTGTCTCTAGCTCAGACTTATGGAATAAATTAGACTTTGGAACTCTGCTGTACAGAGCCCAGAGAGAAGTCAAAATGGGTGTAATGGGGGACACACAAAGGAAACAGACAATAAGTAATACTCCATATTTGTGTTGGTATAAGCAATGTCAGGAATCTAAACCTGTACAATTTATATCTTTTGGAGCCCTCTGGAGGGTGCTTGTTATATGCTGGGATTTCCATCACTCTGCTTTTGCCTACCTATTTACCTCCAGAGAACTTTTTTTCAGCCAAATGTTTTAATCTTAAAAATTAAGTATTTTGCCACCAGCGTTCTTCCTAAAACTTTTTTGTAAAGTTGAAGAAAGATCTCTTCCAAAACAACCAAAAATGTTCATGTACCTGTTGACTACACCACTCCAGACTGAGTGGGCAGAGGATTCTCTTATAGGGTGTGATATATAATGTATAAGACAGCAGGCATTATGCATCTTCTTTTCTAACTTCACACCATGATAGCACATTTTACTAATGGCCTGATGCACTAAGAAATGGGTGCAGATCAAAGGGAATTTGAATTATTTCATTTTATGCATAATGGCTGAAACCACTAACATTACAGGATTTACAGCAGAAATGAACTTCACTCTGTCAGCTCTGCAGCGTGAACCACTAGAGGGCAAGATGACCCCAGTAAAGGAAAAATGTGTATTGGAGGAATGTTAGACACATTCGGAGTGCTCAAGGAAAGAAGCATTTCTGTCCTTCCTTTCTCCCCAGTTGTTGTAACAGCTCCTGCTGCAGACATGGCTTTAGCAGGACCAGTTTTGGCCCTGCCCAGGATCACACTCACTTAGTCACCATAACATCCTCTCACTCTCCTTTCACCTGATAATCCTTAAAGCATTACAGCTCCCTAATGCCATGTGAATGCCTCATATGGTACTGAGAGGTCCTGAGAAAGGCATCAAGAGGAGGAGGGATGAAGAGCATCTCTAGCACTGTAATGAAGAACATTTGTAGAAGTTAGCTCTGTGATTTAGCCAGGTTACATTTTCCCCTTCCCAGCCTAGATTCTCTGCTCCAGTCTGTTTCAGGTCTTGCCATGTTTGCTCTCGCCCCCAGCCGGCTGCATGACACAAAGGCAGCAGGGTTCGTGGATCCTTTCAAAAGGTCCCGCACACTGGGAGGTGAGTGGGACAAACTGCTGTATTCCCAGGGCTTGCGGGGTGCTGTGTGCTGCACCTCTGATGCTGCCCATCTGTGGCAGGGCTGTGCCATCGTGCGTGGTAATTTCTGCTTTGAGTTATATACAGAAAAACTTTAGGAAAATACAGAGAAACTTTAGGAAAATACAGAAAACATCCCTCCAGTCCCAGCATATGCACTGTTTGCGGTTTTCTGCTAGACATGTACCTCTATTCTGTAGATTTACTCTTTAAGGCATGGGTGTTAGGCTGGCAGGTAAGTCAGATGAAAAGTTTCCCACCAGATTTAATCAGCTATGCAGGAAAAACCTGCCACTGGTGCTGAGCCAGGAAAGGCAGCAGGCTGAGGGCTTGCAGGGCAGCTGCTCTGCCCCTGGGGAGTGGGAGATGAGCCCTGCTCTGCTGGCAGTGGGGTGTGCGCCCGCCTCACATCCCAGCCTTTTGCAGTCAGTGAAGGGCTCTGCTGCAGCCCCCGCTCAGCTCTGACGGCTGCTGGTATAATTGCTCCTTTCTGCATTGGTAACCACAAACCTCTGACAACGACATCTGTACCTTGGTGCTTAAGGGGGAGGGATCCAACTTGTTCCCACTCAGTCACCCCTTATGGTCAATTTGTCTTCTATAAATCTAGGTTTTTCTTAACTTTTGAGGAGATGGTGGGACGCCTTGGTGGTGTTCTGCAGCAAGACAATTCTCTGTTTCTTGACTCCCCCATCAATTCTTGGTTAGTGCCGGAGCTGTCAGCTCTTCTCCCATACGGCCTGACCCAGCCCCACCACGTTCCCCACCAGACTGCTCTCTTTTTTTTTCTCCCTCTTTCCCTTGTCACTGCAGGATTTCTGAAGTACATATATAATCATACCTTGTCTCCTGGAGCTCTTCCTTTCTTACTTCCAAGGGAAAGGTCCCCTTTTAGTATTTCCAGTCTTTCTTCTGGCTGTGCTGTGTGTACTGCAACTACTGGACTCTATTTGGTTTTTGTGTTTATCCTGTTCTTCCAGTATTTCAGCTTGCTCTGATGACACCTCCTTTGAAAACATTTCCAGCTGGCTTTCAGCATTCACTTTCAGCACCCTTAAAGGAACAGCCAGATAATCCTGGCCTGTCCTTGCCCAAAGGCAGCAGGAAATCAAGACCCAGACTAAAGTTTGGTGCTTGACTGGCACAAAAACAATAGAGCTAATCCTGTTCCCAAAGAATTTTGCATCTATTTGACAGGGTACATGGCTTGGGAGCCACCTGTGCCTCAAAATGGTCTATAGTAAAGATGGAGCAGTAGCCGTGCATGGGTAATGACAGAGATGAGGGAGAACAAATACCAGTGTTACAAGATTTAAATGTTTCCTCACTAAATACATGGGGTTTCATACTATTCTGGCAGGTTTAAAAAGTAAAACACTCTTCTCTGTTTCCCCTTGACTGTTTTTAGCAAACTTCCCAAATCTTTTGCTTAGGCAGGTTCTTGCAGTCCTACTGAAGATTGAGATGGCCCTATAGTCCTCTTCATGGGACTCACAACAGCAAAGGATACTATCTGAAATGTACAGATTTGCACAAAAAGTATGTACCTACAAATCTAGATCCACTCCCACGCTGGTCCTACAACATATAGGTCTGGTATGAGGGATATAATAATTACTTAGGAATGTGACCAATACAGTAGGAAAATGATAAATTTGTAAGTAACAGTGAATTATCCAATAATTTCAGCTTCTTAGCTCATGCGCAGTAAAACAGTACAGTAACTTTAGGGAGACATACATGAATATGAAAAAATGTACAAAATTCCCTGCTGGGTCAGATGAGTTGCCCAGCTAGGCCAGTCCTTTGTCTTCAGCTTTGGCCACATTTTGCAGCCTTTTTGCCTTCTCCTCAGCAGTCAAAGTTATGGGATTAGTGATGTTAGAGGGGTCATCCCTGCCTATTGCCTTTATCATTTGTTTGTTGACCTGTTATCCATGAATCCATCTAATCTTGCCTGGGACACTGCTGTATATTTGTGTGAGCTTTTGTGATGTATGTGAGACTAATGCATGAAAGGGATGTAATAATTCCTTTTGGTGCTTTCCCAGCCATCAGTCACTGTCTGACACTGATTCTGGAGCTATTTTGGTTCTGCATGTTTAATTGAACCTGTAGCTATAGGAGGTGACAGCCCATCTCAGAGGAGACTATGTATACCCACATTTGATTTTACTCTCAAGGGCTCTTGCTAAAATGGAGAGAACTTCTGTTGAACTGAATAGCATTACTCTGAGTTTGCATTGAATTACTGAGGTAAGAATTCAACTTAGATTTCTCGGCACTGAAAAAAACCCCCAAACTGTGTTTTTCCTGTAATGTAATAATGAGAAAGAATTGTTTAAGTAACTTCCAGTGATTGATGTTTGTTTTTTTCTGCTTTCTAATCCTTTTTTATCCTCTATTAGCTGTTCTTTCCACACTCTTTAGTCCATGTCGTTTGTACCTAAAATTTCATCCTTTTTCACTGACTCACATCTGAATGTGAAATGGAAGACAGTAAAACTATGATAGACTTACACAAGTTTTTGGTCAACTTGAGCCCTATGCCCTAAGTTTTCTGCAGCAGAGTTTGGTTGCTGTGTTTGAAGGGGATCATGCTCTTTATGCTGAGTTTGCATGTAGTCTGGTCGAAAGCAGAAGTGTTCTTCTGCTTGGAGGGTGAGCTGGGGTATATGTTTATAGTTGCATCCCAATTCTGTTCAGTTGGGAAAGGGAAGACTCTCTAAGACCTGGAGAAAAGGTGAGTTTTATAGCAGTAATATATCCTAAAGAGTTAATGTAATATGATCTGTAATGTATCAAAGAGACATGAAAATTCTGAGAAGACAAGGGGAAGGAAAGGCAGTAAGAGAACAGGACTGCAAACCTCTGTCACTCCAGTCCCTTCCCC